>NC_073237.2:132706666-133037222 GCF_029281585.2 Gorilla gorilla gorilla
AGCCCAGCTGTGACTTCGTCACTGACAGAAACTAATGGTCAACACTGTCAGGGTGACACGGTGCTTACGATGATGAATGCGGCCGGTGGCATGCCCTCTGACCCAGTGTCAGGCAGAAAGCAGGTCATTTTTCAACAGAGCCATTAAAATAAAACAAACCAAAGACCTGGGGGAGGGAGGGGGTGATCATGCAGAAAATTGTTATATTGTACGCATGTTTCCACGGCCTTCCGGAACCTTCTGGGTGCCCGGGTCCCTACATCGCTGTCCCCTTCTGCTCGGCCTCTGGCCCCGCTGAATGCACACGGTGGCCCTGCTGAATGCACACGGTGGCCCTGCAGCCCCGCTGAGCTCCCACCTCACCCGCGTGTCCTCCCTGGGTATGGGCACAGAGGCGTTTACTCTCGGCTGGAAGCTGCTGCTCTGCCTAGGAGCAGCGGGGCCGGCAACTGATGACACGGGACAGATGCTCAGGCACCTGGGCACAGACAGAACGCACGCCACGCAGTGCCCCTCCCCGCGGCCCCAGGGCTGTGATTGCACGGAGTGTGGAGAAACTGAGGCATGGAGCATTACAGGAGTGGCCGGCGAGCTGGCACTGCTCACACTTGGAGTGAGAGTCCCACAAAGCCAATCTCAGCCTAGTGGGTGGCGTTCACTCCACCTGGGGGCTCTTGCTGGTGTCTCCAAAACCCTGTGGTTCGGTGGCCCCCGAATCCACGCCTGGAGGGTGGCCTTGACAAGCTGCCCAGGCATGGCCCCAGGTGCACACGGCTGGGCTTCCGGGTTAGGAGCACCGGCCTCGGGCTGGACGGGTGGGAGGCTCTGCCTCTGTGCGGCCTCGGGCTGGACGGGTGGGAGGCTCTGCCTCTGTGCGGCCCCGGGCAGGCTGTGGAAACTCTGTGAACCTTGGTTGCCTCATCTACAAAATGGGAGCAAGACTTCCAACCTCGGCGGGGAACCAGGAGGCTGCAGTGAGCTCACAGAGTGCGGGCACTGGCCACTCCCCTGACCTCGAAGACGCCCCAGAAGGAAGCCCCGGAGGGACTCTGCCTGCCACCCACCTGCTCAAGGGCAGGGGCCGCTGTCAGGTTCACCCTGCAAGCTCTGAAACCCATGCCCAGGCTGGGCCGCTGGGTCTCTGCAGGGCACTGACACCTCTGCCCAGTCCTCAGCAGGGAGATGCCTGGATCAGAAATTCCTTTGTGACCACTGGGATCCACCCACAGGATTACCTGACTGGACTCTCCAGGAAACACGCATGAAATTAATCGTAACGCAAGCACATGGCTGACTCACACACCCCCTGTGCCTGCACAAAGTCCCCAAGCTAGTGGAGGGAGTGGGGTCTGTGGAAGACCCTTTCCCACCCCCAAGTGTGCAGGTGGAAGGAGATGCCCTGGGCTTGCTCATTAAATGTGACCGTGTGACAAAGAAAGCAAGCACGGCTCCCTCGGCCAAGCATGCCCTGAGCTGCCCACTGCATGTGCACACATGCCAGTATCTGTTACTGCTCTGAAGAGCTGTGAGCTGCAGGTGGCATGAGCTGCAGGTGGCGTGAGCTGTGGGTGCCGTGAGTTGCGGGTGCCGTGGGCTGCGGGTGTCCTGAGCTGTGGGTGCCCTGAGCTACGGGTGCCATGAGTTGCGGGTGGTGTGAGCTGCAAGTGGCATGAGCTGCAGGTGGCGTGAGCTGTGGGTGGCATAGGCTGTGGGTGCCATGAGTTGCAGGTGCCATGGGGGGCGGGTGTCCTGAGCTGCGGGTGCCATGGGGTGTGGGTGGTGTGAGCTGCAGGTGGTGTGAGCTGCGGGTACCGTGAGCTGCCAGTGCATGCTACAGTGTGGTTGAACAGCTCTGTTTTCTTAGACTCGCCCAGTCTCTGGGTGTTGAGAGGACAATAGTGCCTGGTGTTTGGTGGACTTTCACTTTGTCTCAAGAGACACGCCCCTGCCCAGACAGGAACCACCTGCTGCTCCAGTGGTGGCCAAGGTCACCAGTTGCCTGGGACACCAGCCCTGACGCTCCAGCCGGGCCTGCCGATCCCAGGTGCCCTGCAGAACCCTGTGTACATGGCAGTCCGGCTGGCCAGCCCCAGCCCCAGCCCCAGCCTCAGCCCCAGAAATGAAAGCCATCTGCCTACCTAGTGTGCCAGGATCATATGCACCTAGCGTGCCAGGGCCCCAAAATAGCAAACCTTACCTTCGTCTTTGTGTTTGTCTTTGGCCGCTCTTCTAGGGGAGGGCGACTTGGGGGTCTTCTCTCTTTTGCAAGAACTGCTTTTGACCCTTTTGGGTTTTTCCCTTAGAACTTCAGTGAGGAAGAGAAAGGAAGGGAAGGAGGGAGGGTGAGCAGTAAAGTGACACACGGGCCCCCCACGTGGCTACCCCGGCATCCTGTGCAAACACAGTCCCTAGAGCCATACACATTGCCAGTCCTGCTCCCTGCTTGGCGAGAGCCAGGGTGGGAGCTAACGCTGGGGACAGGGCACAGTCTGACTGTCACGTCCCCTACAGTGCTCTGCCTGGGGACTGCCGCTGGGGACTCCTCCTTAGGCAGGCATATCTATTCAGATTCCCTCCCGAGTGTCTGGTGGCCTCCCCTCCAGGCCCAGAGGTCCTGAGGACAGGAACCAGTTTCTCATCTCTGAATCCAGCACCCAGCTGGGGACCCGGGCCATGGGCACTCAGGACTGTTTTCTGACTGAATGAATGACTGGACGGGCCAGGCCCCAAGTGAATGCACAGAGTGGCAGCGGCCGGACAGAACATCTCTGGGACCAGGGCCAGGAGGAGTGAGGGCCAGACCTGGGGGGGCCTTGGCACCACGGGGTGGACCCCTCTGCTGATGGGGAGGAGATGGAGAGCCCGAGGGGGCGGAGTTTGTTCAAAGTCCCGCAGCGAGTGCAGCGGCCACCGAGACGGCCCGGCTCCAGAGGCTGGCTGGTCATCTTTCCCTGCCTCCGACTTCCTTTAGTCTCTGCACAGCTGGGGTGGGGGAGTATCTGGGAAGCTGCCATGCGAGAACCTGCCTTGTCCCCATGGGTGGGGACCCACAGAAGAGGACCCTGGCCCAAAGGCGTCTGGGCCTCCAAACGCCACTCGGTCCAGGCTGGGCCTGTCTCTTGGTTTTCCAGGCCCCAACTCTGCTGGCAGGAGGAGCCTCAAGAGCCAGGTCCTCTGCAAGGGACACAGACTGTGATCCCACTCTATGCGGTCCCCAGAGTCACTAGGTCCATAGAGACAGGAAGTAGGAAGGTAGGTGCCCGGGGCTGGGGGAGAGGGATGGAGAGTAAGTGGGGACAGAGCTTCAGTTTGGGAAGATGGAAAGTTCTAGAAACGGAGGCTGGCAATGGCTGCACAGTGCTATGAATGTGCTGAGTGCCACTGAACTGGGCACTTTAAAAAGGGCCTCCTCCATGCCTGCTTCTGGAGAGTTCTCAAACTCGGAGCATGAAAACGAGGCTGCCAGGAGCCGGTGACCGATAGGATGGGGTGGCTGAGGTCCCTGAGTGACCCATTGCTGGACCCTGAACTTGACCTGGGGCAGGGGCAGAGAGAGTGGTCACCAAGCTGATGCCATTGGGGTCCCCCTGGAAGGCGGAGGAGGGAGGAACAAAGTGGCGCTGACCACGGGGCTCAGGTGGAACTGGATCTGGACGGACAGGAGTTCCCCGGCAACTGTGGGGTCAGGGAGATGGCTCTGTCCCCTGCTCTCCAAGGGGCCAACCCTGGACCCCGCCCACATCTGCACTGGCTCACACTCCACATGGGAGGGACACACCCAAATGCCTGCCTGTGGCTGCTGCCCAACCAGACCTCATGGAGAAACCACCAACCTGGACCCACCCGGCCGGCACTGCACCGCTGGGATGGGCAGCAACTGTCCCCACAAAAACGCACATGATTCCCTGTGCTGAGCCCGAAACGCCTCCGCTCCCAAGCTCCCCATCCTTCATTCTGGGCCTCAGGAATCTTGCCGGCATCTGCCTGTCTCTGGACTCGAGAGAGCCTCCTGCATCCATTTTGCCCCAGCAGCAGAGTGAGCCTGCCCAAGCCCAGCTCACGGCCATTCCCCGCCTAGACCTTAATGGTTCCCATTGCCCGGGATGAAGGCCACATCCTCCAGCCCCCAGCAGCAGCTCCTGCTCCCTCCATCCTACCCCTTCCATTTGTTGAGCAAATGAGTGAGCAAAAACCTGGTGGGGCCCTTGGCCCCAGCCCCTTCCTCACGGGCCTGGAAGCCCGCCAGTGGTTCAGCGTTTCCCCATCTGTGGGCTGGGGGGGGGGCAGTGCCTCCCATCTACAAGACGGAAAAGTGAGCCCAGGAGCTGGCAGGGACCTGGAGGGCCCCAGACCCACTCCCTGTGGCTGGCATGCAGCCACACAGAAAACTCCTTGCCTGTTCTGTGCAGGAGATCTCTCAGCAAAAACAAACAAACAAACAACAACAACAAAAAACGCCCCTGCTCAGCTCCCCTGCCCTGCAGGGCCTGCCTGGGTCCTGCCCCACTGGAGAGGCAGAGGGTTAGAACACAGGCTCCGGAGAATGGCAGTCTGGCTCCAAATCCCCCCTTGGCCTCTTTCCAGTTGGGGTCCTCCCTGACCCTCAGTGTCTTTGTCTGTGAGGGTGGCCCAGCATGTGCTGCCCCCATCATGGCCTGAGCATCCAACCCGGAGCACCAGGGCAGCTGCCACAGAGCCGCTCACCAGGAACCTGGTGCTGGGAGACCCTGGAGAGCTCGCGCCCCTGGCCACGGGATGCCTTGGCTTCAACTTTGCGCTCAGCTGCACTCAAGATGCTGAAACCTGGAACAGGGTGAAAAGAAGAAGGCAGCGTGAGAAGAGAGATCCGCAAAGAATTTCCAAGAAAAAGTTCCAGTTTGGCAGCAGCTCAAGAGCCTTTATTTATTTATCTACTTGAGACAGGGTCTCACTCTGTCACCCAAGCTGGAGTGCAATGGCGTGATCTCAGCTCACTACAACCTCTGCCTCCTGGGTTCAAGCGAGTCTCCTGCCTCAGCCTCCCGAGTAGCTGGGCGTACAGGTGCCAGCTGCCACGCTTGGCTAATTTTTGTATTTCAAAAGACTTTTTTTTTTTTTTTTTTTCTGAGGCGGAGACTAGCTCTGTCGCCCAGGCTGGAGTGCAGTGGTGTGATCTCAGCTCACTGCAACTTCCACCTCCCAGATTCAAGCGATTCTCCTACCTCAGCCTCCCGAGTAGCCGGGATTACAGACACCTGCCACAACACCTGGCTAATTTTTTTGTATTTTTAGTAGAGACGGGGTTTCACCATGTTGGCCAGGCTAGTCTAGAACTCCTGACCTCACGTGATCTGCCCACCTCAGCCTCCCAAAGTGCTGGGATTACAGGCATGAGCCACCGCGCCCAGCCTCAAAAACCTTTGAATAGCACATCTGACCAATGTTCCAGGCCTGAGAATGCATCCAATGGGGCCCATCAGGAGCTGCACCAGCGCTTGGCACGACGCAGGCATCTGACACAGAAACGCCTCTGGCAGTGGCTCCACGGAGTCACCAGCAGTGAGCCAGGCCCTGCACGCCCTCATGCTGTGCCCTGGGTGGGATTTGGACCATGTAGCACCAGGAAGGAGGTACCACAGTATGGGCTTCAACTCCTGTTCTTGCAAAGGGAAGTAATGACTTAGAGGGGTGCACCCCAAAGTATTCGCTCAGGCAGGTTGGGGGAGGAAGGTACATGGGGAATTGGAATGATTTTTATTCCATTTTATTCATTCTTTGTGCTTATTATACCTCCCACCGCTACGAAAACATGCACTGCCTTAAAAAAACAAAGTCACAAAAGGACAAATTCTGTGATTCCACTGATAGGAGGTCCCCAGAGTTGTCAGAGCTACAGAGACAGGAAGTAGGATGAAGGGTCCCAGGGCTGGGAGGGGACGGGGGTGAGTGTTTCATGGGGTCAGAGCTTCAGTTTGGGAAGATGAACAGTTCTGGAGACGGAGGGTGGTGGCTGCAGGACAGTGAATGTGCTCAGTGACATGGAATTGTGCACTTGAAAATGGTTAAGATGGTACATTTTATGTTATGCATACGTTACTTTTTTTTTTTTGAGATGGAGTCTCACTCTGTCACCCAGGCTGGAGTGCAGTGGCGCAATCTCGACTCACTGCAAGCTCCGCCTCCTGGATTCACACCATTCTCCTGCCTCAGCCTCCCGAGTAGCTGGGACTACAGGCGCCCGCCACCACGCCCAGCTAGTTTTTTTTGTATTTTTAGTAGAGACGGGGTTTTACCATGTTAGCCAGGATAGTCTCGATCTCCAGACCTTGTGATCTGCCCGCCTCAGCTTCACAAAGTGCTGGGATTACAGGCATCAGCCACCGCTCCCGGACTACATATTTTTTTAAACAGAAGTTATCTTAAAAATAGAGGAGGCTGGGCACCGTGGCTCACACCTATAATCCCAGCACTTTAGGAGGCCGAGGCGGGCAGATCATGAGGTCAGGATTTCGAGGCCAGCCTGGCCAACATGGTGAAACCCCGTCTCTACTAAAAATACGAAAATTAGCCAGGCATAGTGACGGGTGCCTGTAATCCGAGCTACTCGGGAGGCTGGGGCAGGAGAATCGCTTGAACCTGCAATGAGATTGCACCATTGCACTCCAGCCTGGGTGACAGAGCGAGACTCCATCTCAAAAAAATAAAGAATAAATATAAAATTAAAGGAGGAAAACATCTTCCCTGTTTTCTTAGGAAAAGAGTTAAATACCTGGACACAGAGAATCCACAGGACTGGCTCTCAATGTCACTCCAACAGGGAAGCCGTTTCCAAACTTCTTTAGTTACCCCTCCCACCCCTGACCCTTCCAAGGACAAGACCCCCCCACCACACTCCCACCCCCTGTCCCTGCAGGAGGGAAGCTGCCAGACTTTCCAAATCCCAGGCTGACTTTTTAGAGCGTTCCTGACCTAAGTCCCCACAAATCTGACCATGCAGCCCCCCAAGGCTACGGGGACAAAGGCACAGACTCTAGGTCCAGGGACCAGGCCCCCTCTTCCAGCGCCACAGGCCCTGTGTGCCCCTCCCTCCTGGGCGCTGGCATCTCCACCGCTCCCCTGCCGTCTCCAGGGAGGGATCCTCATCATGGACCCAGCTCAGAAGCACCCCTTCATGACTCCTAATCCCCACCCTGGGGGCACGCTGCATACACCCGGCTGGCCCCCACCACGTGTCCGGTATAGCCCGATCCTGCCCGCTCTCCACCCTCCTGACAGCCTCGCAGCCCTCCTGCCCCTCTCTGGCAAAGCGGCCACTGACCTGAGCATTGAGGGGCTGGAGGGGGATTTTTTGCCTCTTGGGTTTTCCTCCTAAGCCCCAGCGTGGAGGCTTCGTGGAGTCTGGAGGCGCTGGAGGGGGCTGAGGTGCCCAGGGACGCACAGCTCCCCTGCTGCCACACCTGGGCCCGGATCTTGTCTCTCAGCTGCTCCAGCCATGGGTCACTCTTTCTGGGCCTCCGCTGGGGCCCCAACACCTGGGGCGGCCTCTCCTTCCAGGACACACACACTTCGTGGCCCCCCGAAGAGCACGAGAGGCGGCCCGATGACACTGAGCTGTCCCCATCCCTGGCCTCTGGGCCTGTGGACCACATGGGCAGGCTGCAGGCCTTCCCCCAGGGGCCTGGCTCCTCGAAGTCGTCGGGCCCGACCACGTGGGGAGCTGCCCAGGGTGGGTCTGGCTGCTGGGAGGGCCCGGGCCACCTCAGGGCTGCTACGTCATCCTCGGCTGCAGGTGCGCGGAGCCTGGGAGGGAACGGCAGACATGCTGGTCAGACATGCAGGCGCAGAGGTGCCGAGCAGAGCCGCTCAGACTGGCCTCACTTCCCCGGGCATTCCTGCTCCACAGACTGGAGGTGGAGAGGAGGGCCTGGAATACACCCCACCTGGAGGACAGCCCCAGCATTCTCTCTCGAGCCCTGACCACACCCCTCTGAGGTAGGTAATGTGATCGGCCTGATTTACAGATGGAGAAACTGAGTCTCAGAGAGGCCGGGCTGCCTGCCCAAAGGCATGCGCAGAGGCAGGCACGGCACTCTGACCCCACGCCCTTGTACCTCCCACAGAGCTGCTGCCTCCAGGGGCAGGCATGGCACCTGCCAGCAGTGCAGCCCCCCCACCTGAGTCCACGCAGATGCTACCTGGGCTTGGCAACAGCCTCCCAGTCGGCTGCTCTCCCTGGGGCCCCATGGGAGAAGGGGCCCTGCCTCTGGCTGTTCTTGTGGCGGGGCTGAGGTGTGTCCCCCAGGCAGGTGGGCGGCGTGCCCACGACCAGGGTCGGCATGGCCGCAGGGCCAAGGGGAGAGCAGGTGCAAGGTCAACCTGGCCCGCCCTGCCTGGGGTCGCTGCTGCCTTCACATGGCGGCTTCGAGGCCTGCAGCCCCACCTATGACCCTGCCCGGAATGGGCTGGCCACTGCCTGGCTCCGGATGCCCGCCTACGCCGGTCCCCTGGCCCACGATGGAAACCCTCAGGTGGGTCATTGAAACTGGGCTGGCACGGTGGGCAGCCCGGCCCTGGGCTGGCCACAGCTGGGGGCCTTCCTAATGAGCTGTCTCTTGGTGGGGTGGGGGAGAGTTCCGGCTGGCCCCGTGACAGCATAATAACCTTGTCACTCAGCGACAGAGCCTCTGGCCTTCAGCTCCTGATGGGGCTCTCAGCGGCGCCCCACCCAGTCCGCCCAGGCCCAGAATGACATGCAGGGAGGGAATGGGGCCGGGCTGGGCAATGTGGGGTCAGTGTTGGGCAAGTTTCTGGTTGGTGGGGGCGGGGCCTAACCCCAGGTCAGGGTCAGGTTCAATTCAGTCTGAGGCACAGAGGTCCCAGCAGCTGTGGGGCCCAGCCCAGACATCCCAACAGAAACACATCAGCCACCATCTCTCAGTTCCATGGGGCTGGGCAGGGGAAGGGGCGCTGGCTTCTGGGCTCACCCTGGTGCAGGCCAGAAGACACCCTTTGCCCACAGTGATAGTGGCAGAGATGCCAGGTGCTGCCCCAGGTCAGGAGACCCCGCTGGTCTCCTCGTCCCCTGCACATCCCAGTGGGTCTGTGACAGGGCAGTGTGGTGGGGAGGACATGGCTCTGCAGTCCCTGAGGGGGAACTCGGACTCAGATCCCAGTTCCCTCCCAGCTCCTTCCCCACCCCCACTGGCAGTGCCACCTCGGAGCCTGGGGACCACCCCCTCCCCCACTGCTCACCATTGTGAGCCCCTGGTGAGTCCATCCCTGCGGGAGGTGGCAGTGGCACGGAGCTGCGGTGATCATGAGCACAGATTTGTTCCAGGAATGGCCCTTAAGGTGACCCTTCCCAAGTGGCCCCAGAGAAGGGAGGTCTGCAGCAAAAGACCTCTTAAGTCTAGGAAGGCATGAAGGATGGAGGGCCCTCCTCCAGGCTCACTCTATAGAACCTGTCCTCTGGAACCGCCAGGCAAATGCCTGGAGACACTGCCCAAGCCCAGCCCCACGTAGGCACGGGGCCCAGGGGAGGTTCCAAGCCAAACGGGGCCCTGGCCGCCGGCAGGCACAGCCACGGGCATCCAGGGCACAGAGGCTGAGACACCAGCAGCCTCAGAGGGGAAGGAGAGAGGAGCCATCCAAAGACAGGCAGGCCCTGCGAGTAATGGGAGGTGCGGCCACCTCCAGCCCCACCTGGCCTGTCTGCACCCTCCTAGCGCCAGGGCATGAGCCCTTTCCTGTGATGAGGCAGGGACAAGGATGAGCCTCGGGCTGTTAATGCCCTGGGGAACATGTCTGGGATGTTACAGGGAACTTCAGGGAACCAGCGGTGTGACCACAGGGTCCCCCCACCCTCGGAGCCTGGACGGCTCTCAGGCACCCAGAAGGCAGCTCCACTTCCAGCCTCCTTCCATTCCTACAGAGCCTTGCCCTGCCCAGGGACTCCTCTGCAGCCTCTGCATCCCAGGGCCATCCGAGTGGTGCACAGGCCTGGCCCCCCTGCTGGCGGGTTGCCACCTCCCTGCCAGGCCTTCAGGCTCCCAAATCAGCTGTGGCCCTGGGCTCTCAGCCCTGCTCCCATGAAGGGACAGGGGCAGGGTCCTCCTGAGCAGAAGAGGCCAAGTCTGGTGGCTCCCTTTTTCCCATGAGCAGGAAAACCACCCAGCCACTCAGCAGCTGCCTGGAGGCTCTGGAAGAAGGTGCATCATAAATGCAGCGGCACAGCCGTGGAAATGCATTGCTGTGACTAGGAACAAAATCATGACAGCAAATGCCTGGGAACGGAAAAGCAAACCCAGCGAGCAGAGCATCGCGAGGTCCTGCGAGTTGCCCCCACCACCGGCTTCCTTCCTTCTCCTCCCCACCCGCCCTGGGGGACAGCAGAGCGTCTGCCTCCCTGGCCTGGTCACCAGCTGAGGCTTCCAGACGCAGCTCTGAATCAGGAGACACACGTCAGCTCCCGAAGGCGGGTCCACCTGTCCAGGACCCTCTGCCGATGTTGTCCGTGCCACAGGGACCGCTCACAGCCTACACCGGCTGGCGCCCCTGCCCTGCCCCCAGGAGACTCACGCCTGCTGGGGTACGAGGCTTGGGGCTACTCTGCGTGGGGTGGACAGGAGCAGCAAGGCTCTGAGAAGGCCACTGGGCAGAGGCTGCAGCCTGAGTCAAGGGGTATCCCCTGGGCAGGCCAGGCCCCCCCTGTCCCCAGCAGCACGGGAGCCCTGCAGCCAGGCCCAGCCAGCCACATCCCCACCCTACTCCGGGCCTAGCTGGGTCCGTACCCATTCAGACCCTGCACCTCGGCTCCTGGCCCCTCCGCAGCCACACTGCTCTCTCCACCTCCGCCCACCATGCTCCAGTCCGGCTCAGTGAGGCACATGCAGTTCCCCTTCTGGGACCTCTGCCACCCTTCCTGAGCCTCCCTCCCTGGGGGGACGGTCCCCTGGGGGCAGGAAGTAGCCTTGCCCATGGCACACACTGGCGTGCAGATGCTCATCGCTTGAAGAGCATTCCAGGGCCCCCAGTGCACCACGCGCCGTGGCAAATGCTTGATGACTTATCTTACGTCGTCTCAGGGCAATCCCACCAGAGAAAAGCAGGTGCTACCCCCACTTGACCAGCGGATGAGGCTCAGCCTAAGTCATGTGTCCAGGGTCCCAGCAGGGTCAGAAGGCCGGGCGTGCCAAGCTGTCCCACACCTTCCATGTCCCCAAGGCCAGGAAAGAGCAGCAGCCACCTGGGGTCCCAGCACCATGCAGAGCCACTGCATGGGGATGACTCCTCGGCCAGGAGGGGCTGGGATGAAAACCCCACAGAACAGCCACACACCTCCCCTTCCCAGCCACGGTGGGGCCCAGAGGCCAAGAGCCGTGACTGGCCCAGACGTGCGGCTGTCTCTGAGGCCAGTGATGGCGGACCAGTCGTTCAACCCGCTGGACACGAGTCTTCCCCTCTGTAAAGTGGGCGGAGAGTCAGCCCTGGCTGCTAGGGCTCCTGGGGGTCAGAAGACACGTGGAGTACACAGTGCTCACCCTGGGGCTGGGGCAGGGGAAGAAAGGAGGCCAGGGAGGGACCAAGACGGCACCTCTGTCCTCAAAGGGCAGCTCCGCGCCCAGGAAAGGAAAAGGGCAGGTTTCCAGGGCCCAGGAGAAGCCCTCCCAGCAGCACCAGCTCCCAGGGGTGACCCAGGTGCAGGGAAATGACACGCAGGGGACGAGGATGCCTGGGCACTGTGGGCTCCGCACACTCAAAAGCACATGCCTCCCCGTGATACACAACACACAGCACACACACACGACACACACACAACACATAAAAGTACACACACACCACACATACTACATGCACCACACACAATACACATGCACACACACACCACACACAATAAAGCACACACACAACACGCACACCACACACAAAGCACACACACACTGCATGCACCACACACAACACACACCATACACACAGCACACACAATACAGACATACAACACACACCAGACACACACTACACCACACAACACACACAAACACACATCACACACAGACACGCAACACACACACTACATGCCATACACAATGCACAACACACACATCTCACACACACTACACAGACATACACCACACACGACACACAGACACACCACACAGATCACACAACACACACAGACACACAACACACAGAAACACAACACACAGAAACACACACCATACACATCACACAACACACACAGACACACAAGGACAATCCACATCACACACACGATACACAGACAACACACTTCACATAGACACACACCACACACACACAGAAACACACACCACACACATCACACAACGCACACACAATACACTTCACACACACAACACAGACAACACATATCACACACAATACACAGAAACACACTATACGCATCACACAATGCACACACAATACACACTTCACACACAACACAGACAACACATCACACACACAATACACAGAAACACACACCACACACATCACACAACAGACACACAACACACACTTCATACACACAACACAGACAACACATATCACACACACAATACACAGAAACGCACACCACACACATCACACAACACAGACACACAACACACAGACAATACACGTCACACATACACGATACACAGACAACACACACAACACACAGAAACACACACCACATTCATAACACACAGACACACAACACACACACTTCACACAGACAACACACATTACACACAATACACATAAACACACCACATACATCACACAACACACACAGACACACAACACACAGACAATACACATCACACACACAACACACAGAAACACAACACACACAACACACAGACAACACACAAACACAACACACAGACAATACACATCACACACACAATACACAGACCACACACACAACACAGAGAAACCACATACATCACACAATACACACACTTCATACAAACACAATACACAGACAATACACATCACACATAACACAGACAACACACACCACACACAAACGCACAACACAGACACACATTACACACATAACACACAGACAACACACGCACCACACACAACACTCACAAACACATCATATCACACATACAACACACATCACACAGACACACACACCACATGCAGACACACAAACTCACAGACACTCAACACACATTGCACACAGACAACATCATGCACACACACAAACAACACACATCACATCCATATTATACACACATCACACACAGACACAACACACATTACACACACAACACACACAGAACACACAACACAACACACATCTCACACACTGACAACATCCATTATACACACATTACACACACAAACACACACTGGACACACAATACATGGAAAAAACACATACACACACACCACACATGCAGGCAATGTACACAACACACAGAGACAACACGCACACCACACAACACACACACCACACACACCACACACCACACACCTCTGCCCAGCTCCGTACAGGTGTAGCCTGCAGGTGGCACCTCCCATGGCAAGCGCAGCCAGCTGCCGCCGTGGAAGCCTGTTGGCTCTCCAGCCTGTGGCATATGCCGCACTACTGCTGCGGTCTTGGCTAGTGGGGCTGGGTGGGCGGCAGGGTGGGGGGCTTCCTCCTGGAAGCTGGTGGCAGCTCTGCTCTAATTAGTGACGCTGTTTACTTGGCACCGCCTCGCCCTAGAAAAGCAAACCCCGGGCAGGCCCAAGCAGGCCTGGGGGATGGAGCCAGTGGACCGTGAAGGAGAGGTGCCCGCCACGCCCCTGCCTCACGGGGCCCAGGGCTGGAGACCACAGAGCCCTCGCAGCCACGGCAGCCGAGCACAGGCCTGGACATGAGCATGGCACCCAGCGTGGCACCCAGCCTCCACGTCCTCAGCCCCAGCCCTGGGTGCCAAGCAGTGGCCCCCGGCAGCAGACACACCAGGCTGGCCCTGCACCCTGGCCAGGGGCTCCAGCCACCCTCAGCCATGCCCTGTGGCCACCAGGCGTCGAGGAAAGGAGCAGGTTTCCAGCGTCCCAAGAGAAGCCCTTCCAGCAGCGCCAGCTCTCTGGGGGCTGACCCAGGTGTGGGGAAATGACCCGCAGGGGACGAGGACGCCTGGGCACCTGGGGACTCATACACCCAAAAGCACATGCCCCCTGTGATATTCAACACACAGCACACACACCCACACAAACACAACACACACATAGACACACAACACACACAGATACACACGCGGTGCACGCACACCACACACAAACACATACACACACAAACACAACACACAGATACAGTGCACACACACCACACACAAACACAACACACACAACGCACACAACACACACAGATACACACAGTACACACACACCACACAAAAACACACACAGACACACAAACACAACACACACAGATACACACGCAGTACACACACCACACACAAACACAACATACACAGACACACAACGCACATAATACACACAGATACACACACAGTGCACACACACCACACACAAACACATACACACAGAGACGCACAAACACAACACACACAGATACACAGACACACGGTGTGCAGACACAACAGATACACACATCACACACACACCATGCACACACACGAAATACACAACACACACAGGCACACAATACACAGACCACACATCACATATATTCCACATGCACACATCACACAACGCGAATACCCAGACAACACACACTGTACACACATTCACATACAACACACACACACGCCTGCCTGGGTCTGCAGGGCAGGCAAGGCCAGGCCAGGCTGCTAGGGTGACTGAGTCCAGGCACCTGCCCCTCCAGCTTTGGCTACCCCATGATGCTGTAGACGGCTCTAGACACCAACCACTCCCCTGGGACTCGGCCGGGCACGGGGGACTGGGCCACATGGAGATGGCAGATGCAAGGGTGGGAAGGAAGTGGCACAACAGCCAGCGATTTGTGAAGACCCTAGGGGAGGGTGCCATGGGGGAAGGCAGACGGAAACTCTGAAAGGGGTGAGATGAGGTGGAGAGAAATCACAGGGAGAGTGGCCCTCAGAGGAGTGACAGGTAGGACCCGGGGTCACAGCTGCCGGCAGCCCCCACCCTCTGGGCCCCAGCCCCTGAAACGCCCTCGGCCAGCCGCCAAGAGTGGTGAGGCAGCCCCTAATAAAAGGCCCTGGCCTACGGCACACATGGGTGGCTCAGAGCTGCTGGGAGACACCGTCCACCCCAGCCAAGGAGAGGCCACAGCCACGGCAGCAAAGCGTGAGGGCGGCAGTCCCTGCAGCAGGCCGCCTGGCACCCCCAGGGCGGCTGTGGATAGCAACGTCTCCCAAGCCTGCATGGCCCGGGCACCCAGCCCTGTGCCCAGCATGTTTCCCAGGCAACCATGCAGCTGCAGAGCCTGAGACCCGGCAGCGGCCGGCATGGGATGCCACCAGGAGAGGGGCCACAGACATCCCCGCCTCGGGGTGCAGAACGGTCAGCTGGGCCCCCTTTGTGGGGGTACAGTGGTGAGCCTCCGTCAGCCGGCTGCCTCCACCTCTACCACACACTGCCCAGCAGGACCAAATGCAGGACCAGGCATCAGCCATCGGGGGCTGGGCAGTGTTTATCCCCATTTCACAGATGGGGAAACTGAGTTCATTACATGACGACTTCATCCCAGGGCCCCACGTGGGACCTGAGCCCAGAGGCAGGGCAGCCCAGTGGGTGGGGAAGGAGAAATTCCTCTCCTGGAGATAGCCTGGCTTTGCCTCTGAGGAGGCCCCAAGCCCTCAGAGGGAGCCCCTAGGTGGGAAGACCCCCTCCCCTACCCAGGGGAGCTGGATGGAGGAGCGTGGGCTGGTCTGTCCCGGCTAAGTTCCTGGAAAAGGCAAGTCTAAGCCCCTCCTCACCGGTCTGTGCCCTTTCAGCCCCACCCATCAACCCCGCTGGCTCTCCAGCCCCAGGCCCCTCTGCTGGTGCTTGGGAAGGACTGGGTGGGGCTCAGGTAGAAGCCCCTTACTCACCCGCTGGAAGGCCCAGGCCTCCCTGTCCGTCATGGGAGGCACCTGTGACTCAAAGGCCACTGCCCTGAGCACACAAGAACCCTGGGAGCTGGCGCCTCCAGGGAGGGGAGGGACATTGTTGCCAGAGAAACCCTGAGGCGTCTGTGCGGGCTCCTCCCTGGAAGCTTCAGAGCCCTGCGCAGCCCCAGCACTCGCACTCGCCAGGGGCCTCACCTGTACGATGCCCTGCCCCCCGGCCCCCCAGCCCTGCTGTGGGCAGGATGGGGTGGGGCACACACCTGGGGCGCTCCACCCTGCTAGGCCCTGAGGGGCTGTGGGGGACAGAGCAGGGGAAGGGTCGCCAGGCACCACCAAGGACCCCACCCTGGCTGGCAGGGGGCAGGCACGCACTTGGGGCACCCCGCCCATGCCCCTGCTGTGCTCCCGAAGAACAGTAGGGGAGGGCGGGGCCATCAGAGTCCCCAGCAAGCCCTCCCAGCTTGCTGCACCCCTCATTTCTACATCCTCTCCAGGGACCCCCCACCCAGCCAGCAGGGCCCAGCAGCTGCAGGCTTCCAGTCTGGAGCTGCTTCCGAACCTCGAAGCAGTTCTGTTGAAGGGGGGCCCATGGGGCACTTTGGGCCTGGCCAGGGGACTGACAGAGGCACAGCCGAGTCCAGTGGCACCAAACTCAACCCTGAAGGCCACTCGGCTGCTGGAGTAGAACCTATCTACTACCAAAAAAAGTTAAAAATTAGCCAGGCTGGGGTGGTCAGTCGGGGGAGGAGTAGTAACGGGAGGGCTGTGGGGGGCCCGGCTGCCGGCCTCCCTCTCTTGCTGGGCCCCACGGCCCCTACTCAGGGTGTTGGGTCGCTGGGTCCTTGTATGCCGAGCTTCCCCGTAGGCCATTAGGCCAGTTTTTCAACTAAGGGTGCTAATCAGTTTGCAGGACAGGACGTGCTGCCCCCACTCCCTGCCCCACTCCCAAAGCGGGCGCCTTGGGGCCCAGGGGTCCCCTTAGGGACAGGCAGCCTGTCTGACTCCTGAAAAATCCAGGGTTCTCCCAGGGGACCTACGTGGCCATGGGGGTGCCAGCAGGTGGCACCCTCTCCCCATCCTGGTGGGGTTGCCTGCAGGGCTGTGCTGCCCGTGGAGAGGGTGAGGTCTCTGACACTCACCACCTGCCCCCCAGAAAATGTGTCCCTTAGCTGGACGCGGCGGCTAACGCCTGTAATCCCAGCACTTTGGGAGTACAAGGCGGGTGGATCACGAGGTCAGGAGATCGAGACCATCCTGGCTAACACGGTGAAACCCCGTCTCCACTAAAAATACAAAAAATTAGCTGCGCGTGATGGCGGGTGCCTGTAGTCCCAGCTACTCGGGAGACTGAGGCAGGAGAATGGCATGAACCCGGGAGGCGGAGCTTGCAGTGAGCCGAGATTGCGTCACTGCACTCCAGCCTGGGGGACAGAGCGAGACTCCGTCTCAAAAAAAAAAAAAGAAAGAAAAAGAAAATGTGTCCTTCCAACCCAGAAAATCGCCCTAGGAAAACAAATCTGTTGCCGAGAAACTCCTTTTGGTGTTCAGATTGGAGCTGGGGGCAAAGGCTGGGAGGTGGCCTGGTCTCTCCAGCACTCAGGGTGTCCTGCCCCTGTGCAAGCAGCTGGGGGCAACAGTCCCTTGCTCCCCAGAGATTGCTCAACGCTGTCCCAGGCAAGGCCATGCTGCAGGTGGCCCCTATCCTTGGGCAGGCGGCCGGGGCCAGGCAGCCCCTGCAGGAGCTTCTTGGACCGTTGGCCTCAACACGGCCAGGAGGTGTCCAGGTATCCCAGATGAGGCCCTCGTGGGTTTATTCCCACCGCGGATGGGCTCAGGTTTGTGCCGTCCTGGGTGGGCTTTTGGGGACAGCCTGACTTTGTCCATCAATGTCAGAGAAGCAGGGGGATGTTCACCTGGCCCAGGGCTGTGCACAGAGCCTGAGACCTGCAAGAGGAGGCAAATTCCTACTGAGTGTCCCGACCATCCCCTACCCGCGTCCCTTCATGCTGGGTTGTGGCCCCCAAGTGGACAAAACGAGACAGCAGTGCTGCCATGGGGACACACCAGTTCCTCCCTACGCTCACCTGTTCTCTGACGAGAGGGAGCGGCCCCTGAGGCCTGTCTGGGGTGTTGGCTTCATGAGGGTTCACAGTGTTACCAACAAGAGCCTGCGTGATCACAGAGCTCAAACATCACCCAGCCCTCAGCAGGCCCCACTCCCACGGAGCCCTGGGGTCAGGGTTCCAGGTGCAGGCCGAGGGTCCCCATGCACTTCAGCAGTTGTGCCAGCCCCAAAGCAGCCTTCCTCCATGTCTACAGGGGGTGGCCCCAGCAGCCGGCTCAGGGGAGAGCCCTGGCAGGAGCTGCGTGTGGCTCCATGTTGCTCAGAAGAGAGCCCTTGGCTGGGCATGGTGGCTCACACCTGTATTCCTGTACTTTCAGAGGCTGAGGTGGGAGGATAGTTTGATGCCAGGAGTTTGAAACTGTCCTGGGAGACATGGCAAGACCCTAGCTCTACAAAAAAATTTAAAAATCAGCCAGGTGTGGTGGCATGTGCCTGTGGTCCCAGATACTCGGGAGGCCGAGGTGGGAGGATCACTTGAGCCTGGGAGGTCAAGGCTACAGAGAGCTGACATTGCACCATTACACTCCAGCCCGGGCAACAGAGTGAGATCCCACCTCAAACAAAAGGAGAGCCCTCCCTGCTCCCTGCCCTCCTGCTGTGAGAGGCTGCAGTGAGTCCTATCCCACAATAGAGGGGTGTGATGTGCTTCCCCCCACCACGGGGGCAGGGCAAAAAGTAGATAAATTGGTATCACAAGTGTTTTTGCAAAACAGCCAAATAATGCTACGGGGTTTCCTATGAAAAATAATTTCCTTCTCCTTTCCCAGAAGCAAGCACTCCCATTTCTAGCAGACTCCTTCGGTATTTACTCTGTGCCACTAAAAAGCACACTCCTATGGCCGCTCCCTGACCTGTCAGGTTTAGGGGTTCCCCGTGCACCCCCACCTCTTGGCTCGTCTGACCACATATGTCCTTCCCACACTCCTCATAAACTCAATATTCAGAATTTACATGAAAACACTATTTACAGCTGACTCTGTAGGGTCTACAAATACTTTTCCTCTTGCTTTCCCCTTGGATTGTGTAATTTTCGGTGCTTATGAATAACTCAGCCTCAAATTTTCTTCCAGTTGTCTAAATTTCCTGTGTACATACAAACGTCTGAGGCAGGTATTATCACTTTAGTCTTCTGGAAGAAATTCCTCCAGAATCTTCTCCCCTGCTCCAAACTGGGCTGACGCCAGAGGAAGGGTGGAATCCCAGGATCTCCCCAGCAGGGTCATTCTGGGCCTCCCAGTGCTTCTCCTCTGAGGGGAACCCCCTGTTCCCTCTTCTCTTTGTAGTTAGGCTCCTTTGTTTGGGGCACCACGTCCCTCAAGTGGCTCCATGAGAAAGGGCGCATGCCTGAAGGTGTCTTTATACCACCTGCCGTGTGAGCACTGGATGGTTAGTTTGGCTGGGTATAGAAGTCCAAATTGGGAGACATTTTCCTGGAGAACTGTAAAGGCCTTTCCACACTGTCTTCTAGCTCCTGGAGTTGCTCTTGAAAAGTCCAAAGCATGCCAGCGTGGAAATACCATGAACTGTGTGTCCGGAAAGACCCACCAAAGACTTGTGCTCCAGGATAGACCACTTACAACTGATCAAGGCCGCATGGCTGGCGCTGGTCAGAAGGACACCAGCACCTCCAACAAGGTCAATGGGGACTCCCCTGAAGGCCAGGGGCTGTTACAGACAGCAATAGAGATGAGAAGATCCTAAAATAACAGAGGCTGGAGGGTGATGCTTAACTGCTAGGAGATTGCGAATATCCTAATTAACGGCAGGGTCAGAGGGGCATCACCCTGGAGAGTTATGGAGATGATAAACATGGTGTCCCTGGGGCAGGATAGATGGGCAGTTGTCAACTTGTACTAGCAGAGTAAATTAAGGATGAGTGACTGATGGCAGTAGCCCCAATAAAAAGTCACAGTCTTTGCTGGGGTTTGGACCTGAGCCAGTCTTTAGACCTGGAAATGTTGACTGAAGAGGTTGCCAGGAGGGACATGTAATATTCTGGCCAGCCCTTCTCCACAGGGACCTATAGGACCTGCACTGGGATAGGGGACTGCTGGACATTTGAGGACAGTGGGGTCAGGGTGACACAGATACCCAGAGACCCAGAATGTCATCATGCCCCCACATTGGAGCAGTCATTGGCGGAGCTCTGCCCAAGCTGCAGTTCGCAGTGGTCCTTACCCCAGGCTCTAAATGAGGGCTGGGATTGACATGTGGGGAGGGGGCCACTGGGGCCCCCACATTGGACCCTTGGTCTGCAGGATAAGAGCTCTAATTATGATTCCATGGGGAAAGGCTGGGTGAGAAAAGGCCTCTGGGATACACATGCATCCAACAGGACAGTGGTCTCGGGCGGCAGCGGTGTGCCCAGCACTCATCCACAGTGCCGTGATGGTTGAAAACTTGGAAAGACTCCAAGGCCTACCTCATCCATAAAGTATTTAGAGGGGTGGTGATTGGGGTGTTGCTCGGAGGTTGGGGTGTTGCTCAGAGGTCGGGGAGTTGCTCAGTGGTCAGGGTGTTACGCAGTGGCTGGGGTGTTGCTCAGAGGTTGAGGAGTTGCTCAGTGGTCAGGGTGTTGTTTGGTGGTCAGGGTGTTGTGCGGTGGCTGGGGTGTTGCTCGGTGGTCGGGGTGTTGCTCAGTGGCCGGGGTGTTCCTCGGAGGTCAGGGTGTTGCTCAGCAGTCGAGGTGTCACTCGGCAGTCAGGGCATCGCTCGGTGGTTGGGGTGTCACTCCATGGTCGGGGTGTTGGTTGGGGTGTTGTTTGGTGGTTAGGGTGTTGCGTGGTGGCTGGGGTGTTGCATGGTGGTTGGAGTGTTGTTTGGTGGTTGGGGTGTTGCTTGGTGGTCAGGGTGTTTCTTGGTGGTCGGGGTGTTGCTCTGTGGTCAGGTTGTTGCTCAGAGGTCGGAGTGCTGCTCAGTGGCCAGGGTGTTCCTAGGAGGTCGGGGTGTTTCTCGGCAGTTGGGGCATCACCCGGTGGTTGGGGCGTCGCTTGGTGGCTGGGGTGTCGCTCCATGGTCAGGGTGTTGCTTGGTGGTCATAGTGTTGCTTGGTGGTTGGAGTGTTGCTCGGAGGTTGTGGTATTGCGTGGTGGCCAGGGTGTTGTTCAGTTGCTGGAATGTTCCTGGGCCTCTGCTCCAAAGTGAAAGCCAGATGGTTGTCTCTGCACCACCTGCTGCAAGGAAAGAAGCACAGACCCTGGAGGCCTGTTGGGTGCTGGGAGGCAGCACAGCCACACTGAGGAATATGCTCTGACCCTGTCCCAGGTGGCAGGAGGAGGACACACAGCAGGGAAGGACTCGGCGGCAGGCCCAGGCTGAGGAGCAGAGAGCCCTCCCGGGGCCATCGTGGCTGGCAGACCTGCTGGTGTTGCCCACAGCAGGGATGGGAAATGGGGCCAGGGGCTCATGGCAGGCCCAGCATGAGAATCTCAGCCCAGGCCCCAGGGTTCTGAGAGAGGCTTTCATCTACAGCAGGGCAGGGAGCCACGCACTGCTATGGAGTGAATGTGTGTCCCACAGTTCATAGGTTGGAGCCTTCACCCCCTGCGTGGGCAGTCGGAGTAAGGAAGTGACAAAGGTGACAGGAGGTCCCAAGGCCAGACTCTGATCAGATGGGGCTGGTGTCCTAAGAAGGACACACACTAGAGAGCTCACTCTCACCACCCCAGGAGAGGCCGCATGAGGACACAGCACGGGGATGGCTCTCTCTCTGTCAGGACCCAGCCCTCGCCAGAAACCGAATCAGAGAACCTTGACCTCACCCTGGCAGCCCCAGGGCTGTGAGGAATGAGCACTGTCATTTAAGCCACCTTCCTATGGTGACTTGCCACACCAGCCCACGCAGACCAAGACACATAGCTTTTGAAAACCAAGTCCTGCTGGGCTACTGGACCCCAGTGGAGACAGACACCTGGCCAGGCATGTCAGGGAATGAGGTGTCAAGAGCTGCCCACCGTGAGCTGACACAGCCAGGCCCACCCAACCCTAAGGTGGCATGCCCAGCAGAGTTTGCTGTGCAATGGACGTGGACACGTGAGGACAGACGTGGGGAAGGCAGAAGGCACCACAGTGTGGGCAGGTGCCCAGACCCAGTCCCGCAGGGCCCACCCACCCTCGGGGGCTCTCCCAGGACCGCTGGAGGAGGGGTAGCTGGCCAGGCTTGGGTTACGGATGGATGGGCTCAGGGAGCACCGAAATGGGCGCAGCTGCATGCCAGTGCCTCTGGGGAGGCTCTGGAAGGCTGTGGTGCAGTCACCCTCAGGGGGACTCTGACACTGCCCCGGTCACCCTCGCGTGGGGGAAGGGACGCAGCCTGAGGGGAGAATAAAAATGGAGTCATGGGCCGCGGCAAATGGCCTCTCTGGCTGGTTAGGAATCTACAAGAAAAAGATGGAGCCGTCAGGGAAAGGAGGCCTGGGCAGAGGCTTGTGGGGTGCGAGTGGGCTCCTGGGAGGCCTGGGCAGAGGTGTGCGGGGTGTGGGGGACTCCTGGGAGCAGAACAGTGCACAGTCTTTGTATCACAGTCTGTACCCTCCAGAGAGCATCTGCCGAGACACTGAGAAGCCATGCACACGGCACCGTCTGGCCCGCCAGGCATCAGCCACCCCTGCTGGCCAGTAGTTCACCCACAAAGTGGCCATGATGGCAGATAGGCAAACTCTCAGGGACCCAGCAAGCGGTCCAGCTCTGTTCCCTGTCTCTCTCCATGCTGCACTCCTCCCCAGCCGTGCAGTTCCACAGCAGGGTCTCCTCCCTGGCCCCTGACCTCTGTGATGCACAGTTTGAGATGCAATGGGGTGTGTGAGGGGCTCACAGCTGACGCACCTGCACAGGAAACTCAGTCTGCCCTCCCCAGACGCCTGTTAGGCTGACCCTGGAGGCCCTGGGCCCAGGGGAGAGGAGCCCCCGCAGCCTGCAGAAGTAGGGAGGGGCTGCTGCAGAGGTTGCAGGTTTTCATGGCAACCAGTAGCGGGTCATGGGGCCCAGGGTGGAAACCGCTCAGCAGAGGCTCAGGGGAGAGACTCTGCGAGGGTGGGTGGGGCCAGGCGGGGGTGCGCTCCTTCAGTGTCATCACGGTCAGACAGTCCATCAGACAGACGCAGGGTGGGTGCAGGGTGGGGCCCAACTGAGGCTGGCACTGTGGCCTGGGAGGAGCCCTGCCTTGCACCACATGGCCATCTGGCAGGACGTGTCCACTGCCAACAGTGAGCCCAGCATGGGCCTCGGAGGCCCAGCAAGGCAGACTCCGGGCTTCCTGAGAACACCTGGAGTAGCACCCACTCAGCTCCCAGGGTGCCTGGTCGCCTCCACCCCATGCTCCCCATAAGGCCCAGGCCAACCTGAGCACAGCCCCCGCTCTGCCCTTCCCTGGCCCTGTCCTCATGGTGAAGTGGTCCCAACACCTGGCATTGTCCTCCCTGCACCGCTGTGCCCGCTGCGGGACTGGCATGTGCCCCTCTGGCCCACCTGGCTGCCCAGTGAGTGGCTCAGGGTTGCAGGGTCTGAAGCCACACATGAAGTGGGGGAAGGCTGGGGGCTGGGAACGGGGCCTTCCTCCTGTCTTGGGACCAAGGCCTCCACTTGTGAGCCACTGAACTGGGCCTGAGCCGACACCCTGGCTGGACCCTTTCTTTCTTTTTTTTTTTTGAGACAGAGTCGTGCTCTGTCACTCAGGCTGGAGTGCAATGGCGCAATCTCGGCTCATTGCAACCTCCGCCTCCTTGGTTCAAGCCATTCTCCTGCCTCAGCCTCCCGAATAGTTGGGATTACAGGCGCATACCACCACACCCGGCTTATTTTGTATTTTCAGTAGAGACGGGGTTTTACCATGTTAGCCAGGGTAGTCTCGGACTCCTGACCTCTGGTGATCCACCCGCCTCAGCCTTCCAAAGTGCTGGGATTACAGGCACCCGGCCCCCTTTCTTTTTTTAATTTAATTTAATTTTAAGCTCCAGGATACACACGCAGGATGACGGGTTTGTTACACAGGTAAATGTGTGCCATGGATACACGTTTGTGTCCCACAATTCATAAGCTGGAGCCCTCACCCACCGTGTGGGCAAACTTGGAGTAAGGAAGTGATGAAGGTTACATGAGGTCATGAGGCCGGGCCCTGATAGGTTTGCTGTACCTATCAACCCATCACCTAGGTATTAAGCCCTGCATGCATTAGCTATTTTTCCTAATGCTCTCCCCCACCGCCCTCACCTGACTGGCCCCAGTGTGTGTTGTTTCCCTCCCTGTATCCATGTGTTCTCATTGTTCAGCTCCCATATAAGTGAGAACATGCAGTATTTGGTTCTCTCTTCCTGCATTAGTTTGCTGAGGATAATGGCTTCCAGCTCCCTCACATCCCTGCAAAGGACATGATCTCGTTCCTTTTTATGGCTGCATAGTATTCCATGGTGTATACATACCACATTTTCTTTATCCAGTCTGTCACTGATGGACATTTGGGTTGATTTCATGTCCTTGCTATTGTGAACAGTGCTGCAGTGAACATATGCATGCATGTGTCTTTATAATAGAATGATTTCTATTCCTTTGGGTATATACCCAGTAATGGGACTGATGGGTCAGATGGTATTGCTGGTTCTAAATCTTCGAGGAATCGCCACACTGTCTTCCACAATGGTTGAACTAATTTACATTCCCACCAACAGTGTAAAAGTGCTCCTATTTCTCCACAACCTTGCCAGCATCTGTTGTCTCTTGACTTTTTAATAATCACGCTTCTGACTGGCATGAGATGGCATCTCGTTGCGGTTTTGATTTGCATTTCTCTAATGATCAGTGATGTTGAGCTTTTTTTCATGTGTTTGTTGGCCGCACATGTCTTCTTTTGAGAAATGTCTATTCATATCCTTTGCCTACTTTTTAATGAGGTTTTTTTTTCTTATAAATTTGGTTAAGTTCCTTGTAGATTGTGGATATTAGGCCTTGTCAGATGGACAGATTGCAAAAATTTTCTCCCATTCTGTAGGTTATCTGTTCACTCTGATGCTAGTTTCTTTGGCTGTGCAGAAGCTCTTTAATTAGATCACATTTGTCAATTTTTGCTTTTGTTGCAATTGCTTTTGGTGATTTCATCATAAAATCTTTGCCCATGCCTATGTCTTGAATGGTGTTACCTAGATTCTTCTAGGGTTTGTATAGCTTTGAGTTTTACATTTTATTATTTAACCCATCTTGAGTTACTTTTTGTATAAGGTGTAAGGAAAGGATCCAGTTTCAGTTTTCTGCATATGACTAGTCAGTTCTCTCAGCACCATTTATTAAATAGGGAATAATTTCCCCATTGCTTGTTTTTGTCAGGTTTGTTGAAGATCAGATGTTGTAGATGTGTGGTTTTATTTCTGAGTTCTCTATTCTGTTCCATTTGTCAATGTGTCTGTTTTTGTGCCAGTACCATGCTGTTTTGGTTACTGTAGCCTTGTAGTATAGTTTGAAGTCAGGTAGTGTGGTACTTCCAGCTTTGTTCTTTTTGCTTAGGATTGTCTTGGCTATACAAGCTCTTTTTTGGTTCCATATGAATTTTAAAATAGTTTTTTTTTCTGATCTGTGAAGAATGCCAATGGTAGTTTAATGAGAATAGTATTGAACCTATACATTGCTTTGGGCAGTATGGCCATTTTCATGGTGTTGATTCTTCCTATCCATGAGCATGGAATGTCTTTCTGTCTGTTTGTGCTGGCTGGATGCTTTCTCTGGTGGTCAGGCCAGGACCTCCCTGCCGTGTCTGCGTGTCCCTGCATGCCCCAAGCCCCGCCATTCCTCAGGATTGCTAGGCTGTCCTCTCGGTGACATTGCCCAGAGTCTCCACTGGAGGAAAGTCCCAAGGCTGTCTGCAGGCCATGACTGAAACGTGCTGTCCCCTCAAAGGCACGGTGGCTGAGCCCAGGAGCTGGGTCCCTCATGGCCAGAGAGACGCACTTCCCCGACATTCTAGATGGACAGGGCCCTCCCGGAAAAAAGGTCTCTCAGTGTTCAACGGTGTTTGTGTGTCAGCCCCGGGCCAGGAGCTGTGGTTCTGCTGGCCCCTGCGCGCCTAGAGACACAGGTGTTCTCCCCGACAAGGGGACAGGAGAAAGGGGACAGCCTGGTGTCCACCTGCCAGGACCTGGCTAAATGACAGTGGTACATCCACAGCGTGAATTGGATACGGCCCCTGTTATGCTTGAGGAGAGTTTTTAATTTGTTTTTTGAGACAAGATCTGACTCTGCAGGATCACAGCTTACTGCAGCCTCAAACTCCTGGGCTCAAGTGATCCTTCTGCCTCAGCCTCTCCAGTAGCTGGGATCACGGGCATGTGCCATCATGCCTGGCTAAATTTTTTAAGTTTTTTTTTTGTAGAGACAAGATCTCCTTGTGTTGCTCACGCTGGTCTCAAACTACTGGCCTCAAACGCTGAGTGCTTCCCAAAGTGCTGGGATTACAGGCGTGAGCCTCTGTGCCCGGCCGTGAGGACCTTTCAGTGATGCATTTCAGTCCATTCCTGCTGCCATAACAAAACACCTGAGCCTGGGTCATTGACACACAATAGACATTTATTTCTCACGCTTCTGGAGGTTGGAAGTCCAGGGTCTCAGTGCCAGCAGCCTCGGTGGGAGTGGGGGCTGCTCTCTGCCTCCCAGTGGGTGCCTCTTGCTGTGTCCTCTCCTGGCGGAAGGTGAGAGGACAAAGGGGAGGGGCCTCGATGGTTTCCCAAGCGCTTCAATGGGGACCCTGGTGACTTAATCACCTTCCAAAGGCCCCACGTCTTATAACGATCTTCTTGGGTCTCAGGTTCCAACATATGAAGGCTGGGGACACACAAATTCAAACCACAGCAGTGACACCCAGGAAAACAGTTG
Organism: Gorilla gorilla gorilla; assembly: GCF_029281585.2. Taxonomy (NCBI): domain Eukaryota; kingdom Metazoa; phylum Chordata; class Mammalia; order Primates; family Hominidae; genus Gorilla; species Gorilla gorilla. The sequence goes on from NC_073237.2 coordinate 132,733,685, forward strand.
TGACATGCTGTGACAAAGGAAAGCCGCAAAGCCACATGCGTGGACCTGATCCAAGTTACGTGATAGTCAGCGCAAGGGGGTGCATGGAGGACTGAGTGGGTGGCGATGCTGCCCCAGAGGCTGTCCCTGGGAACTGTGCGTGGGGACTTATCTGGGGAAAGGGTCTTTGTGGATGTAATTAAGGACCTCAACATAAGACCATCCTAGATTAGGGGTGGCCTGCAGCCCCTAGAGCTGACCTGGATGAGCATGGACCCTCCTCTGTGACCCCCAGATTCTGAGCTCTGGTCCCCCGAGCTGTGAGGGACATGTTGTCCCTAAAACATGTTGTTTTAGGCCAGCCAGTGCAAGGTCATTGGTACAGCAGCCCCGCGAGACTCCTTCGAGGCCCACAGCTCAGCACAGCCACGTTTACCGAGTGCCCTCCGTATGCCAGCCACGGTTCTAACTGCTCAGCCTCCCTCAACCCTCGGAGGTGGAGATGCGCGGGGAACGCGGAATGCGCCTGGGCCTCACAGCTGGGGAGTGGAGCTGGGATGTGTACCCCTGCACTGTGCGGCTTCTCTCTCCCAGAGGGTTTCAGACTTACACCCAGCCATCGCACTCTACAGACTGGAAACTCGCAACTCAAACCCCTAAAAGCGAAAGCTGGGGTGCATTTTCTGTTTGCCTTGGAGGGACTCCCTAGGACTTATTAGGGACGGCCGATTCGCCCTCCTCCTCCTGTTTGGTTTGGGCTGATGTTAAAAGACTCGCCTCCTACCGCAGACCCTGGGGGGACCTGGGGAGCTGCCCTCGGAAGCTGAGCAGCACAGACTCTCCCAGGCATGTGTGCACCTGTCTGTACATGTGTGCATGTGTGTGTGTGTGCGTGTGTGTGTTTCCCTGGCACTCACAGCATCACCGTCTGCCAGGCTGGGTGGGGCGCAGATGAGGAAGACCAAGGAAGTTCCACACGACCTGCCTCACCATGATGAGTGAGCGTGAGCTGCCTCCTGTGTGCCCTGCCTGCCCAGAGACCCCGGGGACATCACCTGGCTGACAAAGCCTGCAGCTGCCAGCAATCGGCCAGGAATGCCGCATGGCCAGGTGTCTCATACTGGCGTGGGTGTCGTGCGGCCTCACGCGGCCCTTGAGCTATTTCCAGGTGTGGGTATCATCTCCCAGCGAGGTGCTCAGCCCTGGGGTGGGACAGACCGTTTCCTTCTGGCTCCCTGCAGAGCTTGTGGGCCCCTCCACCCACCCTGCAGTCCCCAAACTCCAGGGACTTGGAGGTCCCCAAGGAAAGGACATGGCAGTGGGAGATGGTGTCATGAGGGGACTTGGGCAATGGGGAGGGACACATGGCCAAGCTGGGAGGAAGAATAAGTTCATTCTCAGAGCAACGAGATTACGTGAACATGGTAAACCCAAGTGTTCTTTTTAAGTGAGATTACTGGGAAACAAAGCTGAAGCTGAGTGTTCTTTCTATGTGTGTGTGTGTGTGTGTGTGTGTGTGTGTGTGTTTGGGTGTCCTTCACTGTCTCCCTCCCCACTCCCGGCCTGCTTCTTCCTTCCCCAGCTTGGAATCCACGGTTGAGGCTGGTCAGGAACCATCAGGCCCCAGCATGGGTAATGGCAGCTGCTGGTGCCCTAGCCCCCACTGGGTCCTACAGTAGCTGCTTGTTGGGGAAAGGGCCTGAAAAGGTGGGAGCAGAAGGAAGCCAGGGTCTTGGGGCCATGGGCTGCCACAGCCACCACAGAAACACTCCAACTTCTCCTAGCCCTAGCAAACCAGTGGAGGTGTGTGCTGGTGCTTTGTTCCTGGGGTGGCTTGGGGCCGCCTGGCTGCCTCTCCCGAGCCTGGCCCTCACCCAGGAGGCCACACCAGCCTCGAGTACCCGCCTCCGTCCAGAGCCCCAGCTCCCCACTCCTGGGGGCTGAGCCAAGAACCCTGTGGCTGTCCTACCGTCGCCTCCCAGAGGCTTGTCCAGCGCAACAGGTCAAGGACGGACTAAGGTTTAGAGTCGGCCCGATCAGGTGACGCCTGAGCTGTCACCGCTGTCACCACTTACACACAGGGTGTGTGGACAAAGTGGTGCGTGCCAGGGAGGGCTAAGTGACCGAGGGCAGGCACATGGCAGGCTCCTGAAGGTGGAGGTGGCGCTGACAATGGCCACCAGTGAGCAGGGCCCTGTGTGTGCTGGGGCTGACTCCAACCCCTTGGCGCTGCCATGCAGGGGCTTGGGAGGGCCCCTCCCCAGGCACATGGGAGGTGGCCCCTCCCTGACCACGGAGCCATCGTGTCTGCAGAGGCCCACCCTGCGCCCTGTGCTGCTGCCTGGGGCCAGAAGAACAAGTCGATGTGAAATGGCTTTTTCTTTCCTCACCCCCCTTTGGGAGTCAGGCCCGTTAGGGATGGAAGGGGCTGTGCTCCTGGTCCCCCGGGGGAGTGAGCTTCCCAGGCTCTTGGGGGGATCAGGTAAGGTGGATGGTGGGAGGCTCGAGGGTGTCCAGAGCCTGATGGGAGGGGGTGGCAGTAGAGGGTCATCCCCCCAGGGTCTCCCTTCTGGATGTGGACACCGCATGTCAGGCCTGTCACCTGGCCTTGTCACACTCCATCTCTGGGTCCCCTTCATAGGTTTTCTCGACAGGAGAATCAGGTCCCTGGATAGGAGGAGACGCCCCTCTGTGCAGTGTGGTGGGAATGTACCCCCAATCCAGCCAGGACCCACTGCAGGGGCCCAGCAGGGGCAGGCACGAGTGTGAGAGCAACACGACCCTAGCAGCTCTCGCTGCGTGCCAGGCACATGGACACGCACCACACAAACCTCACCGTGTGCCAGGCACACAGACAAGCACCGCACAAACCCCACTGTGAGCCACTAGGCACATGGACAAGCACTGCACAAACCCCACTGTGTGCCAGGCACATGGACAAGCACCGCAGAAACCCCACGCCTCAGTGACCCTCCACACCTTGTGGGACGGGCAGCCCTCAGGTGACAGAACCGAGGCTCAGAGAGGGAAAGCAACTTGTGCCAGGTCACACAGCCTCGTAGCCCAGCTCGGCCTAACAAAGCCAGAGCCCTCGGGGGTGCAGGTTTCCCCACAAGTTCTGATATAATGTTGGGGCTCTCCCGGCCCAGGGACACAAGCTCCCAGCTCTCTGCATCAAGGAAGGAGACCAGGAGAAGCTCCCCGAGCAATGACAGCTACGAGGCCGCAAATCTCTCCCTCCCTCCACCATTTGTGCAATGTCATTTGTCCCCACTTCTCTTCACCAGCCTCCCACCACTAACCCAGGGGACCCACAAGGGGCTCACAGTGTTGGTGTGGACCCTCTGTGGGCCTCCTGATGGCAGCAGCGCCTGGGGAAAGAGGGCTGAGCTGAGGCCTGGCACAGGCAGGGCCCGCAGCAGCCCCTGCCCTTACAATGATGCTGGCTCAGGTGCCCGAAGCCCAAAGGAGGTCGCCCGGAAGGTTGGAGCTTCAATCGAAGGCCTGTTCTCTGCCCGCAGCCAGGCCTAGGGCTGAGGCAAAGGAGGGTGGTGCCCCAGCCAACACCACTGCCCCTGCCGGCCAGCAGCCATGGCCCCAGCTGGAAGGGAGCAAGGCTCTGCCTGGCTTCTGTGGTCTTTGGGGGAGGGCACGTGGGCCCAGCAGGCAGCTTGCGCTGCGCTCAGGGCACAGATGGTTCTCATTCCCGTTGCCTCCCTTACACAGGAAAAACAAACCAGCCCAGGGCCAACAGACCCCTTTTTAACCTCGTGTTTATTTTCCTTCCCATGCTTGAAAACGCTGACTGTCCTGTGGGCGGCATCTGCTGAGGGTCTGGCCAGGGCGGCACTTTCCTGACCTCAGGGCAGCTCTCCCAGGGAGGGGCTGGGGTGCAAGGAGGGGCCCCGAAGGAATGCAGCCCATTTCCTGCTCCTGGACTTGTCCGAGTCATACCCGGGGTCGCAGCTGCCTTTCAAGGGCCTGGAGTCTCCTGACACCACCGGAAGGCCCAGGATGCTGTCAGGGGCAGGACAGAACCCGGGGAGGCCGGCTGTGGGCCTCACTGGCTGCGGAGGACCCCCCAAGCCATCGGGAGCTGAGGGTGGGTGGAGGGGAAGCCACGTCACACCACATAGGCCCACAGGGCTCCAAGAATTCAGAGGAGGAGGAGGAGGCGGTAGGGGCTGGGGTCCCGGGACCCCGGGTGGGCACAGCCTACTGTACCACCTGCATCCTCCCTAAGCCTGCACAGTGCCCGGGAGGAAGGAAGGGGCAGGCTGCATCCCCATTCCGGGGGCGCTTGGGAGCGGAATGTGGCCACCCAGGGTCTCAGAGGTGGGGGGCTTACCAACCGTCCCTCAGGCCAAGCAGAGCCTGTATTTGTCATCGGTGCCCAGGTTTCTCTAAAGCAGGCAGACAGCATCCCCACGGCCTGCGCCCCATGGCCCAAGGCAGAAGTTTGGAGAAGGGGGCAAAGCCATGTTGGGGCTGCACAGAAGAGGAGGGTAGGACCCCCGAGGCGTAGGGCGCCCACCAAGAAAGGCAAGGAGGCCTCAGCAGCCCCTCCCCACGTGGGTGAGGCTGCGGGGCTCACCAGGCGGCCTGTGGATGAAAGGAGCCCAGAGGCCAGTGTGGCTGCACTGTGACCCAGGGACCCCCGCGGGCCCTCAGAAGTCCCCAGGGGACCAGCAGCAAGGCCAGGCCCAGGCCCTCTCCCCTGCATTCCCTGGGGTGGGGTGGGCGGGGGCCCACACCCCCTCCCCCCTCCCCCCTCCCCCCTCCCAGGGGACTGCCGGCCTCACGGCGCCCCTCCCCCCGCGTCCGCCCCGCCCCCCGCAGAGGGAGGCACGCGGCGGTGGCCGCCCGGTCCGCGCCCCCTCCCCGCGCGGGCGGCGGTGACATCACGGCCACGGCGGCGGGAGGGGCGGCGGCGCCCCGCGCACATCACTTCCTCGGCGCCTCCCCGGGGGAGGACGGGCGAACGAGGCGCGGACGGACAGGCGGACAGCAGGGCAGACAGCAGGGCGGACAGCAGGGAGGACAGCAGGGCGGGCAGGGGGCGGACGGCCACGGCGCGGGGGGCGCTCCCGGCTCCCGCTCCCGCGTCCCCGACCCATGGCGGGCCCGGCCCCGTCCGCGGCCGACGAGCTCCCGGGCCCGGCCGCCAGGCGCCTCTACTCCAGGTAGGACGGGCCGGGGCCGGGGCTGGGGCTGGGGCTGGGACCGGACCGGGCCGGGTCGGGACGCGGGGGAGGCTGCAGTTGGGAACAAAGGCAGCTCTGGCAGGCGCGCAGCGTGGCTGAGGACGCGCCCCTCCCTCCAGGCCGAGCCCAGCCCGGCGTGTGCCCGCGTGGGCGTCCCCTGAAGCCCTCTTTCCCCCAAGCCAAGGGGAAGGGGGTGGGGGGCTGGGGGGCTGGAGGCGGGGTGGGCAGCTTCTCCAGCCTCACTCCCCTGGCACCTGGCAGGGGCACCGTGGGGTGCTTCCCTCCCAAGCCTGGCCCTGCCATGCCCGGGGCACTCAGGGGCATCATGGCCAAAGAGACCTGGCTGCTATGGATGGGGCTCTGCCCCTCACCAGCCCTCCACGAGCCCAGTGGGATCCGGCTGGGTTGGAAGGGAGCCAGCCAGGTGGGTGTGTACCTGCCTGAAAAGGCATCTACTCTCCGGGCACATTCCTGGGTGATCCCAGTGACTGGGCTCTGTGCCCCACGCCTTTGGGGATGACAGGGTGGCCCTGCCCCAGGTGGCATGCCTGCCTGGTGACTCCCAATGTCCCCCCAGGGGGTGCCCTGGGCCCAGCCGGGCAGGTGCCTGGAGCCCCAAGCAAGGCTGGGTGGTGCCAGGCCTTAGGCAGAGCCACACGAGCGTGAGGTCCAGGCAGGGGCTTGCGAATGGGTGGCAGCCGTCAGAGGCAGGCCTGGCTCCCCAGAGTGAGGGACACTATTGTCCTCTGGACATCCCTAAAACCTGGTGACCTCCCTGATAGGGGTCACAGCAGCTGATCCCGGCGGGCGCCTAGCCTGGCCCCCAAGGATTCTCTGGCCCCAGCCAAGCAGCAAGCCTCTGCCTGGGGCACCCGAAATGAGGTACTGGTGGTGGCACGGCGGACAGAGGGCTTGCTGCCTCCGGTCTGCTCTCTGCTTTGGTCCCAGACACAGCCCCATTGTGCCGTCCTGGATGGAGCACTGAGCCCCTAGCCTGGCTCCTGGGCCCCACGCAGGGGAGGGGCGTGAGGGTGGTTTTGCTGGCAGCTGCTGCCAGGGGCCTGCCCTAAAGGATTTTCAAGGGTTTCCTCTGCTGATCTGATCGGCTGTGCAGGGCCGCATGTGCTCCAGGGCGGCTGTGCTGTGAGGGGGATGGATAGCAGCCCTGGCTGGAGTGAGTTTGAGTGTGAGTGTGTGGAGCTGTGAGAGAGCGTGTGTGTGGAGCTGTGAGAGACTGGTGTCCAAGACCTTAGCCTTGGATGAGCCCTGCATAGCTGACCACAGAGTTGGGCATTCTCCATGCTACAGCTAGAAGCCTGGGGTCCCCTGGGGACACGCCAGACAGGAGCCAGCCCCGGGCAGGGGCAGTGCTCAGAGGGACCACTCAGAGAGACCCCAGACCCAGCCTTGCATCCCCCTAAGCAGGGAGTCCAGTTGAGCTCCAGGGTTGAGTCAGGCCCAGACTTGGGGGAAGCGCGCCAAGCCCTCCAGCAGGGCCTGTGATGAGGCTCCCCGGGAGTCTGCACCCCACCGTGTAGCCACAGCCCGGTTTGGGCAGGCGGTTCCTGGTCGGAGCTGGCTTCAGAGCATGGATGCCTAGAGGTGTTCTGGGCCAGTGGAAGCTGCGGGCCGGACAGGAGGGCCCTTTGCTGTCATGCTGGGGCTGGAGAGCAAGACACGGAAAAGTCTCCTGTCTCCTGAAACCCGCGTGCTCGGGGCGGCCCACCTCCTGGCGTGGGCGGTGGGCATGTGGATGCCCTGGAGGTGGGCGGAATCCGTGTGGGCACTCCTCGCGTGGCTCTACTGGGGTCCCTCAATGTGGATGGGGCTCCAGGTTGGCCCAAGGTCTCCTCTGCCCCGTCTACTGCTTTCCCACACTGACATTCCTTCCTGGAGAGAGGAGTTTCAGCTTTTAAAATGGGGAACTGTGCCTGGAAAACACACTGACAGCGAGGCCCATGAATGTGCCCATGAGCCCACTGGGTACCCTGAGGGGCCCTGGGTGCTGGGTCGGTGGGGACGGGCCCCTGGGTGCTGGGTCGGTGGGGACGGGGCCCTGGGTGCTGGGTCGGTGGGGACGGGGCCCCGGGTGCTGGGTCGGTGGGGACGGGCCCCTGGGTTCTGGGTCGGTGGGGACGGGGCCCCGGGTGCTGGGTCGGTGGGGACGGGCCCCTGGGTTCTGGGTCGGTGGGGACGGGCACCTGGGTTCTGGGTCGGTGGGGACGGGGCCCCGGGTGCTGGGTCGGTGGGGACGGGGCCCCGGGTGCTGGGTCGGTGGGGACGGGGCCCCGGGTGCTGGGTCGGTGGGGACGGGGCCCCGGGTGCTGGGTCGGTGGGGACGGGGCCCCGGGTGCTGGGTCGGTGGGGACGGGCCCCCGGGTGCTGGGTCGGTGGGGACGGGCCCCTGGGTGCTGGGTCGGTGGGGACAGGGCCCTGGGTGCTACAGTTAATGCTCAGAATTCTGGCCCACTTGCCAGGGGCTCCCTGGCCCAGAGCAGGGCTTTGGGGTGAAGAGGCCTGGCGGGGACAGGCCAGTGGCTGAGAAGGCCCTGGAAAGTGGGGAAACCCTGGGTGGTCGTCTCCTGGTCTCCCAGCTGCTTTAAGGCCAGCTGAGTGCTCCCCGGGGCTGGGGCCGGGAAGGGGCAGCAGAGCCACCCACCTTGGGGTGACCCTGTTAGGGGTGCCCTCCAAGCAGCAGCCACCAGCTCCCAGACAGGACGTCCTCAGGTGTGGACTGGGCCCCCCGCAACCTCTCTGGCCACATGGCCGTGCTACCCCCGACCCTCACTCCATCCTTCCTCCCTCCCCTGTCCCCGTCCTGGGCACCATCCCTGGTGGGTCGCTGGGCAGCGACGGGCCCTAGGAATTCCTGGCAAGCCTGACCCCAGGTGCTTCCTACAGCTGGGTGACCTTCAGTCCCCTCTCCGGTGATTCCAGCTCCCGCTGTGCTCCCAGCCCGGTCCTGCCCCTCACTCTCTCCCCTCCCCTGGCCACTGAAGGGGAGTCGGTGTGGTTTTCCCTGGGGGTGTCTGGCTGGGGGATGGGGCAGATAGAGCCAGCTGTGAGCAGGGTCTCTTCAGCATCTGCTCAGGAGCCAGCATGTAGGTGACGGCCTTGGGGAGGGGCAGGTGCCAATTCTGTTAGCAGGGCTGGGACTGAGGGACACGGCTTTCGGGTGGCCGGAGGTAGTAGGAGTTGCAGTGCTGCCTTGGGAGCTGGCCTTGGTGGTGGCACCCCAGCCACCACGGAGGGTTTGAGGGTTCAGTCTGTTGACGAGGACTGGGCAAGGGAGAGGCATTCTAGGTCCTGCCCCCCCCTTTGGCCAAGCTGTCCTGAAGGCGGACAAATGGTCCGGCCTGAGTAGGACCCCTGAGCCCACAAGGCCTCAAGGTAAGGAGGAGAGAGCCCAGGGCCTGAAGACCCCCACCTGTCCTTGGATTCCTGCCTCTGCTCAGACCCCGTGGCCGTCTCAGGGATAAGACCCGCCCCCCCAATCCCCCGCCTCTGTCAGGTTCCAGCCTCCTCATGGGCCACAGGTGGCTGGAGAAGCTGGGAGCCCAGCTGAGAAGGACGCTGGGGGCTTGGGAAGTTTGAGGAAAGGAGCCAGGCTAGGGGAACGTGGTCCATGCCTCCCAAGCCCCACGACCTGGGGAGCAGCATCCCCCAGGCCCCACGTGGCCCTGACCCCGTTAGACCTGGGGCCCTGTTCGCACCTTGGCCAGTCAGGTGAGGGAGAGCACAGAGGGCCCGGCAGACGTGGGGCTGGCATGGTGAGGACTCTGAGCCCACCCCCGCTGCCCCATGCTGGCACCGTGGGCTGGTGCCAGGGAGGCTGGGGAGGGGGCCGGGTGGGGTCAGGGGTGGAGCAGAGGAGGCACAGGGGCCTGGAGAACCGGGAGGTGGCCAGGGACCACCGCTGCGCAGAATTCCAGCTTTGCCCAGCCCTGGGCCAGGCCTGGGGGAAGAGGTGCTGGGCTGGGGGTACTCACACACTCTGGACGCCATTCCTCTTTCCATTCACAAACGTGCCTGGCGCTCCCGAGTGAGCCCGGTCCTGAGGCAGAGCAGCCTCCGCTGGGAACTGGATAAGCGTTTGCAGAGGAGTTGGCGGGTGACTGACGGGAGGGCAATGCCGCTGGTCCCAGTCCCTGGAGGAGCACGTTGGACGGGATTACCCCCGGGCTCCCCGCCCCGCTGCTGACGAGGCTGACCCAGCCTCTGAGCTGTCCTTGATCCCTTGATCCACGTCAGGGCTTGGGGAGGCCCCCGAGCACCTGCTGGAGGACTGGCGGTCCCCCGCCGAGCTTTAAACCCACCATCCTGGAGGTCAGAGAGCAGGGAAGCCTAAGGCCAGCTCACCCCCCAGGACCCGTGGCCATGGTGGGGCGAGGGCTGGCTTGGGGGAGGAGGGCCTGGGGCCTGGCGATGCCATCTCCTGCTGTGGAGGGCCCGCCTCTGGCCCTGAGCTTGGCGGAGAAGGCCGTGTGCAAGGTGGTGTATGGCGCCCCCCGCCCCCGCCCGCTGCTGCTGCCCGTGGGCCTGGAGCTGTGGCTCTACGTGCAGAAGATGCGAAACCTGCAGAGGAAGAGGTGCGGCGGGCAGCGGGTGGGGTGGTCACGTGGGTGCCAGGGCGTGGTTGGAGGCTGTCTTGGGATGAGTGGAGGGGACACCCCACCTGGTGCAGCTGCAGGTGGCTGGCTGCATTGCCTGGATCCCAGATTGGAGGTGCAGAATGACAGAGGCCAATCCATGCATCCATCCCAGACTTTTAGGCCCAGGCCCTTCCCAGGCCAGAAGCCTCCTTCGCCTTGAGCCTTGGATGCCACGTCTCCGGCCGGAAGGGAGGCGGGAGGTGGCTCCCATAATCAGATCTGCGGAGCAGCAGCGTCTGGGCTCCGCAGACACCCAGGCCTCAGGCCTGAAGCCCCTCTCCTCCGACGTTGCCTGGAAGGAGGGGGCAGTAAACTTGACAAGTGGCTGGGTGGGGCAAGTGGGCCTTAATCAGGAAGCCCCGTGTGTGGCGCTGGCTGCAGGATGGGGCTTGGCTGGTTGTCATGGCCACGGTGGGCTCCTGTGACCCACGTGGCATCTGGATGGCCATTCCCAGAGGGATGGGTGAGGTGGCTGTGAGGTGCCTGGCAGGTAGTGGGTGGGAGGTCCTGGCCCTGAGGTGAGAGGATCACTTGAGCTCAGGAGTTTGAGACCAGCCTGGGCAACATAGTGAGACCCCCATCTCTACCAAAAAAAAAAAAAAAAAAAAGAAAAAAAGAGCTGGGCATGATGGTGCAAACCTGAAGTCCCAGATACTTGGGAGGCTGAGGTAGGAGGATGGCTTGATCCTGGGAGATGGAGGCTGTAGTGAGCCGAGATTGCACCACTGCACTCCAGCCTGGGCAACAGAGCAAGACCGTGTCTCTATAAAAATAATAACGGTAACATAAGTTTTAAAAATGAAAAATGAAAGCAACAGAAAGCAAACAGGAATGATGGGGCCGGCCTGCGAGCAGCCGAGGCTGAACCCTTCCCCCACTTCTCTGAAATCAGGTCCCTCCTGGGCTCCAGCTGTGCCTGCCACCTCCTGGGGCCCCCCAAGCTGCTCCCTTGCTGAGTCTTCTGTGGCTCTCTGGGGGTACCCTGCAGATGGGGGCCCGCCTGCTCTCACTGGGCACCCCATGGCATCTGCTGGGTGTGTCCTCCCCCCCACAACCCTCCACCCGGGGCAGCGCAGCAGCCTGAGGCCCATGTGACCTGTAAGAGTAGGATGGAGGAGGACACCAGGCCCCAGAGCAGGCAGCAGGGAGGTGCGGAGCCGGGCAGCCACGGAGTGACCCCACACTCCTCCCCGGCAGCTGAGTGCCGAGGGCAGCTCCCCAAGGCCCAGGGTGGGGGTCCCTCGGTGAGCAGGGCTAGGGTGGCAGCTGACACACAGGGTGCTTGGGGGTTGTGCAGGGCCCAGGGTGAGGGGTTTCTTCTCTAAAGTCCCTGCTCGAAGGTGGGGGACCACGGCCAAGCAGGGCGTTGGTGTTCAGAAGAGGGCCTGGCCCTTGGGGTTAGGTGGCGCTCACAGGGCGGAGTTCATCTTGGGATGGGGCGCCATCTGCATCTTCCCACAGCAGCGCTGGGGGTGGCGGGCAGCACGTGGGAACAGCGGGTTCTCAGGCCTGTCCTGGCTGGCAGCGGCAAGCGCTTAGCTCTGTGGGTGGAGGACCAGGAGGAGAGGGGCTGGGACTGGCTAACCCGCAGCCACACCTCCGCAGCACTGGTCTCCCCTGGAGACTTGGAGGCTGACTGAATCCCCAGGCCCCGGCTGGGAGAGCTTGGGGGTGGGGGAGGAGCCGAGATCAGATCCCCACCCCACCCGACCCCCATGTGGCCTTCACAAGCCCCCACTACCGTCTGGGAGCCTCAGTTGTTCTTGGTGGGAATTAGGGGGGCCTCTCCCAGCAGCTGTGGTCGCTCAGGAGGATGGCTAGGGTGCCTGGCCCCTGCAGCCCGTACCTCTGGGATTTGGGTGAAGGCAGGGTATGGGGGCCACACCCCCTGCAGCACCGGCCCCTGGGCCTGAGGGTCTTGCCGGGGTCACAAACTCACACCTTTGCCCCAGTGGCGTTCCTGACCTTGGCCGCACAAGGGGTGGACAGGAGGTGCTGGCAGAGGTGTGCTGGCTGGGGTGCCCTTGGACCGCACACGTGCTTCCAGGCCTGTATCCCAAAGAGACACTTAGGTCTGTGAGCACAGATGTGGTGTGGGCCCTAGCCCACCCAGGGGCGTCATCTGTAGTGAAGCCACGGAGGTGCTCCGGCCCCGGGGCGACTTTGCCAGGGCTGGGCCATGACGCCAAGTTCCTCTGCACAGGATGGAGGCGTCCTGCCTGGAGCTGGCGCTGGAGGGCGAGCGTCTGTGCAAGGCGGGCGACTTCAAGGCAGGCGTGGCCTTCTTTGAGGCCGCTGTGCAGGTGGGCACCGAGGACCTGAAGACACTGAGTGCCATCTACAGCCAGCTGGGCAATGCCTACTTCTACCTGAAGGAGCACGGCCGGGCACTGGAGTACCACAAGCATGACCTCCTGCTGGCGCGGTGAGTGGGGACGGCCCTGCTGGCGGGTGAGTGGGGACGGCCCTGCTGGAGCGGTGAGTGGGGCGGCCCTGCTGGCGGGTGAGTGGGGGTGGCCCTGCTGGCAGGTGGACGCTTCCTGTCCTCAGCAGTTACAGTTTGAGGAGGGGGACAGGGCAAGCAGGGTCTAAGGGAACGCAGTGGGGAAGCCCTCACCTGGAGGGCAGCCAGGGCTCTGGGACCCCGGCAGGGAGCTGGGTTTCAGCTGACAGGCGTGAGTGGGTCTGTGTGTCTGCGTGTGAGAGCCTGGGCTGTGACCCGCGTGCTGTGCGTGAGCACTCGTGACTGTGTGTGGCCTGTCTGTGATCCTGTGTGGCTCAGAGCCCCACCCTTTCCCTGGCCCCGGGCCCACTCCCGGCCACTGCTCAGTGAGGTGTGGTCCTGCCCTGGGGGCTGTCCCTGCTTTCCCATGGACCCCAAGCTCCCACTCACAGCCTCCTTCCTGCCTGGTGTCATCCACTCCCCAGTCTCCCCAACCCACTCCCCGCCGCCCCTTGGGGTCTTGGGGTCTCCAGTCGGGTCCAGCCCCCAGGCCGTGCCTCACGGGAGCACGCTTCCCTTGCCTCAGCCCTGCCCAGCGCCCTCCTCCTCAGCCCTGCAGCTGCCCTGACCTCTCAGCAGGGCAGAGCTTCTTGGAGCAACCCTCCCACACTGGCCAGTGAGCTCACACCTGCTCCTCGGCACCCAGCTCAGTGTCTGGTGGGCATGCCCCAAACGTCCTCTGAATGAGTTAGCAGGAAGTTAGTTCTCCACCATCAGGCCCCCCAAGTCCTCCCCGGATCCTAACAGCTGCAGACCCCAGCCCCCTGCCCCAGGCCCAGGCGTGAGGTCCTGTGTGTAGCTCCTGGCACCTGTGTGCAGCCTGTGTGGTGATGGGCAGGAGCCTGTGCCCCAGACACAGCCCAGCAGAGCCCATACCCATGGCTGCCCTCGGGCCTCACTTGCCCGGCCTGTGGGCCCCTGCCCAGTATCACCTCAGGGGTTGCAGGCTCCTGTCCACTCCATGCTGGTCCCTGAGGCCCAGCTACCCCACCCCATGCTCAGCCTCCCCCCGGGCCCAGAGGCCTGACCAGTCCTCAGCCTGACCCCTCACTCCTCCCTGCCATCCAGGACCATCGGTGACCGCATGGGGGAGGCCAAGGCCAGTGGAAACCTGGGAAACACACTCAAGGTCCTGGGGCGCTTCGACGAGGCTGCCGTCTGCTGCCAGCGGCATCTGAGCATCGCCCAAGAGCAGGGAGACAAGGTGGGGGCTTGATCCGGGGCTGGGTGCCTCCCATCCCTGCTCCGACCTGCGTCCAGATCCGGGATAGGGGCGGGCCGGTGACTCACCACTCATCCAGCTCCTCATGGGAGGGATGATAGGGAGGTCGGTCCCCTAGATCCCGAGTGACTCAGGAGAGTGTGGGCCCCCAAAACAGGCCCCCCCAGCCCATGCTGACACTGCAGCCCAGGCCCCCACCTTCCACCCTCAGTTCTGCCGCCCCTCTCGGTGACCTCCCCCCGAATCCGTCCACACCCCCAGTCACTCACTCCCTGGGGGGCCCAGCGGGAGGCAGGGGGTGGCTCTGGGCTGCGGCAGTGGGAGGCCGATTTCAATGGCGGTGGTGACAGCAGGAAGAGTGGCTCCGTCTCCGCTTGTGCTGGACCCGAGACAGGCTTTGCTGACCTCCCTCCATGGCCCTGTGAGGCGAGAAAACCAAGGCTGGGGGGACGTGACTTACCCCCCGTCACACAGCTGGAGGTGGCCAAGGGGGCTTGAGGCCGCAGCATCTGGTCCCAGCTGGAGCTTTCAGCCTCGGTCATCAGAGGACAGAGCTGAGGACCTGGCACCCTGGCCACGCCAATCCGCAGAGGAGGGAGGGACGGTGAGGGAGGGCAGAGGCTGGCTTCCCGGGTGTGCCGTCGTCCTCAGGCCTCCGCTCCTGCCTTAGTGTCTGTGACTCAGTGGGAGCCCCCAAGGCCCTCGCTGTCAAGGGCTGGGACAGCGAGGACACCGGTGCGCCGGCTCTGCACATCCTGTGGGGGGCCGTGGAGGCACGCCCCCAACCCTCCGTACTGCCCGCAGGTTGGGGAGGCGAGGGCCCTCTACAACATCGGGAACGTGTACCACGCCAAAGGCAAGCAACTGTCCTGGAACGCCGCGAACGCCACGCAGGACCCCGGGCACCTGCCGCCCGATGTCCGAGAGACCCTGTGCAAGGCCTCCGAGTTCTACGAGTGAGTGGGGCAGGGCCAGCCCAGGGACCGGGGCTGGTCTGTGCGTTTCTGAGCTCCACAGACACTTCCAGACCCCCGACCCCAGCCCCAAACCTCCCGATAGCTCCCAGGGCAGTGACGGCCAGGTCCGCCCACCCCCGCTTTCTCAGCTGCTGGCTCCCTCCCCTGAGCTTGCCCCTGTCAGGGACTTGGGGGACATGACCAAGCCCCAGGTCTCAGAGCTCGAGGACCCTGGAGCCTACCCTAGCCACCCTCTTTCCTGGGCATGGCCCTGAGGGCCGCATGGAGGCCGCTACTCAGCTCTTCTAGCCTGGGGTGGGTGAGGACATGGGCTGGGAGGGACACGGCTCAGAGGCACTCGGCCCCCCAGGAGGAACCTGTCCCTGGTGAAGGAGCTGGGCGACCGTGCGGCGCAGGGCAGGGCCTACGGCAACCTGGGCAACACCCACTATTTGTTGGGGAACTTCACAGAGGCCACGACCTTCCACAAGGAGGTGAGCCGGGCAGGGTGACAGGGTGGAGGGGCCGGGCTGCTGCAGGGGCAGGGCTGAGCCACCCTCTTGGCGGTCCCTGAAAGGGCAGGGTGGTATGGCCGGGCAGCAGGCGCGCCCCACCGAGTCCTGGCCTCATCTGCACTTGGTCCTGCAGCTGCTAGCTGCTCACCCGGACACACAGATCTCTGGCCGGCCACCTGGGCAGGGAGGCAGCCCCTGTCCACCCACGTCAGGCCCCGGGGCTGCGCCATGACCACCTGGCCTCCGGTTTGTCTCCGCAGCGCCTGGCCATTGCTAAGGAGTTTGGAGACAAGGCAGCCGAGAGGAGGGCCTACAGCAACCTGGGGAACGCCCACGTCTTCCTGGGGCGCTTCGACGTGGCCGCCGAGTACTACAAGTAGGTGGTCCCCACAATCTCCCAGGGAGACAGCAGGCCAGGGGGAGCTGGATGCCAGGCCAAGGAAGTGCCCGCCCCAAGTTGGGAATCTGACTGCCTCCCCTCCCCTCCCCAGAAGCCAAGGTGGGGTTCTAGGCTTCCCCGGGAAGGGCAGACGGACAAAGCTCATGGGGAGGTAGGCGGTCGGGGAGCCGGCCTATGGGAGGTCTGGGCCATCTGCCTCCTGGCCTGAGCCACAGAGCAGCGCCTGCCGGGTGGAGCCCGGCTGTCAGCACAGGGTCCTGTGCCCAGCCCTAAACTTAACCCCATCTCAGCCTGAGCAGTGGGCACAGCAGTCTCAGGTCCTCCGGGGAGGAGTGGTGGCGGCTCAGGGTGGTCAGGCAACTTGCCAGAGCCTGGCAGGACCCCCCTTCCCCCTGGGGCCAACAGTCCCGCTCTATGGCCATGTGAGGGTGGTGATGAAGCTGGACCCCAGAGAGGCCCCAGTGGGATTCCGGGGCAGGGGACCATCGGGCAGACTGTGTCCCCATTCTTACCTTCCACCCCTCACCCTGGAACCCTCCTCCTGGGGGCTGACCCTGCCACTCTGCACAGGAAGACGCTGCAACTGTCTCGGCAGCTCAGGGACCAGGCAGTGGAGGCGCAGGCCTGCTACAGTCTGGGCAACACCTACACACTGCTGCAGGACTACGAGCGCGCGGCCGAGTACCACCTGCGGCACCTGCTCATTGCCCAGGAGCTGGCCGACAGGTGCGTGGGCGCAGACGCGGCGGGCAGACCCGGCCCGGCCCACAGGCTGAATTACCGCGGCCCTGGCGAGGTGGCCTGGGTCCCATCCCCTGCTCTGCCACTGACCATGCTGTGACCCAGGAGTGGCAACGCCACTGTGGGGACTGAGCCAGACAGTGCGGACATTGGGCCGGCCACTGACCCCTGGCACAAGCGGGTGGGGTCCCCCTCCCATCCCTCAATTCGCCACCCTGTTGCCCCCGCCACCCATGTATGTATGTAAATATCACTCTCTGGAGAGAGACAGGCTGGCAAACCACAGGCCCCTAAGTACTGTCTTGTGTGCAGGTCTGGGGTGGGTGGTGGCCGGAACAAGGGGCTCAGAGCCACAGGCCTGTGGCCTTTCACAGGCAGCGGAGAGGAGGGGTCTTTTGAAAGGCTGCCCTGCCTGGAGGCTTAAAAGTGGCCCAAGGTTTTCCTTTGTGGCTTGGTGATGAGAATGTTCTGGAATAGACAGAGGTGCCGGTTCCACAGCATGAATGTACAAAATGCCAGTGGATCGTCCACGTGAAAATGACCAAATTCCTGTCAGATGCATTTCCCTCCAATATAAAAACAACCCCCTCACCCAGTGACTTGGGGGGTGCCTCTAAGGGTGGAGGGAGTGCAAGGGAGGAGGCTTGCCGGCCGCCAGGGGGCGAGCGAGGCCAAGGGCCCAGAAACTGCCCGCAAAGGCAGAGCCGGCCACAGGCCAGGTTGCTTGGACTCTGCGCTAATCCTTTTAATGGGAGGGAAAAAGGCAGAGCTGATTGGGGCTTATGCTTGAAGGTGGCAGAATTTGTGGGAGGTCCAGCTGGGGGCATTATCCTGTCGTCCGGTCGATGCCCCTTGGGCCTGGGGGCCCCTGATGACCTTCGAAGCCAGGGTCATGCTGGGGCCGTGACCACCAGGGGAGGGGCTGGGGCTGGCGGCTGGCCTGGAGAGGGCGGGTATGAATCTGGTCTCCCTCTCTGGCAGAGTGGGCGAGGGCCGGGCGTGCTGGAGCCTGGGAAATGCCTACGTGTCCATGGGGCGCCCAGCGCAGGCCCTGACCTTCGCCAAGAAGCACCTGCAGATCTCCCAGGAGGTGAGCCAGGCCTGCCCCCAGAAGTCCCGGGCACTGCCCAGCCCACTCCAGACGGGCCGGGTCCACTCTGCCCCGAGCGAGCGTGTGCGTGCCTGGGCCCCCCTCATCCTTTCAGGGCCATTGCAGCTGCCTGGTCCTTCCGAGGCCTGGTGATGACATGTCTACCGTGCCCGGGGGTTTTTCCTGCAGCCCCCAGCTGGTGCCTTCCTGGGCAGCTGCGTCTCCTCCTCCTTGGAGAGGTTGCACAGGGTCTCTGTGGGCTCCGCCCATCAGCGCCCTCCTACTGTGGTCAGGGCGGAACATCACAGATGAACTGTGGGCCTCCCGGCTCCCGGCCTGTCCTTACATCACCCACTCCCACGCCACCTCCCTCTGCACGCCCCGAGCCTGTTCATGCTAAAGACGGTGCCAGCCTCTACTGACCACCATAGACCCATATAGGAGGTGGCCGGGTGGGGAGGCCTGCAGGTGCCCAGGTGAGGGTGGAGAGGGGCGAGCATGGGAAGGTCAGCAGAGCCCCCGTCTGAAGAGCTTCTCCACTGGCAGCCAGCAGGCAGCCCCCGTGTCCCTCTGAGTGCAGGCTACAGCCTCCAGGGCCTTCCAGGGCTCCATGTGGCCCTCCCTCCAACCCCATGCCACGTCTCTTCTGCTTGATTTAAGCAAACAGTTAGTTCCTGAGTGATGTGGATGTTCCCGGGAGGGTCCCCCACAGAGCCTCGGCGCACAAGGCAGGGGCTGAGAGAGGTGCAGCCGGGCGGGGCCGGGCCCCTCGCGCACCGGAGGGCACAGGCCCAACCGCCTGGGACCCCGAGCATCTCTGGGGTGGACTAGGGGCTGTTGAGGACCTGTGGGACCACCTCACCCAGGGACAGACCCCCAGACTCCACCTCCGGGTCCACAGTGAGTCCTGGTTCCCTCAGAGGCCCAGGGGTCAGTGACCAGTTCAGGTCACTCAGAAGGTCAGGGACGGGTGTACTGGGGGCCATTAAGGTCCCCGTGGAGCCCACAGCAGGGCCCCCAGCCACACCTGCCCGCTCTGCCACCCCACTCGCCACAGATCGGGGACCGCCATGGGGAGCTCACGGCCCGCATGAACGTGGCACAGCTGCAGCTGGTGCTCGGCCGCCTGACCAGCCCGGCAGCCTCAGAGAAGCCTGACCTGGCCGGCTATGAGGCCCAGGGTGAGTTCCAGGGTTGTGGGGGGGTCTTGTTCCCCACAGGCACGGACCGCATCAGGAGCTGCGGAGGGGTGGGGTAGAGGCCAGGCCAGCATGGCTGAGGTGGCAGCCGCCAGAAAATGGCGCCTACAAGCCAGTTCTTCTTGGCCTCAGGGACAGCACAGGCCTGAGGTTCACCCTGAGCCCCTCCCACCCGCATCCTGAGTGGCCCCGCAGGGCTGCTGGATGAAGGACAGGAGGTGGTCGCCTGTTGCCCCACTGGCTGCTCCAGGGCCTCCACCCCCACCTGCCCCTGGAGCACTCGGTGCAGGGAGGGCTTCTGTCCTCAGACCCAAGTAGGAGAGGGCTGCTGGGAGGCGAGAGGGCATCAGCCAGAGGGCTGGGCTGGGCTGGGCTGGGCTGGGCTGTGGGAGCCCTATGTGCCCGGGGCAGTAATCAGGCAAGGCCCAAGGCCATGCGAGGCCACCGTGGTGACCTCATTCATGGACCGCTGGTCGTCCCATGCCAGTCAGCAGTGCTGCAGACAGAGGACAGAACATCCCCTGCAAAGCGAAAAGACTAATAGGTGCCAGGGGGGTGGTGCCAGGTTGGGCCGACTTCCTGAGGTGGCTGGCAGGTGGGTGAGGGGCAGGCTTGGGGGGAGCAGCTGTGTCCCCCACCCATGTGTCCCCCACTCCCAAAGGTCTTGAGTTTGCCAGCCCCCGAGAACGGATGCCTGCCTCCCAGAACGTACCTGGTGCCCCCCAGGCCTGCTAAGGACCAGGCTGGGAACACCAGGCTTGGATGTGGTGCTGGGCTGCTGGAGTTTCTTTTTCTTATTTTATTTTTAATAATTAAATGTTTTTATAGAGATAGGGCCTCACTATGTTGCCCAGGCCAGTGTCAAACTCCCAGCCTCAAGCAATCCTCCCATCTCGGCTTCCAGAAGTGCTGGGATTATAGGCGTGAGCCACCGTGCCCAGCCATCCCCTGGGTTTTTGTGCCACGGTGCTCATGGGTTTCTGACGATGACCTCTCCTGGGAAATTGGGGGTGCATGTCAGCCACCGCAGAGGCTGAAGACAGAGGAAGGAGCAGAGGCTCTGGGGCCCTCAGCGAGTCCGTGGGACAAGGTGCTGTGACTGATGGCAGTGGGTGGGTAGGGGTTGGGCTGGAATGTGCCCCCCAGGATGTCCAGGCCTATTTCTACCCATGGCCGGGGTTTCCTAAGGGTGGGGAGCTCTGCCGAGAGCTCCTGCGGCACCCCTAGTACCCCTCCTGTGTCCCTGGCTCGGCACTGCCACCATCTGGGACCCCAGCAGCAACTGGCAGCAGGGCTGGGAGCAGCTCTGGAAAGGCTCCGCGGAGGCTGCGGCTCTGGGTCCTCCCGACGTTTTCTTTCTTGGAGCCAAGGAAGAGGGGGGCCGGAGTGGGAGGACGCTGGAACAATGCAGCTTCTGTCCCTCTCTGGCTCCTCTGTGCCGCCCGGAGTGCGGGACCCCTTCCAGCCGGCCGGATGCCTCCTCCCCCAGGGCTGGGGAAGGGTCCTCCTCCCCGCCCAGGGCAGCCCGGCAGCCTGGCTGGGGCCGCCGCCCGGCTGCCGCTATGGGAGGCAGGCTGCACACCTAGAGCCTGGGCGGCCCTGGGTGAGACCCCGGCTCAGCTGAGCCTGGCAGGGACAGGGCCTTGAGGCCGGGAGTCTGGACCCGGCGTTGCGGGTTGGGGGCGCCACGGAAGGACCCACGCAGCCTCCCCATTCGGCAGGTGCGGAGAGCGGGGTGGATCTGCGAGCTGCGGGAGGGGAGGGGGGTGCAGAGCCGCGCTAGAGCCTGGCCGTGCGGAGGGGGCGCCAGGGCTGGGGGCACAGGAGGGCGCTGCCCAGCGGGGTGTGGGCAGGGATGAGGAAGTCGTCTGGAGGTGGGGCTTCAGCCCGGCGGGGACGTGGCCTTGCTGTTGTGGGCGTGGTCCATGGGGGCGGTGGGCGTGGCAGAGGCTGGTGGGTTTGGTGTCCGGTTGATAAACACAAGGAGACTTACGTGCGGCTGGAGGACAAGGAGCCTTGGCGCGGCTCAGTCAGCGTCTTAATCTCACTGCCCTCTGCCGGCCCCTCCCCAGCCAGCAGAGAAGCCCCAGAAGTGTGTCTGGGGGTCACCACCCTGCCAGCCACTGCCCTTGTCCAGCTCCTCTGGGTGAGTGGCCTCTATGAGACCCTAACAGCAACCAGCCCCCGCCTCCCTGGCCAGAGGGCACAGGCCCAGGCCTCCCACACTTGCTCCTGGGCTGCCCACCCCCCACCCCAGCAAGGGTGCCAGGCAGGACGGAGGCTCTGCTGCCACTCTTGGTGCGGGCAGCATGATTGGCATGTTGGGAGGAGGGAGCCGGCCCTGAGCCCTGCAGGACCGCCCCCTGCCCTTGGCCTGTCCCCGATGGCCCTGCCTGTCCCACAGGATGTGCGACTGCCCTCGGCCCTGCTGACCGTGCTCCTCAGCCCTCCACCGTCTGGGCCCTGCTCAGGGCGTTGTGAGCACGGTACACAAGAGTTACTGGGGGAGCATGCCACCAGCCTTCCTGGGAGAAGTCCCCTGAATGTCCCAACGAGTGGCCTTGGGGTCAGGGATGTGCATGGCATAACATCCCCTACAGTTTAGGCTGTGGGCTCCAGCCCTGACCAGCTGATCAAGTGACTTGACCCACTTGTGCCTCAGTGTCCCCATCTGGGGAACGGGCCCATCAGTAGTGCTGGGAACAGAGCTTGGCAGGGGTGAGAGGCCAGCGAGCCTGAGGGCCCATAAGCCTGTTACGTTCAGGCCCTGGGTGGACGAGGCAGGTGTGGCTGCAGCACCATCCGCCTGTTCCAGCAGCCCAGTGGCCCTTGGGCAGCCGCCGGGATGGAGGATGCACCCTCCGTCCGTGCGCCTAAGAGGGCCCAGAGGGGACAGTGTGTGGGAAATGGCACACAGGGTCCCGCACGCAGCAGATAGACAGTAAATGCCCGCTGCTCGGTCACCAGGCTCCTGCCGTGTACCAGGCACTGCTGGGGCCCTCACTGGCACCAAGACTGCTGAGCCGCGTCCAGCAGCTGATAGGTGAGGAACGGGGAGCCCAGGAGCGAGCCACATGGGATGAGCTTTGGGAGAAAGAAAAGCCCAACAGGGAGGTGCGGACAGGAACGGGGGAGGCGCAGACAGGAGCGGGGGAGGCGCGGACAGGAGCGGGGGAGGCGCGGACAGGAGCTGGGGGAGAAGCGGACAGGAGCGGGGTGGGGCACAGACAGGAGCGGGGGAGGCGCGGACAGGAACAGGGGAAGCAGGCTGCAGCAGCTTCAGGAGGTGACCATCATCGTCCCTTCCGACTGCCCTCACAAAGCACTGCAGGCCGGGGCAGCAACAGCAGACATTTCCTCCTCATGGCTCTGGAGGCCAGAAGGCCAGGGTTTGGGTGCCGTGTGCTCGGGCGCTGGTGAGAGCCTCTTCCGGGCTGGCAGACGGCGCTTTCTTGTTGTGTCCTCACATAGCAGAGACAGCGAGGAAGAAGGGGGAGCTTGAGAACACTGGTGGCTTCTCTTAAGGCCACTTGTCATTATGGGGCTCCATTGTCATGACCTCATGTAAACCTCAGGACCTCCTAACACCATCCCATGGGGAGTTAGGGCTTTGATCATGATGCTCCAGCGAAGACTGGAAGTCAGAGAGAAGTGAGCCGCCAGCTTAGACGGAGGAACAGCAGTCTGGGCAGAGATAACAGCCTGTGCAAAGGGCCTGAGGCAGGGGCCAGCCTGGTAGGTGAAGGGACAGGGAGACTGTCTGGAGCTGATGGAGCAAGGAGAGGGCCTTGGCCGAAGAAGGGAGGGCCTCGTGGGCCCTTGTGCGAGACCCCCTCCCCGATGGGGCGGGGCCCTCAGAACCCAGCAGAGAAGGGGCAAGGCCTAGGCCAGCCCTTACCACCCCCATGGTCCTTGCATGGAGAGGGGACTTAGGGGCAAGTCTGGGGCAGCAGGCAGGTGAGGGGCAGGTGATCCGGCTCCTGGGAGGTGAGGAGGGGTGGGACTCTGGATCTGCAGTGAGGCGGGGACAGACTGGATTTCAGACCAGAGGTGGGCATGAAGGAACCGTGGGCAGCTGAAAATCGGGGTTGCTGAGCTCTGAGCCAAGCTGGCGGGGCGGGTGCTGCCCTGAGGGGTCCGGCAGGCACAGGGGGCACCAAGATGCTCGATGGGCTTGAGTTGGCCATTGCACATTAACGTCTGGAGCTGGGTGAGGACAGAAATGATGATGACAGTGTGACGGTCAGCATCGGGTGGCCATGGAGCGGTGCTGGGAGAAGTTTCCAAACGTTGCCCTCGCAGGCGGGAGAGACAGGAAGCCAAGCCAGTGGGCCGGGCCTGTCTGGGCAGCTCAGCCAAGGGCATTGGACTCACACTCAACGCCTCAGCCGACTCTGCAGACAGAGGGTGCGTTGAGCCGGGTGCAGCAGGCCTTCCGCCCACCGTCCGTGCCTGGCCATGAGGGCGCCCGCCCTGGGGCCAGACGCAGGCTGTGTCTCAGAAGGGCATTTCAGCCGCTGCTGCAGCCAGGGCCCATCCATGCGGCGTCCTGGTGGAGGGCCAGGCCTGGCAGAAGCAGCTGTGCCGGGCCCAGGACCCGGAGGATGCGGTGGGGAAACCAACTTAGCCCCCACGGCACTGGGGGGCGGCAGAGGGAGAGCCAGGCCCTCAGGCAGTGCACACCGGGAGACGGAGCGGGGCTCTCGCTGGGTGTGGTAAGTGAAGAGCCCGCCCCAGCACAGACGTGCTCCTCTGTCATTTCCATGGTGTGGGGAGCAGGCCCCGAACTGTGTGGGGTCAGCAGCTGTTCTCAGAGCTACCTTGCTCATCTGGGTGGGGGTGGGCAGCTGGTAGCCCTTCAGAAAACAGGCCGTCGTCCCCAGCCCCATTCTGTCCCTTCAGGCTGCACCACCCAAGGCTGGGGCGGCTCCACCTCAGTGCCTGGCCGGATCCTGAACGTGCCGGAGCTAACCCTGATCCCCCTGACCACTGTGGCCACAGGGTGGCGATGGGAGCCCCGCCCGGGGCGTTTGTGTTGGGAGTGGGAGGAGCAGTGGACGGCCCCAGGTCCCGGTGTCCTGCTCAGGCCCCTGATGGGCCCCACGTGTGCCTCTGGCCGCACAGGTTTCCATCCCAGGCCCCTGGAGAGCAGGAGCTCAGGGTGTGTCCTCGGAGCCCAGAGGCCAGGCCAGGGAAGCGCACAGCCCACACTCAGCCAGTTCCCAATCCCTGCCCAGCTCTCATGAAGCTGTAGGCATTCGCCGTGGGCTGGTCTGGGGCCAGCGGGCTGGAGGCGGAAGACCAGCCTGGGCCCCCAAGTCCTCGGCTCCCTCTGCTCCTGTCCCCTTCCCCCCAGCTGCGTTTAGGATGCTCACCATTTAAACGGGTCACATGGACAGACTCAGGAAGGGGCTGCTAGCAGCCAGGCCGGGCCAGGGGCTCCCCTCTGCCCCATAGGTAGCACCTTGCTGTCCATCAGGTGCCTTCTTAGCCGTCTGAATCCCCCAGTGCATCCTCATCACCGCCATTCACTAGGTGGCAGCAGGACCCCCTTCCCAGTTGGGGGTGGAGGCTTGGACTCCATTTGGTGGCACAATGCTCAGACAGCAGCCCCCCAGCAAGACCCAGGCCTGTTCTCATCCGCAGCGTGGGCCTGTAAGGGAGACCCTGAGAGACCCTGACACTTGGGCCCATTTCCTCCCTCCCTCATGGTCTGGGCCAGGCTCATATTTAAATCAGGGCCCTGCTGAGGCTGGGGTCAGGGGGATGTTGGCTGAGTGACTCAGCTGTGCAGGTGAGGCTGGGAGGGGCTGTGTGTGGGGCCCAGTGCCTGAAATGACTGAGTGACTGCCCGCCTGAGCCGGCTCTCTCCCTCTGTGGATGTTGTGTTCCCCGGCAGGGCCCAGAACCCAGGGCTAACGGTGGGGTCCGGGTGCACCTGAGGCCCCGGCACCCTGCTTGGCCATTCATGCTGCTAACTTTGACGAGTGCCCCAGCCCTGGTGGCTGTGCCCCCTGATGCAGTGGGGCCTGGACAGGGTAAGGGGGTGTCTGGGCCTGCCCCCCCACATCTGCCTGACGCAGGCAGCCACCAAGCAGCTTCACTTTAGGAGCTGAGCCTCTCGGGGGGATGAGTGCGGAGGGGAACTGCCCGGCCTGGCCCATCCATGCCGGCGCAGTCTGATGAGGAGGGCGCTGAGCTCTGAGGCGTAGTAATGGGGCCAAGTCTGATGGTCTGGAGGTGCCAGGACTGGATTCTCAGAGTGCCCACTGATGCCAGGGCTGGTTCTGGCCCCACCCTCGGACTCACACTGGGTGTGCGCAGGGCTCCTGGGCACAGCCCGTGTCCAGTGTGTCCACGGGTGGAGGAACACTTGGTTCCCAGGAAGACTGGGTAAGGGTGGGCATAGGGGGCTGGGAGCTGTGGGTGAGCAGGGAGGAGGACGAGGGTCCTCCCGGCTGCGAGAGTCTCCCTGGAGATGTGCCAGGCGTAGGGACAGCAGAGACACGGTCCTCAGTGTCAGCCTCGTTCCGCCGTTGTCCCCTCTGCCTAGAACGTTCTGCTGCCCTTTCCACAGTGGCTGTGCCCCTGTCCGTCCCGCCGCCTCCTCAGGGAAGCGCCCGCAGACCCTGGCTCTCAGCCACAGCATCAGGCCCTTCCCACAGGGCTTCTTGCCTGGTTGAGGACGTTCCCCACTTTCCGGATTCCATCCCATTTTTCCGTTCGCCACCTCATTTCTGATCTGCCAGGTCTGTTGTGCCCTGGATACAGGCTCCTGAGAGTGCTCAGGGAGCGGCTGGGCTGAGGTAGGGCCCACTCTCCCAAACTCCGAAATCCTTTCGGGCCCCGCAGGGCTGAGCGACACCCGTCTCTGCCAGGGCCGTGTTGGGACTGAGGCTTGAAGGTGGGCCTGGCTGTGGGGCTTCCTGGGGGCCCGGGACAGGCACTGGTGGCTCCGCTGAGTCTGCAGCTGGCCAGTGTTGGGTCAGGCAGCTGTGCCGCACCACCCCACTGCGGCTAGAGGGGATGGGGGTCCCTTGGGTGGAGACACGGCCAGTAGGGTGAGCCCCGGGCCAGGAGGGATGGACAGGAGCCCGGGGAAGGTCCCACGGCAGAGCTGGTCTGGGGGATTCATCTGAGGCCTTTGCGTCCCCGACCCTGGCCTGGGCTGCCCGCAGTGAGCTGGGAGTGGACCCACAGGCCCGCCCCACCTGCCTCCGGGGCACAGCATGATGCACCCTCAGGAGGGGGGATTGGGTGGCCTCACAGAGGTGGCCAGGGGCCACAGGAAGGGTGTCCAGGCAGAGGGAACAGTAGGACTGATGGGGGAGGCCCTGTGTGTGGTGGGGGAGAGGCCTGTCCAGAGCCAGGCCCTTCCAGCACAGGGAGCCAAAGCCAGACCCCACCTGGCCCCAGCCAGGATGCGCCCCCTCTCGACACCTGTCCCCTTTGACTCTGACAGTACAGTCGGGGAGATGCAGAGGACACTCAGACATGGCACTCGCCTCCACAAGGGGCGCTGGCTGTCAGAAAGCCATGGCCGGGCTGGTCCTTGGCCCCTCAGAGACTCTGGCCTGGCCCACCCAATGCGAGGTGCCAGGGTGGTGCTGGGCTGACCGGGTCCCTCTGTCTTCAGGGGCCAGACCCAAGAGGACGCAGAGGCTGAGCGCGGAGACCTGGGACCTGCTGAGACTCCCCCTGGAGCGGGTGAGCCAGGGACATGGGACCGATGTCAGCACAGCCGCTGCCAGAGCATGGGCAGCGGGGTTAATGAGGCAGAGCCACCGCCACCCACCTCAGCCCCTGTCTGCTGGGAGATAAATGTGCCCTCCTCGGCCTGATGCCCTGCATGGCCCATCTGCCACCTGCTCACCCATGTCCCTCAGCGTCTGGCCAGCTGTGCCCCAGGCGAGGCGTGGTCTGCACACATTTCAGGCCCCCATACTCCACCCAGCTGCTATGCCACCACACCCTCGGGAGCCCACAGACGGGCACCCACTCCTGCCTGCTCCCTGCTCTCTCAGACTCTGACCCAAAGCGGGGACAGCTGCTGCAGGTGCAGACACTGGCTGGGGTTCAGCAAACCCACACAGACAGATTCGGGGGCTGCCTGGCATAGGGCCCTGGGCTGGCCCTGTGCCTGCCGGCAATGGGTGCTGTGTGGCCTGGGCCAGCAGCCTGACCTCTCTGAGCCTCTGGTTCCTCTGGTGTGGCCTGTGTTCAGTTGTGGATGGCCGTCAGGGTTCTGCTGTGGGGACGAGACCCAAAGACGCCCACAGTCACTGTCATTGCTGGTATAAGCCGGCTGACATTTGGGGGGGCCACTGGCCCTCAAACACCCCACCCTGCCTCTCCCGGCCCCAGCCAAGGGCCCACAGCCCCAGTCCTCTCCTCCTCTCTGGGTACTGGGCACCTACGGTGTGCATCCATGAAATGGAGGCGGCCTGGCCTTCCCTTCAGGGTCCTGGGATGGGGACATTGGTTCACAATTGCCCAGGCCATGCACAGCCAGCCTTACCCCTCCCCAGGAGCAGAATGGAGACAGCCACCATTCAGGGGACTGGCGGGGGCCCAGCAGGGACTCGCTACCCCTCCCCGTGAGGAGCAGGAAGTACCAGGAAGGCCCGGACGCTGAGAGGAGGCCCCGGGAGGGCAGCCACTCCCCGCTGGACAGCGCCGACGTCCGGGTGCACGTGCCACGCACGGTAGGCGTCTTTGACGGCAGATCCAGGCCGAGAGGGAGGAGAGCTTGGCAACTGCGCCCCAACTCCACTGCCAGCCAACGGGGCCAGGTCAGGCCCGGGCACTCCAGGGAGGCAGGGGTCCCTCCCCGGTGCACCTGGTGCAGTGCTGTCCTGGGACCCCGGTGGGGGCTCTGGGCAGGGCTGAGTGTTTAGCATTGTGGTCGCACCTGGCCTCAGAGGCCCTGGCCACCGAGGAGCCTCCTGGGGACTCTAGGCTGGGCTTTTCTGCATGGAAGGCCCCGCCTCTCTTTGGGCCTCAGTTTCCATCTTGTTCACCAGTTGGGGGCTGGCTCTTCCCAGCCTTCAGGTGGCCTCTCTCTCTGACTCCAGCCCCCACCCTCCTTTGTTGGGACCCTCCAGACCCATCCGCTAGTCACAGGAGCGTGTCCCTGAAAGGGACTGGCTGCCTTCACTGTGAGAGCCGGGCTGCACAGATTCCCCGATGGGGTGCCCCTTCCTGAGGCGGCTCTTGGAGGCTCTGGCCAGTGAGGTCAAGCCTGTGATTCCTACCAGGGCCCTGGAGGGGTGGACGAGGCCAACACAGTCCCTGGGGGAATCCTGGGATCTCTGACACCTGGCGGGGGTCCCTGAGCAGAGGGGCCTGAGGGGCACCCAAGGGGTGGGTGGGAAGCCCCTAAGCCACACCCATGGTCAGGCCCTCGTGTGGAAGCACCTGCAGCTCCAGCTGGGCCAAGGTGCTGGGGCCTCTCCTTGTCGGTGCAGGGGCCGGGGCAGGACCGATGGTGAGTGGGATCATGGAGGGGATGCAGCTGGGTGGCCTGTGCATGGCTGCAGTGCCCCTGGTGAGGGGACAGCAAGGGGCTAGGTCCACTCAGGGTTCCTCCTGGTCAGGGACTGGGAGGCCCCACCCTGCCCTACCCCACCTGGGCTCAAGGTCACAAGTGGAGCAGAGGGTCACAGCCCAGCAAGCAGCAGCAGCGCAGCCTGGGGGCCACCCAGGTCCTCAGGGCTAGCCAGGAGCCCCCTGCATTGCTATGGCACACAGAGGTGGCGGGAGGGGTGGGGCAGTTGCAATGACTGCCAAGTGTATGGGTGGACGGACGGGGGACAGACAGACCGGTGGTCAGACTCGGGATTGGTGGGGGGACGGGTGACAGGCCGGGCCTGTGCCTGGCAGGTGTCAGCTGTGCCAGGGCCACCCCAGCCACGGGGGAGCCGGTTGGTGTTCAAGGGCACAGATGGGCCGAGTCCGGGTTCGGAGGTCAGCCTGGAGCTCCCCCGAGCACTAGAAATAGTCTGAAATTGTTCTTCCGTGGGCACCAACCTGCAGAGGGGTGTGGGTGCTGGGCTGGGATTCGAAGCCCCCGGAGGCTGCCCAAGCCCATCCTTCCTACCAGCAGGGCACAGCCTACCCTCCCCTCATTCAGCCCCAGCACTGCCCAACCCTCTGGGCTAGGTCCATCCGTCCACTGATGGGAGAGGTGTGGAGGGAAGGGCACCCAGGGAGCACCTGGTCAGGCCTTCCCGGGGGTCCCGGTGATCCCCCAGCCTCCCTGGGCCTGGAGGGAGGGGCAGGACTGGGACCCAGACACCTGCCCTGTCCACAGCTGGCCCTGCCCTGTCCACAGCTGGGTCTGCCCTGTCCACAGCTGGGTCTGCCCTGTCCACAGCTGGGTCTGCCCTGTCCACAGCTGGCTCTGCCCATCACATCTGGGCCACCAAGGAAGGAGTGGGAGGCTGGCAGCATGTGTGGGACAGACCAGTCAGCCGGCCTCAGGGTCAGATGGCTTTCTAGAAAGCACAGCCTCTGAGGGCTTCCAGGCTTCACGTCACCCCAACAAACTGCCCTGGGTCTGGGCCAGCAGGGCAAGGGGACACAGTTCCAAGTGTCCAGCTGCCTGGCCCAGCACTCTGGAGGCCTTAGCCAGGGCCCCAGGGAGCCCCCACCTGCTGCGGGCCCTGCTCCCCTGGCCCCTGCAGCCACCGCAGGGCAGGACGCCCGGGACAGCCAAGATCCTGGCCCCAGACAAACAAGAGTTCCCAGGGTCTGTGAGGACGTGGCAGGGCCTCTTGGCTTTCTGTTGACCTGAACCCCACTGGCCTTACCGAGGTCAGAACCTTGGGTACCTCCGAGTAAGGACCATCTGCACCCTGGTGGCAGCCTGTATGGGGACTGCAGCGAGGGTGGGTGGGGAACACATCCCTGGGGGGTCAGTGGCCGGGTGGGCCCCCTTCCCCCTCTGCTGGGGTCCTCAGGGGAGGGCTTTCAGCTCTGAGTTGAGGTCCTCATCGGCAAAGTGCAGCTGACACCAATACTGCGCCGTTGCCGTTGGCGACGCCAATACTGCGCCGTTGCCGTTGGTGACGCCAATACTGCGCCGTTGCCGTTGGTGACGCCAATACTGCGCCGTTGCCGTTGGTGACGCCAATACTGCGCCGTTGCTGTTGTTGACCAACCAGCCCCTGTCCCTCCCCACCCTGTGCCCAGACAGTGCAGGGGCCTTGCAGCCAGCACATTCGGGGCTTTGGGATCTGAGGCGGTGTGGCTGGGTGTGGTCTGGGGGTCCAGAGAACTCATTCTGGGGTGGAGGGTAGGGGGCAGGGCAGGGTTGGCCTCAGAGGCTGGAGACAGTGTAGGTCCAACCAGGAATGAGACAGAGGGACAGCAACCAGAGGCTTGAGTTGAGCTGGCCGGGAGGCCCTTGAGCCAGGGCACTGGGGAGCCACCGAGGGCTGTGGGGCAGGAAGGGCCGTCCGGGACAGAGGAGTCCAGATGAGGACAGCAACCCGCCCAGGTCCTCTGCGCCTGCCTCTGTAGTCAGGCTGAATAAAGAAGTGGCTTTCCCCACCCGGCCCAGCTCTGGAGGGAGGCCCAGGGGCCCAGGTGTCAGCGGGAAAAGGGCTCTTCAGCAGGCTGTCCGCCCACAGGCACGGGGAGGGGGAAGTTCACTGCTGCGCTTGCCAGGGGAGTGTTTACGGAGTGCGCCTGTGTGTGAGTGCGAGCCCGCGTGCGTGTGTGTGAGCCTGTGTGTGTGCACGCACTCAAGTGAGCAGGGGCGGGTGCTAGGAGGGCTGAGCCCTTGCCCAGGGTCCTATTTAAGCCTCAGGCATCCCAGCATTGAGGCAGCACTTGGCACTTTGGGCAGGGCGGTGGTGGCCCTGGGCACCTTGTGTCCTGCCTGCGCTCTGTGTGGCCAAGCACCCAGCGTGGCTCCCTGCTGCTGTGGAGACAGCCTGTGATCCGCGTGAGTCTGGGGTCCCTGGGGTCCCAACAGGTGGGGGCTGAGGGAGCACACGGGCCTCTGTGAAGCCGGGTGGGGTGGTCTTGGTCCGGGTGCGTTCCCCTCCTCTGCAGGAGAAATTGAGCTTGTGCTAAAGCAAGAGACTAGAGTCAGACTGCAGGAGGGACTCTGAAGCCTCCGGGAAGGAGGGAGCCAGGGCTTGGGGCAAGGGAGAGGTTAGAGCAGGGAGGCGGAACCCCAAGTCCCACTGGATATGTTCTACTGGGACATAAATGCAGGGGCAGGTGGCCTTGGGGCCCAGGGTCCTGCTTCTGAGGGGCTCCAGGGGCCCCAAACTATCCAGAGCCTCTCCCCGTACCAGGCACTGAGCCACGGTTTTGCACCTGCGGTCGTGGCCCCTGTCCCCGTGTCAGGGAGGCATCAGCCCCTCAACAGCTGGCCCCAGCCTCAGGGAAGGGGAGGGCTGCCCGACATGGGACCCTGAGAGGGGCTCTGCCATGGGGCCTGGGACATGGCCCCTGACGGGTCCTGCCTTTCCCAGGAGGGGCCTTGCTCAGTCCACCTGGGCCCCGGGTCACCCGGGGGAGTCCAGATTGGGCCAGACGCAGAGGCCCCCCGCAGCTGTGCCCCAGGTCATCATAGCCCAGGAGCCAGTCCCTTTTAGACCAGAAGGCCACCAGAAGGCCACATCCTCCCGGGGAGGCACCTGTGTGGCCCCCCCAACTGGCACTCAGGCTGGCAACCCCAGTGCCACCCTCTGCCTGGACCTGCAGCTCCCAGAGCCCTGGCCCAAGTGGATGTGGCCCTCCCCACAGCCTGGGCCAATTCTCCCCTCCCTCCTGGCTGGGGAATCCGGGGGAGTGGGGGTGTTGCCTTAGGCCTGAGCCAGGCTGCAGGAGGAGAGCCCTGCGGGGAGAAGGGGGTGCTAGAACTCTCCCTCCCCAGGTCTGCCTCAGGGACAGGAGGTACCTCAGGCTTCCGTGACAGCTGGGGACTGACTCCAGGGGCCAGAGCCAGGTGGGGTCTCTCCTAAAACAGGGCTGTCCACAGGGCCCTCGGCTCAGCTCAAGGGTCTGAATCCCAGCTCTTTTTTGCTCCAGCGTGACCTTGGGTAGGTCACACATGTCTCTGGGCCTCACTCTCCTGTGCCCTGGGCCGAGTCCAGCAGAAAACTGGAAGCAGGACGGGAGCCCTGGTCCTGGGCTGTGGGGGTCAGGTGTCGGGAATTCCAGTTGTCTGTCAGACAGCTGTCCGTCTCCTGGGCCGTGGGGGTCAGGTATTGGGAATTCCAGGCAGCATCGGGCACCCAGGAGGTGCCATCTCCACCAACATTGCATCTCTTGTTAACTCGTTCAGCTGTGAGCCCAGCATTTGCAGACCTGGAAGAGGCCACCAGCCGTGAGATGGACAGGCTGGGGCCGGGCAGGGGGTGCCAGCGCCAGTCGGGAGGTGGACGGGGCTTGGAACCATCACAGCCACCCTTCAGCCCTGGGGCCCGGACCAGGCCCCGTGAGGCTGGGTCACGGGGTGGACCTGCTTCAGCTGGGCCCCTCGGGGGGCCACAGGAGACCACGCCCTCCAGCCTCCCTTGTTTGAGTGTGTGGACTGAGGCCCAGGGCGGGGTTCATTCCTTCAAGTTCATTCACACAGCAGACACCGGTGAGGGCTGTGTGGGGCACGGACGCAGGGAGCTCATGGCAGGGCTGACACAGGGTGTGGTGGGCACAGGGACAGGAGGCACGGGAGGCTTCCCGGGATATCTGGGAAGTGTTCCAGGCCAAGGCTGGGGAGGCTGGCCCAGGGCAGGTGACGGACAGAGGCCTGGACTGGGGTGGCACCCATGAGAGGGGAGAAGTCCGGGGCAGTCGGCGGGTGCTGAGGGTGAGTGACACGTCCTGGGGGAGGGGTAGCCGGGTGCCGAGGGTGGGTGACACGTCCTGGGGGAAGGGTAGCCGGGTGCCAAGGGTGAGTGACACATCCTGGGGAAGGGTAGCCGGGTGCCGAGGGTGGGTGACACGTCCTGGGGGAGGGGTAGCCGACAGGGGGCAGGTGAGAGTCCCGATGTTGGCCAGGGTCTCAGAAGTGTGTGTGGCCTGGGCAAGCAGCCCCCGGTCTCGTCTGGGGGTCTGCGGGGCTAGCTTTGGCTGCGGTGACCCCACTCCCTCCCCAGAGCATCCCGAGGGCCCCGTCTTCGGATGAGGAGTGCTTCTTTGACCTGCTGACCAAGTTCCAGAGCAGCCGCATGGACGACCAGCGTTGTCCCCTGGACGATGGCCAGGCCGGGGCTGCCGAGGCCACGGCCGCCCCCACCCTGGAGGACAGGATCGGTGAGTGCCCCCCTCAGCCAGGCCCTCCCTTGGGCTTGTCTGCAGGGGCCAGGACCAGGGCTCCCGTCCTGCTTCCAGTGAGGAGCTTTTGGGGGCAGACCAGCAGGCCAGCTGCAGAGCACCCTGTCACTGAGGGCGCCCTCCGCAGCCCCCGCAGAGCAGCATCCCGGGAAGCGTGTCATCAGCCCGCCCTCCGGGACACACTCGGGCTGCAGAGGCAGTCTCGGGGAGGGGGGTGGGCAGGGCGTGGGAGACTGGCGTTCTCCTCCTGTCACCCCCTGGAAGCCCCTGAGGTGGGCGTGGGAGCCACAGCAGGGGGAGCAGCTGAGAGCTGCCTAGGCCGGTCAGCGGAGACTCCCCCAGGAGCCATGGCCCCAGCAGCACAGTGGGCTGGGCTGGGCTCAGAGGTCAGAGCTCACTGTGGCCACAGCCCAAGCCTCGGGCTTGACCCCACACTGGGTCCCAGGCCTCACCCTCTGGCCCCCCGCAGCCCAGCCCTCGATGACGGCCTCGCCCCAGACCGAGGAATTCTTCGACCTCATCGCCAGCTCCCAGAGCCGCCGGCTGGACGACCAGCGGGCCAGCGTGGGCAGCCTGCCGGGGCTGCGAATCACCCACAGCAACGCAGGGCACCTCCGAGGCCATGGCGAGCCCCAGGAGCCGGGGGACGACTTCTTCAACATGCTCATCAAGTACCAGGTGGGCTGCGGCCCTGGGCGGGCGTGGCTCGCGGCCCCTTTGCCATCCACATGTGTGGAGGCAACTTGTGTCCTGAAGGGTGAGGTGGGCGCTGGTTCCGCCATCTCCGGTCATGTTTGAGGGACTCCTCGGGGACTCAGCCAGTGTCACCGCATGACCAGGGGTGTCTGAGCCTGAAGCCCTACTCCTGGGAACCCCGGGCTGCTGGAGACACCAGAGACCCCCCTGGCAACCCCAGGACACTCCCAGGCTGTGCCACCCCCCTGCCATGCAGGAACTCGGGGTGGGGGCTGGGGGGTCACAGGTCCTGGAGCTCATGGCCTCAGGGATTCCCCACCAGCCCTCCACACCCGGCAGGGAAAACACGGGCCAGATAGCACCCCCAGAGTGGGGAGGGCAGGGGGATACAGGGCTGCCAGCCGGCTGGCGGGACAAAAACAGGGACCATCCAGGGACCACACAGTGGACGGCATGGGCGGAGGGTCCAGCCTCAGGGGGCAGAGCCAGGGCCGGGGCTCCAGCCTGGCAGCCACGCCAGGAATGACCTCCTCACCTGTGTGGGGGTGAGCCAGGTAGGGTGGCTGGAGTGGAGACTGCTGAGCCAACTGCTGTCCCAACTAGGACCTCAAACTCTGGGGGTCTCGCCATCCCTGGGGGGTGCAGCCACTGCTGGGAAGGGGTTCAGGGTCCGTAGACTTGGGAACAGGCTGGGGGTGGAGGCCGCTTGGCCCACCACGAACCAAGCCAGCACGTTTCCAGGTCTGCCGTCCTCCCCACAGCGGAGAGGAAACCTCGGCCCGGGGCCAGGCGTCCGACCAGCCACCTCCAAACCAGCCCCACCCAAGAGGCCCAGAGTCCCCCATCCACACGCATGCCTGCGCCAGCTCCCGTCCCTCCTGCTCCAGGCCCTTCAGAGAAGCCCAGACAACCCCTTGGCCCCCTGGCCTGCACGCTGGAGCAGGCGAGGCCCACGGGGTCGGCCACCTGACCCAAGGGGAAGCCCTGGGGGGCGCCACACTTCGGGCTCTGGAAGCTGAGACCTCAGGCCTGCCAGGGTCAGTCCCAGGCTGTGCCGGTTTCCAGGGCTGGGCAGAGGGATGGCCACGCATGCCCGTCCCTGGGGATCAGCAGATGTGGGGAGCAGGCATCCAACGCCGCCCTAGCCACTGTCTCCTGGGCCTGGCACACCCATGCCCAGTGGGAATCGCTGGACCTGCTTTTCCTGGGCGGGCCTGCCTTGGGCTCCTGCGGGTTGGTGGCAGGGCCACCAGAAGACTGCGCTCAGGGCCCGGGCTCCCAGCACAAGACCCCAGAGCGAGGCAGGCCCCAGAACCAATTTCCTGGGTGGACAGGGGGAAGCCCGTGAACAGTGCACGCTGGCCTCTGGAACCACCGCTGCTGACCAGCCCCGGACCACTGGGGCTGGGGGGGTGAGGCCACCAACTGCACTGTGTCCACGCAGTCCTCCAGGATCGATGACCAGCGCTGCCCGCCGCCTGACGTACTGCCCCGGGGCCCTACCATGCCGGACGAGGACTTCTTCAGCCTCATTCAGAGGGTGCAGGCCAAGCGCATGGACGAGCAGCGGGTGGACCTCGCCGGGGGCCCGGAGCAGGGGGCAGGCAACCTGCCTGAGCCCCAGCAGCAGTGCCAGCCTGGTGCAAGCTAAGGCCCTGTGCCCACTGCCAGGCCCACCCTGCCCCCACTCCTGGACGCTGGGCTCACAGTCACAGCCATGTCCTCCCGAGGCCATTGCCGAGGACAGGCATTGGGCATGCAGCCCCACGGCCTCCCCGACCCAGGGCGACAGGCTCAGGCCAAGCTGCCCGTGGTGGGAGGGCGTGCTTCCATCCCGGGCTGGCCCCCATGGCCCTCAGCTTCCTCCCTTCTGCCCCTGCCGCAGGCCGGACGGGGCCTTCGACATGTCGGCCCCAACCTGGTGCTGTCAGACTCCCGCATCCTCTCCCCCAAGCCCTTCCCGTTCTGCCCTGCCCTGCCAAATGTGAAACCCTGCTGTCTCCCCCACCCTCCCCAAAGGTGTCTCTGAGCCGCCTCTTGGGGCCACCAAGGACAGGGCCATGTTCTGTCCCCCCAGAGCTGGTCTTGCGACGGCCGTGTGACAGGCATGCTCCACCCCTCCGGCTTCGTCCTGGGGCAGGGCTCCCTCCAAGCCTGTCTCCCCACTCCCCGGCCAGAGGTCAGCAACCACAGAAAGCCCCCCAGGCCACGCATGGCAGACCAGGCTGCAGTGGCAGCCCTGAGGTGCCCCCCGCCGAGTCCCAGGGCCCTGCAGGGGCCTCGACGGGAGCTGGGCCTGTCTCTAAAGCAGAGGGAATGGCTGGGCATGAACTTCGACATTCCAAAACCCCAAGCCAGGAAAAAGGGCAGGGCCTGGTCCTAGGGATGCTTGCTGGCAGCAAGAGCAGTGCCCAGTCAGGGTGGGAGGTAGCACCAGGCTCTGTGACCCTCACCTAAGCTGGGGGGGTGGTCAGTGGAAGCTGGGGAGGCTTCACTCAGCTCAACCCTGCAGACCCCCCATATGAGAACCCCCTCCTCCCACCAGCTGGGGGAGATGACATCACTGCTCTCTCCATGGGGAGGGGGCTCACAGGGCACCAAGTTCGGGATCCTGAGACTGGCAGGACCTGCTGGAGCCTGAGATGGGCCCCAGGGGCCTGAGGTTGCCTCCTCCTGTCCAGACCCAGCCTTGGCACCTCCCAAGACCGCCAAGGGCCCTACCATGGCCCCACAGCCCCCAGGACTGGCAGTTCCATCTAGGAGGGTGCCTCTAGGCCCCACTCTCAGGCTAGGATGGAGAGGCAGATCTGGGCCTGGCGAGGTGACCTGCTTCTGGAGGGGCAGGGCCCCACCCGAGAGCAGGGACAGGTGCCCAAACACAGGGTCTCCAGGACGTAGCGCCCCCCACCCCGCATACTTGAATGTATGTGCGTATTTATTGCTCACATGTCTGTGCCATGTTGTCAATGGGTCCTTTCCAACCCAAGAGGTACATTTGTTTTTCTGTTTTTCCTGAAAAATAAAGTCGGCCAAGTGAGTGTGGTCTGTATGGGCTTAGTCCCGGGGGTGGCCTGACCCGGGTAAGAGGCTGCACTGTGCAAAGTGTCCACAGATACCCACTGTCTGGGCCCTCTGAGACCTCAGAAAGATGGAGTTCCCACTGGATTTAACCACGGGGGAGCTGGGGCGCAGAGGGGTGAAGTGGCTGCCTACTGTCACCACTGATTCCTGCACCCCTACCTCCTCACGCTCGCAGCCCCTAGGGAAACAGAGCATGCTCTGAGCTGACACTCGCGTGGCCGGGACCAGCCCCCGAAGCAGCAGCCCCCAGGTCAGCCCCATGACCCCCTGAGGACCCAGCCTGCTGCTGCCCACCCAGCACCCGGGGGAGGGAGGTCCTTTCCTGGAGTCTGATCCGGCTGGGCTCAGGGTCTGGACACTGAGCCACAGTGGAGGAGCTGGCTTGGGGCTTGTCTGGCGCGGCTTGTGGTGGGTGGCACCCCCACGGGGCCCCCGTCAGGGGACACACAGGTGCGCCGGGCAGTCCTGCTGCCCCTCGCCACAGCCCACCTGGCC
Organism: Gorilla gorilla gorilla; assembly: GCF_029281585.2. Taxonomy (NCBI): domain Eukaryota; kingdom Metazoa; phylum Chordata; class Mammalia; order Primates; family Hominidae; genus Gorilla; species Gorilla gorilla. The sequence continues at coordinate 132,770,713 of NC_073237.2, forward strand.
ATGTTGGCAGCCACAGCCTCTGTGCTGGTTGACTCCATTGCCTCCTCCACCCCAGAAGGGGCCTTGGGAACCAGAATCAACGTGTACTCCAGGTCCAGGGTCCCAGCCAGCTTGCGTGTGGTGGTACATGCACACAGGGTCCAAGTAACCGTGCAGGGCCCAGGACCGCGCAGAGCCAGGGAAGCACAGCAGTACCGCCCACGCTACTGGCTGGAACAGCCTCTGAAGGTGCGGCCGAGGAACCTTCTTGGAAAGGCACGCTGTGGCGAGGGATGCCCAGGCCAGCAACCATCCCCGGGAGGCAGGGATGTCCTGGGGGGCGGGGGTGCAGAGTGGCAGGAGATTAGGATGGCAAAGCCCCTTGCAGAAACCTGGCTGTGGGATTGGGGCTGTGGGGAGGGAAGGGCGGAGGGAGACAGGGTCCAGGGGGCCTCAGGCAGGAGCTGGTGGGATGCTTCTGGCACGTGGGGGGTAGCCATAGGTCTTCTCTAGGAACATGCCAGCCTTGGGAAGGATTTCCCTCCAGGGCCAGCCTGGGCCCAGAGGTGCTGGCATCAGACAGAAAAGACATGGTAACGTCCACATCCCAACTACCAGCCACCATCTCCCCATCCGTAAGAGGAGGGGTTGGCCCGAGCGGCTCTCCTTGCTCTAATTCTGCACTTCCAGGTCCGGACGGCTCCCTGGACCTCCCCACATGCTGGTCCAGGCCCTCTGGAGGCAGTGAGGCAGCCAAGCCAAGCCCAGCCCCACTGCACTTCCAAGCCCCCAAGAGACCCCCAGCCAGTGCCTCCATGGAGGAGCAGGCCTGGGTGCCGGTGGCTCAGCCGAGAAGAGGACAGTTTCCACAAATGGCACAGAAGGCTCCGGGTGGGAATAATAGAGGGTTGTTGGCTGAAAGAAGGACAGGGGGTAATCGAGGCAAAGCCCACGCCACAAGCACATTGGGAACAATGCCACCGCGCCCCGGCCTCCCACGGGCCGGATGTGAGCTGGCAGTCCCGGCTGTGTCCCACCGGGAGGGGCCGCACTGGGTCCCTGTCGTGCTCAGTCCTGCTTCCAACTCCCACCTCGCCCCATTCTCTTCCCTGCCGGAGTGTGGCGGGTGATGAATGCTGAAGGTCACGCTGCCCAGAACGCTTCTGCAAATAAACAGGCTGCTGTGTTTGCTCGCTTTCATCATCACGGGAACGTCCTGCGCACAAACAAGGCTGCGAGACAAACCCCACACACCTCGGAGGGCCCTGGGGGCGTCCAGAGTGCTGTCCACCGAGGGAAGGAGGCCCAGGTGGCTCCCCCGGGAGGGGCCTGGAACTCCTAACACACGGCCACGCCATAGCTACTCGTCCTGCCTGGGCCAGCAAGCAGCCTGGTTTGCTCACTGTTTTGCTGGTGGCTGGCGGCTGAGGGCCAGGGCTCAGGTCTGCACTGGCTCACGGAAGGGAGGCCGCCAGAGTTGGCCAGGGGGCGGCAAGGGGCTTGCAGAGGAAGGCTGAGGCTCACGGGGGTGGTGACCTGCTCAAAGTCACGCAGCGACAGCCAGGAAGGGTTCTGACTCCACATCCAGCCCCCTTTCCACACGACTGTGGCCTCTGTGGGCAAGTGCTGGGTGACTCCGTGTAGAAGGAACTGTGGTGAGGCGAGAGGTCCCGCGGCTCCGATGTCCCACCCAGCAGCACCAGGGATTCAGAGCAGTCGTTCTAACTCCAGAAAAAGAAAGGCCACGAGGGCCACAGGCCCCAGCATCTGGAAGTAATGTCTGTTTATTGATAGAAAACAGGCCACGTCCAGAGAGGCCCAGGGCCAAAACCTCCTTCTGGAAGGCCGAAGTCCCACAGTGCCAGGGAGCGCAGGAGTCAGCTCAGCTCCGTCTTGCCAGGGCTGGGGGGACCCTCATCCTCACCCGCTTCCGGAGCTGCAGTGGATGTGGGGGCCCCTGCAGCCTCCAGAACCAGTTCCAGGGCCCCCTCGCCCGCCACACGGTGCACCTGCTCGCCTCTGGCCGCCAGGATCTCTTCGATATTTCTGGAAGGCAGGGAGGCAACATGGCTCTTCAGGGCCCCCCAGCCGCCCTGCACTTCAGTCCCCTCAGGGCGCCCCATGGCCAGGCCAGAGCTGCAAGCACCAGGCCCAGCACTCCTGTGGCATCAGGCCACACGGGCACTTCAGACGCTGGCCTGTGTGCCCTCACCAGCCCTGTGTCTCTGCCGGTATGCGCCGCCTCAGGAACCCAGTCTCCTGCTCCTGCCCCCTATGCGCCAGAGGGAAGAATCTGCAGCCCCGGGTCTGATGGGAGGACAGTCCCAGCTCCAAGGGCCAGGTACCACCAAGCACCTGGCATGCTGGTCTCAGACCTGCTGTCGCTGTTACTGTCCTGCCCAGGACCTCCCGGCCAGGCAAGGCCCGGACCAGGCTCCCGGCACCACCTCCACTGCTCTCCCAGCAGCCAGGGCCCAGGCCACACCTCCTGGTCCACACCCCAAGCCTTGCTGTGGGCCAGCCACCCCAAGATGGCAGAGGGCAAAAAAGTTCCACGCTAGAGAGGGACAGGGCTGCCAGTGATGGCAGAGGGCAGGCAGAGGCAGGGAGGCAGGGCCACAGGGCTGGCAAGATTTAACAAATAAAAACGCACCCCCTACTTGGGGCATACTTAAACTCAAAAGCTATCTGGGCTTTATAGGAAATTCTCGTTTAACTGTGTGTCTCGTATTGATAAGGTGGCTGGATTTCCCAGGTGAGATCTATAAACCTCAACACTAGGGCAAGGTTCCCCCAGGGAGGCCAGGGTACTTCTGGGTGGACTCCTGGCCCAGCCCTGGGGTACGGGCCTCACCTCTTCCCATTCAGGTCCGAGAACCAGCCCAGATTGTCCGCGATGATATGGTGGTTCTGGCAGCCGGGGCAGGTCACAATGACCACGCCTTGGTGATAGGCCAGCTTGGAGATGCGCTTGGAGGACCTAGTCCCGCAGACCTGGCTGGGACAGGGTAGCTGGTGAGGCTGAGGGCCGCCACGCCCCTCCCGGGAAGACCCGCCCCTCTAGGGGTAGCTCCAGCCACCTCACCCTCTCCAGAGAAGGCCCCGCCCCCGAGGGATAGCTCCACCCACCCCCAACCTCGCCCTCTCCCGGGAAGGCCCCGCCCCAGGGACGGCTCCACCCCTCCTCATGGTCCGCCTCCGCTCCCTCCCAGAAGCCCCAAGGGGTGGCTCCACTCCTTCCTGCGACTTGGCCACGCCCCCTCCCGGATCCCCGGCGGGCCGCTTCTCCCCGCAGGCCGTGCAGCGTCAGATGCGGGTCTGTCCCCGGTTCCGTCCCGCCGCGCGCCTACCTTGCAGGTGTAGACGAGCTGGTAGTGCGCCGCCTCCACGCGCCGCAGAGCCGCCGCGGGCCCCGGCCCCTGCTCGGAGCTTGAGCGCCGCCAGCCCCAGGCCCAGGCCCGCCGCCTCCCCGCGACCTCCGGACGGGCCCCGCGGCCCCACAGCCGCCTCAGGCAGGGCGCCCGGGGCTGCACGCGACTCAGCAACCTCGGCGCGCCGCGCAGCGCAGCCCGCAGCATCCCGCTCGCCGGCTCCGTCCGCCCTGCCCTGGCCCCGCCCCGCCGCCATCTTGGAAGTGGGCACCGGGCGGAAGCGGCGTTCTTGGGCTTCCGTCCTCCGGGTCGGGGGCGCGCTGCGCTCTGCCGCACCCTGGCGGCCTGATGGGGCCCTGCGTCCACGTGCAGCTCGCACCCCGAGGACACCGCGGGCCGCAGCGAGGAGGGACGGCCGCGGGGCTGCGCGCGCGTCCGAGCGGGAATGCGGGTCACCCGTGCTGTTTATTTACGCAGCTGTGTTTTCTAACACTAATACAATGCATGCATGTATTGTGTGTTACATGGTGAAACAGAACAGACCCTGAAGTTACACAGATGGCGTGTGCATGGGGGTGGCGAGCACCCGCATGGCCTCCGCAAGCTGAGTGCCGCTTAACAAACAGCCCCAATGCCCGGCAGTCCGGCTGGGCCTTTCAGGGCACCAGACTCCTCGTTCCAGGCTAAGTCAGCGACGGCTCGGGGAAGTCTGCGCCCCAGGGCGTCGGCACCCCCGGGTGGCAGGAGGCCGGGCCGGTGGGTGTGCCCTGGTCGGGGCCTGCGCTGCTGCGGCTAGGAGCCCTCAGTGTCGGTGTTGTCGCTGCCCGTGGTGTTCTCCCGGTCCTCCTCCCCCTGCCGCCATCCTTTCTGCATCTTCCTGAGGGCGCGCTTCCTGCGAAGACACAGGTGTCTCAGGCGCAGACCGGGCTGCCGCTCCCCAGCCCGTTTTGGAGAAGCCTGGGGGCCGCCCGCCTACCTGCGGTAGTTCTCAAAACTCTCTTTGAGGCGCCGCCGCTCCTTCTCGGGCGGCTCCCCGCTGCTCAGGCCTGCGTCCTGGAGAAAGGGGAAGGCTCGGGCTCCGGCCGGCTCCCCTGAGGGAACCCGCCCTTCTCACGCGCCCCCCACTGGCCCCTGTAACTGCAGAGTGGTTGGGAGGCGAGGAGCCCAGACAGCCTCAGCTCAGCGCCAAGCTCTCCCTGTGGGACCTGCCTGTACCCCTGGAGGGGAGCCGGTGTGGGTAGCCTGCATTTCAGATGCCAAGACACACCCAGGAGGCCAAGCCACGTCTCCGGCCTGGGCTCCAGGCCATTGTTTCTACAACAAAGCCCGAGGTGGTGCTTGCTCTCAGGACTCCTGTGTTCACCTCCTCATCCACTGTAAAGGCCCTCAGGAAACCAGGACCAGGCACATCCACTTCCAAAAAGCCCCCCAAGCTGCTGCAGTGCCCAAGAAAGGAGGAGGATCCACTTCGCAGCCCAGACACCGCACCCCGAGCACTGTGGGCAGAGACCTTGCGGTCACTCCTCAGCTGTCGTCGGGGCCACCGCAGGGGGTGCCCAGGGCAGGGAGCCACTCTCCCTGTGATCGGTCACCCTGAGGCCCACGGCTGGGAGGACCCCACCCCGGGGAAGCCTTACATGGGGGATCCGCAAAACCTGCTCCTGGTGCAGAGCTGCAAAGGGCTGTTTCGGGCTCCCCCCGCCGGCAAGGCAGCCTGGAAAGGAAAGTCGTGCCTGTGGGACCTGCCCATCTGCTGGGCCACGTATAGCACGGCTGCCCCACCCCTCCCCGGCATTGCGGACACTGTGTGGGGCTGTCTTCCAAGGCCTGGTGGGATCCCCACATGGGTCCAGTGTAGACTCTGCTTTCTGTAGATGAGACTGAGGCCTTATGGCCTCGCTTGCCTGTTCATTGCTCCAGGAGGCCGCCAGATGCCAGCCCAGGCCCAACGCTCCTGCCAGTGACCATCCCTCCCCTGAGCTGGCTGCCCGCCAGGGAGGAAGGCCTCCCAGACCTCGGGGGAGCTTAAACCCTGGGCCTGAGCAGCACCGTCCCGCATCACTCCAAAGCATCTGTGGGCATGGCGGCCCTGGGGAGAGAGTTGGGGACAGCTACAGTGGCTGTCTGGGTCCTCCTGAGGTGGGGGCAGGGGTACTGCAGCAATTGGGAGAGAACCTTCAGGCGGCTGGACCCCCTCAGAAACTGCCAGGACCTCGGCAGACCAGGGATCAGGACCCTTGGGCAGAAACCACGCACGTCCAGTCTCAGCCCCACTGCGGTGAGGGCCAGGCCAGGGCTGTCCTGGCCATTGGCAGCCCCTTCTTAAAGCCAGCCCCTCCCCTGCTCACCCTCCAACCTTCACACCTGCCCCTGCTCCTGCCACAGCCACCCAGGGGGATGGGGGCAGTGCCTGAGCCGGACTCCTGGGTCCTGCTCGCCTCCGTGCCTACATGGGGGCTTGGCGTCCCCATGTTCAAGTGTTCTGAGCTGCAGCCAAAGGCGCTGGTCTTCACTTCCCCATCTGCGGCTCCTCCTTCCCCTTCCGCCTCTGCTTGGAGGCCACGGCCTGGTACTCAGGAAGCTTGTCCAACTCTGGTGCAGCCTCCCAGGACCCCTCTGCTGGGCCCTCCCCAACCCCTACCTGACAGCACCTTCAGCGCAAACACCTACTCCATCACCACTGCCCACTCCTGGACACTCGGGAGCTGCTCCCAGCTAGCCACCCAGTCCTTCCCCCAGACAGGCAGAGGGGGCCTGCCCTGCCCGCTAGAAGCCCCTGCCACTGCCTTACCCCCACTGCACCGGGACACAGCAGGCCCTTGGCCACCCCTGCATTCAGCCCTTTCCCTCAAGCCACGTGGGGCCCCATCTCATCCCACTTTCTAGCTTCATGCACCTGGTCGTTCGCTCGTTACCACCTCCCTCTGTCCAGGAGGAAGCTTGGAGCAGCCGGGACTGGGCCTGCTCACCTCTGCACCCCGTGGGGGCTGCCCAGAGGGGCCCCACACTCTCAGGACGGTGGGCCTGCCCAGACCCCCACACTCTCCACCCCAGGGGACACTTGTCCCACTAGCTAGGGCCCTGGGTTCCAGCTGGGCTCTGTAGTTTGTTCTCTGGGTGACCCTGACCATTTTACTTATCCCCAGCGCCAGTTTCCCTGTCTGTGGAGTGGGGGTTGTGGGGGTTGACACAGGCATTGCGGCACGGGCTGCCTGTGCTGAAGATGGGCCTCACTTGGGGAAGCCGGAAGGCCTCTGGGTGCACTGCCGTCCCCACCTCACCTTTGTCTGAGAGCTGGGTGTCTTCCAGGTCCTGGGGGAGTGAGAGCTTCCAAAGAGAGTGAAGATGTCCCGTTAGGCCACTTCGCCAAGGACTGGGCCCGGCCACACTGCCCACCCCAGCCCTTGGCCCTCAGCTGGGTGCAGCCATTGCCGTCACCCCCTGCACAGAGCTTCTCAGAGACTCAGGTGCCCAGCAGACGGACATTGGGCGGCCAGGAGGTGGGCACTGTCTGTGCCTTACCTTACCCCTTGAGCCATCAGAGGCCTTAGCATTTGGCCACCTGCTCTTCCTCCACCCAGCCCAGCCCACCGAGCAGGGCCATGTGACGGGCAGTGTGGGGCTATGCCTCGTGGCAGCTCAGCCAGGACCCCAGGTGACGGAAGGCCAGCCTCGTGCTGGCTGGGGTCTCACTCACCTCCTGGGAGCTCCTGGGTGAGCCATCTTCCAGGTCGGAGCTCTGTGGTCATAGAAAAAGGGGTGGGTGGGCTGTGGGGGCAGAGGGTGGGCAGGGCACAGAGCAGGATCCTCCAGGGAGCCCTGGGCATGCCCTCAGCCACGCCAGGCCCCCTCCATGCCCAGAACAACCTGCTAGGCTGCCTGATGGCCAGGCCCAGGACCCACCCCGGCCCTGCAGCCCCACTTCCTGCTGGGACCCTGAGCTGCTCGTGTGCCCTCACCCCACTGCCAGGAGGGGTTTGGTTAGGTTGGGGCCCGTCACAGAGGAGGGTTGGGTCAGGAAGGCCGGGGCGGAGGCTCCGTGCTCCCCTGGCCCTGCATCCCACGCGCCGGCTCCCCTCCCTGCCCCAGGCCCCAGGCCCACCAGGACGAGCGTCTCCAGCTGCTGCCGCCTGAGCCTTCCCTCCACGGCCAGTAGCTGCGCCTCACACTGGAACACGTGCAGCTGCAGCTCATCCGCCTTCTCGCCCAGCTCCCGCACCTGCTTGCGCAGCGCGTCCTTCTCCTGCAGGCCCCGGGCGTGCTGCGCGTGCAGCTCCTCCCGCGTGGCTATGGCCTGACGGGACAGCACAAGGCTGACCCTCAGTGAGGGCCCCAAGCTCGCCCTGGGCCCTCGGCCCGGCCGCCCAACTCCGAGCAGAGGCTCCGGAGGACGTCAAGCCGCTGGGCGTGGAGGCTGGTCACAGCCCCTCCGTTTGTGTGCTCTGCGGACATGAAGTCAGCATTTGGGGGATAGTAAATGTGACAGTTGTCCCTGCTGCCCTTCTGTCTCCTCCCAAGCCTGCACCCCCGGTGGACACAGCGTGTGCTATGTACCCCCACACGTGCACATTTGATAAATTTTGGACGCGGCTTGATATGGAGACCCTGACTGTCCATAGCTAAGCGTCCTTCATGACCACAGCACTCTTTACCACCCCTGTCCTCACTGCGGACACTGAGACGCAGGAGCGAATGTGCAAACACGACGGCTTGACCACCCCTGCAGCCGAGGCAGGGAGGCCCTCACCTAACCCCTTCTGCCCGGACTGGAGCAACGGCTGGCGACTTCCCTAATCCCTGGCCAACGCGCTCCCGCGAAGTCCCGTGGGAGCCCCCACCCTGGGAGCCACACCAACCCCCATGGGGGCACAGCTGGATCTGCCCTTTTTCCCCTGCCTTGGCGTGGGCCAGGCACGAGTGAGGCTGAGGTGGGGCTGAGACAGGAGCTCTGAGCCTGGGCTGCTCTCATGGGGGCCGGGGCTTCCTTTGTAGCCCCAGGGGTCTCGTTTTAAGGCTCCTGATGTGGACAAAGTGCCATCCAGCATTTCGCCGAGCAGCAATGGTGTCCATTGGAAACAACCTCCAGGATGGGACTTGGGACGGGGCATGGGAAGCAGACACAGCCCTGCCCCGCGACGCTCCATCCGGCTCACAGCATGCAGCGCTGGAGGCCTTGCAGGCCTCACTCCCGTGGCCCAGGCTGGAGTGCAATGGCACAATGGTGACTTGCTGCAACCTCAGCCTCCTAAATAGCTGGGACCACAGGCGTGCGCCACCACGACCAGTTAATTTTTATTTTTTTTTGAGACAGAGTCTCGCTCTGTCACCCAGGCTGGAGTACTGTAGCGTGATCTCAGCTCACTGCAACCTCTGCCTCCCAGGTTCAAGCGATTCTCCTGCCTCAGCCTCCTGAGTAGCTGGGATAACAGGCGCCCACCACCACGCCCGGCTAATTTTTGTATTTTTAGTAGAAATGGGGTTTCCCCATACTGGCCAGGCTGGTCTCGAACTCCTGACCTCAAGTGATCCGCCTGCCTCGCCCTCCTAGAGTGCTGGGATTATAGGCGTGAGCCACCACGCCAGGCCACTTTTTGTATTTTTTTGTAGAGCCGGGATCTCACCGTGTTGCCCAGCTGCTCTGGAACTCCTGGGCTCAAGTGATCCGCCCGCCTCAGCCTCCCAAAGTGCTGGGATGACAGGCGAGAGACACCACGTCCAGCCAAGCTTTTTTTAAGATTAAAAAAAGCTACTGGTAAAACAAGACAGAATGTTTCCATTTTTGTAAAACAAAACAAAATATATATATAGATAGATAGGTGATAGCTGATAGATGGATACATGGATAGATGACAGATAAGTCTGTAAGGTAGAGCGGGAAGGTTGAACACGGTATTCCCTGAGAGTAGGCTGGGGTGGGGAAGTATTGACTTCATCATCGTTTACTTTTTTTTAGTGTTAAGTATTACTTCTGTTATTTAAAAAACAGACCAGGTGTGGCAGCTCAGCTTGCCATCCCAGCACTTTGGGAGGCTGAGGCCGGAGGACTGCTTGAGGCCAGTAGTTTGAGGCCACCCTGGGTAACATAGCAAGACCCCATCTCAAAAACAAACAACAAAGATTAAAAACCCTCTGACCACTGCCCTCAAGGGCTGTGGCCCTGGTGCACCCACCCGCGAGTGGGGCGCTTTGTCCTGCCCCTGTGAGTGCCCACCTGGTCCCGCTCAATGGCGACCTCCTCCATCTGCAGCAGGATGGCCTCGATGCGGTCCTTGTACATCTTGGAGTCCTTACGCAGTGCCAGGCACTGCAGCTCGAACATCTCCTTCTCCTCCATGCACTGCGGGGGGCGGCAGCTCAGCCCCCACAGGCCTGAGGTCCCCCATTCTGGCCCTTGGGGTGTACTCCGGGCAGGGGCTCAGAAGCATGTGGTCAGGCCAGTTGGGATGTCTGGGGAGGCCATAGGAGTCCCCAGGCCCCTACCAGCCCTGCACTTCCAGACCGCGGCAGGACAGGGCCCTCCCGCAGGCCTCAGACACTGCTGTGCCTCAGGCACCATGAGCCCAGAGGTTGGCCTTTGCCATGGGGGGCAGGCGGGCAAGGAGAGGGCGCCGTCCACTGTGCCTCCAGGAGTGGGTGAGTGGAGGTGCTGCACTGGGGTCTCCACACCCTACCTTCCAGGCATGGAGTGGGCGGAGCTCAGCCCGCCCAGCCTGGCTTGGACCCCAGGGGCCGTGTCTCCCCGCCTGCCCTCCTACCCGGAGGCGTCGGGCCTCGCCCTGGCGGAGGTCTTTGCGCAGGGAGAAGATGGTGTTGGCCTGCTCCTGGTGGTCCCGCAGCGTCTGCCGCCAGTCCTCCTCCAGTACCTGGATGTAGGGGCTGCTCCTGTCCAGCTTCCCCTCCTGAAGGGGGCAAAAGGCAATGGCCTGGCTGGGAAGGCCCCCACTGCCCTGCCTGGGCTGCACCTGCCCTGCCTGCGGCCCCACCTGGACAGAGGCCTCCAGCTCCTGCACCCGGGCCTGGAGCAGGGCCTTCTCCTGCTGCAGCTCCCACAGCAGCTCCTGGCTGGGCCGCTGCTCCATGGCGTGCCTGAGCTTCAGCGTGTGCTTGCGCTCCACCTTGCAGTCGTCCTCAGCCTTCATGAGGCTGTGCTTGAGCCGGTCAATCTGCAGAAGGTCCAGTGAGCCCGGCTGTCCCCTCCAGGCGGTGACCGCAGACCCGTGGGGCCACCCCCGACTGCCCCGGCCTACAGACCCCGCCAGGCCAGGCGAGGGGGGCCTGGTTCCCCCGGGGCAGCGGGCACACCTCCAGCTGCAGGTCACGGTTCCGCATGAGCGCGGCGCCCTTCTCCTCACTCTGGCACGCCAGGCGCATGGCCAGGTCGTAGTTCTCCTCCTTGCAGCGCTTGAGCTCGCGGCTGCCGGCCTCGCACTCCTCCTTGAGCCTCTGCACGCGCTCCTGGTGCTTGCGCAGCAGGCTGTCCTTCACCCGCAGCTCCTTGATGAAGTCATCCTTGGAGCTCAGCAGCGCGGTCAGGTCCTGCACCTTCTTCTGCAGCTTCATGACCTCAGTCATCAGCAGCTGAGTCAGGCCTGACTCCCCGGACGCGTCTGTGGGCCAAGCCAGTGTCAGACGGTGCCGTGTTCCCTGGTGGCCCAGCTCCATCACGCCCTGCGCTGTGGCAGGAGCTCAGGGCTCCTAGGGATGGGGGCCAGGCAGAGGACCCAACACCACTGCCTGCTCCCCGCCACCGCCTCCCCTGTCGGCCCCGCCTCACCCGTCACTCACCGATGATCATGGAGAAGACGCGGGCCGGCTCCTTGCCCGTGACCTTCTTGTACAGCTGTGGGTAGTAGAGCTCCAGGCTCTCGAGGAAGGCCACGTAGCCCTTGTGGCCGGTCCGCTGCAGGATGTCCAGGAGCACACCTGCGGGCCAGAGAGGCCTAACTGGGGGCGGGGCGCAGGCGAGGCAGAGGGCTGGGGTGGGTGGGCCTGGGCGCAGGGACAGGTGGAGGCTGGATGCAGATGAGGTGTGCCGTGGTCTGGGTCTTGGATGAGGTACCCTGCGGTGAGGTACCCTTGGATGAGGTACTAGGCTGGGTACCAAGTGCTGCCCACCCGCCCCTTGGCTGTCTCAGGAGCCCCCGCTGCGGTGGGAGCCCCGCTGCCCCTCTTGGCAGCACCAAGCCAGCAGGAGAGGCTGGGGGATGGGCCACATGCCAGGGTTGAGGTTGGGCCTCAGTCAGAGGCCAGGGGCAAAGCCAGGCGGGGCTCTCCCGGGGTTGAGGGTCAGGGTGGCAGAGCGTGCAGCCACCTCCGAGCTGACTCCGTGGTTGGGTTTGGGGCCTGGGGCCCACGGGGCAACACTGACCCACTTTCCGTTTGCGGATGACCAGGTTGGGGTCGCTGAGCACCTGCTCCTCATCATCGGGGTTCAGGACCTTGCACTGCCGCAGGTAGGGTGTGATGCGCGAAGGGTCGATGACCGAGGTAAGCGTCACCCGGAAGCCCTCCAGGACGCTCCAGCACTCGTCATCGTTCTCGTAGTCCGACATGGCCTCAGCAGGCAGGCTGGGGAGTGTGGGGCAGTGCTGAGAGCGATGCCGGCTCCTGCCCCAACCCGGGCCCGGCTCCCGCTCCTTCTCAGACGCTGGGCCAGGGCTCTCGTCAGGGCGTCGAGGGGGATCAGCCCAGGGGCATCCAGGAGAGGTGCCCAGCTCCATGTCCCATCCCCACGCTGGATCCCCCAGGGAGGCAGCAGAGACACAGTGACCCCGCTCCCCACCAGACCAGCCGAGGGCCCCTCCGCAGCCTTTCCCAGCCCTTGCTCCTGCCCGTTGGCATCTGTGTCACCCAGATATGCAGCAGGGGAGGCACAGATGGGGTCTGAGAGAGGAACTCCCCCTACAGCATGACCCCCTCTGGCCTCTGCCTCCTGGACACTCCCACCACGCCCTGGAGCCTGCAAGGTTAGCCACCTCCATGGCTGGAATGGGCGGAGGAGCTGAGAGCAACTGCCTGGCACTATGGCCAGCCCAAGCTGGGTGAGAGCAGGTTGGCCAGTGGCCCTCCCACCAGCACAGCAGCTGGGGGAGCTGGTTCTTGCGGGACTTCCTCATTCCCCTGACCGACGCCTGCTAACATTGCTGGCTGTGCCCTCCCTCCTCCACGGCCGGCTGCTGATGATGCAAGAGTGGCCACCCAGCCCTGCCGCAGCTGCGAGGTCGCTGCACTGGCTGGGAAGAGCTGCCCACAGGAGTGTGTCTCTGTCACCCCCTGCCGGCCCCGCAACCCTGGGAGGGGCTGTCAGTGTTGCCCTTGGCTGGCCAGGAGTGCTGCTACGGTGTTTTCTCCAGGTTCTTAGGTGCTGGGCACCAGTGAATCCCTGGACTCTTCTCCTGCCCCAGATGAGGCCCGGCCCCCATCCCAGTGGCTGCAACAGGAGAACTACCCATGTTGGGACCAGCCACTGCTGTCCCTTTCTGCCAGCGTGGTGGAGGCCTCAGCCGCTGCAAGCCACTCCCTCTGGGACTGGGACTGCGGCAAGGCTGGGAGCAGCCACGCTGGTCCCCAGACAGCCTCCAGCCCCGCTGGGAAACGCTGGTTTCCAGCCCAGAGGAGCTGGGTCACTGCTCCTGGAGACATAGTTGCCCCAGGCTTGGTCTTCTGAGGCATTTCTCAACTTCCCGCTGCACTTTGTCACCCCATTCAGGACAGTTTTGACAGACAAGGGGCTGAATAAAAACACTGGCCTCACGGTAGACAGTCCTGGGAACACTGGGCCCCTTTCCTGCTTCCCCAGCTTGAAATCCAGGGTCCCATCTGCCACCATAATTCCACTGAAATGAACACATCTCCACCCAGGGGCCGTGAAAGGGATGGGGCTGCACGGCGGAGGCTGCCTGGCTGCCTGTGGGAAGCCTCAGGCTGCTCTGGGGGATCAGTGCCAGGATCCTGAACTAGGCCAACGCCGACCTTCCTGGCCACCTTTCAGAAAGCACCAGACCCACCCACCTGAGGGTCTTCCAGGAGCCACCTGCACTGCAGACGCACCAGGAGCCTGGGCCGCGGAGCCTCTGGGAAATGCTGCCCGGGGCTGCAGGGAGGGAGGAGCACGCCGGACGCCTGTGCACTTCCTGATGGGTTCTGCTTAACTCCACAGTCCCGCCAGTCCTCCCACAGGGGGACAGTCCCTGGTGACCTGCTTTCTGATTCGCCCAGCCCAGGAGGCCCCAAGAGGCAGACGGAAGTGGAAGTCCTCTGCCCTCCAGAGGAAAGCTGCTCCCAGCCCTCCCAGCCTGGCCGGGGGCTGGGGGTCCTGGGGATGCCCCAGAGGCCCAGCCCTGGCACCTGGCAAGTAGAAGAGACAGCAGAGACCTCCAGGGGGCTGGACAAGGCCAGCCCACACCCAGCCACTTTGACCTGGTCACAGACTTCTGGAGGCTTCTTCAGTAAGGCATGCTTTGCTCTGTGCGAACACCCTCGCCCTCGCCAGCATCTCGGGACAGCGGGGCAGGGCATGTGCAGGGGGGCACACAGCCACACAGCATGGCCAGCACACGCCTTGGTCACAGAAGGGCTGCAGCCCACCTTATGGAGCCCAGGAGGCCACAGCAGCCTGCCAGGGGCCATGGCATCGGCCACCACCCAGCTGCACACAGGGGAGAAACGTCCCTTCCAGAAGTGTCGTTATCCTCGTTATCCCCATCATGAGGCATCCCTGCTCTCCACCAGGATGCATGTGAGGACTGAGGCCACTCTCGGGGTCCCCCAAACCAGCTTCAGAAGAGCCGGTGACAGCAGGGCACAGCTCGGCCCCCATCCAGGGACAACGGACAGCAGAGTCTGCCCTGAACTGTGCACTTCAGCGTGTGGGCTGCCGGAGCCTCGTCCCTGCAGGCTTGGGAACCCCCAGGCCCCGCCTCACCCGGTAAAGCTGGTTGAACCGAGTTGCCACCCAACAGGTTCGAGAAGGGGCCGCCAGGCTGGAAGGCCAGGAAGCTGGTGTGGAGCTTGCCTAACCGTTCTCAGCCTCCAGCCCTCAGGCCTCTGCGCAGACAACGTCTGACATCACACATTAAGGAGCGGACAGTTAGGGGTCCTCCTGGGCTCTCGGGAATGCCACATTCCAGGGGGCCGTGCCCCTACTGGGCCCCTCACCATCAGCATGAGCGAGTGTGCAGGCAGGGGCCATCCTGGACCCTGCCAGGGAGCGGACCGGAGCTGGCGCCAGGCCCTCATGACCCAGTGTTTCCCCAGCGTGTAAAACAAGGACCCCAGTGACTTCCCTGTGGTGTGTGTCCTTACGAGTGAACACACATACCATGTTCTCTAACCATATCGGAAGCTAAAAATCGGTAACAGGTATCGGCAAAATCCCTACATATTTGGAAATTAAATAATATACCGCTAAATAACCCACAGGTCAGAGTGGCCCCCAGACTAGGCACCAGACTAGAGAACCAGGCACAGCAACACATACTCAGGAGTGAGGTCGGCCATGGGACCGTCCCGTCTGCCAGGTGCCCAGGGCTGAGGCCCCACAGTGGCTCCAGTGAAGGATCGAAGCCCAGATAGCCAAGGGCCTGGGAGCGCTGCTGCCACAGAGACAAAAGAAAGGGAGTGAGGGGACAGACGGAGAAGATGGGGGCTAGTCTTATGCCAATCAAGGCCCATGCAAAAGGAACAGTGGAAGTGGGGGGGGGGGGGCTGCCGCCGTGTCGGGGTAGCCAGGTCATCTGTTCCAGGGAACCCCCTGGGTCAGCCAGGGCAGCGCGAGGGCTGGCAGCCATCTGGGGAGGGTGCCGGCTAGCCTGAAAGACAAAGCCACAGATGCTTTCCAGGAAATGGGCAAAAGAAAGCCTGCTTCTCTGACAGGAGGGCAGCCGGGGTGCAGGAGGCCTCCAGGACCCCAGCTCTGGGCCTCCAGCACCCTGCTTGTCCCCGAACTGCCTGCACTAGGGTGGCTCAGCCACCAGGCAGCAGCCTGACCCCAGCCAGGTGGGGGGGTCCCTGTACACTGCCCGGTACCTCAGGACAACAAAACCACAACAGCCTGTGTCCCGCTCCACAATTAAAAACAGAACTTTATTCCTCCAAGTGTTCAGGTGTGCACTTGGGGAACAGCCATGCTCCATGCCACACAGTCAGTCGGCAGGCCCGCCTCTGTTCACTGCGGACCTGGTCGGTCAGCGGCCAGCAGATACCTGGCCTCTAGCTGCCTCTCTTGCGGGCTGGGGGTGGGCTGTCTCTTATCAGCAGGGCCACAGGCTTCTGAGAAAGTGCTTGTCCTGGAACACAGGAACACCAGGTTGGGGGTGCCCTTGACCCCAGCCAGACCCCAAGCAGGGCTGGGACAGACAAACAGGAACCAAGACCACCCCAGCACCGGCTGCGCCCAGTCTGCTTGGTAAACCTGACCCACATGCGCCAAGGGCCAGGCCAGGGCACCAGGGCTCCAGCAGTGAAGAGCCAGCCTGGTGGCTGCGGTTGGGGATGGTGATCATTTTACAAGCTGGGAGACGACGCAGCAATGCACGGGAACAGGGCACCACCACAGCACAGCGGCCAGGGAGGAGCCCAGACCCCAACAAAGGCAGGGAATGAGCCTATGGTCAGGGGCGCAGTGGTGCCAAGGCCCGAGGCACGGGTGGCCAGCAGGAAGGATGTGGGTTAAATGCTTCTCCCCCTGGAGGGCCTCCATGACCCTGGACCTGCCCACCTAACCCAGCACACCTGCTGTGAGCGCCAAAGAGCCGAGCAGAGGCAAGGCCCCCTGCCATCTAGACACCACTCTGTCCCCTGGGTTGTAGGGCAGTGGCCTCCCCACTCAGGACTCACCTGCTGCTCACACCAGCCGCCTCCGCTTCCGGGTGTGCCTGGCATGCCGGGTTCTGAGCACGTCCAGGTCGTCAGGGTCACTAGAAGCATCCAGGCAGGAGGAGGCAGAGCATTTACCAGAGTCTGGGGCTCCCTGAAAGAAAATCCAGGCAGTGGGGACAAGAGTGACACCCCCAAGCCATGATGGACGGGGAAGGGACAGGGAGTGAGGAGGGGCCCTGTGGGTTAGTGTCCCACTTGGGACAGGGCACCCTCAGCTCGGGCGGGAGCTGCTCCAGGCACTCCTGGGGCCACACGTGACTGTGCTCTCCCTCCCTCGGGGGCTCTGACCCTGTCTAAGCCATCCCTGTGGTCGGCCTCCCACTCCCCCATGGGACAGCCATCACACCCGGGCAGGGCAGGAGGCTGTACACGGATGTGGCACAGAGGGCCTCTTCCCCTGGCTGGCCGGGGTCCTCCCCCACTCTTGGACATTGCTTCCTCCCACACTTCAGCCCAGGGACTTGTGAGACACAACCCTGCGGAGAGATGGAAGGCCCTCTGCCACACTCCCTACGACAGGCCCACAGGTCCAGCTGAGGCTGCCTGCTTCTGGTGGTTTCTCAGGGACGCCAGCCTCCCGGCTGCTGCAAGTGGGCACCCTGGCACCAGGGAAGGCCTGTCTGGGGGCCCCAGCTCCACATGCTTTCCAGGGTTCCAAACAAGGTTTCACCTACAGAGCTTGGAAAACTCTTCCCAAGGATACTCAGAGAGGTGACAGCAGAGAGGGACCTTTGGGACCCCAGAAATCCAAACACAGCCACCACCCTCCACTGTGCCCATGGCCCACCCTGGGAGCACACGTGTGTGGGACGTGTGCGGCTCAGAGCCGGGTCAGCGTCCGTCCCAGAGCTTCTCGCTCAGACAAGGCCACCTGGCTGGGCAGCATCAGGAAGGCCGGAGGCTCCTGCACGAGAATGAGGCCTCTCTTCTCCCCTTTTCCACACTGCCCCAAAGGGAGGCCACTTCTGCAGAATCTACACGCAACTGGGCAGGCCAGGAGCCAGCTTCCTCCTCCTAAGACACCCAGCAGCCAGCCTTCCTGCCCGCAACTTCCACCAGCCCCCACCCCACTGCTCCAGGCAGGCGAGGGCACCCCAGGGACCGCCGCCTGCCATGGGGAAGTGGGGCTGGGCGCCCACCCTACCTGAATGGGACATGTGGCTGTCGTGCAGCCCGGCTGCCCGTCCCTGTCTGCGAGTTCCAGCTCGCTCAGGAGGTCTTCATCCTCACTCTCAGAGCCCACCCTCGAAGGTACGGAGAGGGTGGTGCGGACACCGTGGGGGGCCAGGGTGGCCAGGAGCGCAGGGAGGGTGAAGGCTGCCAGGAACCGTGCCCGCAACAGGAGGTAGGCCGGGTTGTCCTGGAGCTGCCCCCGCACCAGCCCCAGTGAGGCTTGCAGTGCTCCGGCCGGCCGCTCAGCCTCGCCCCCCACCACCAGGGAGGTGGCCTTGTGCTCCAGGGCCTTCTTGTGGAGCAGGAGACCGGACAGAGCTCGCAGGCTGCACAGGGCCGGGGGCTGGTAGGGCAGTCTGCTTCCCAGAAGAGGCACACGCACCCCCCGCTGGCCTCCCAGCCACTGCTGTGTGGCCGCCTCGCCCTCCTGGGACAGCAGGCCCAGGTCCAGGGCCCCCTTCTCAGGCCCAGGCTGGGTCAGGGGCGGCTTCTGCAGGCCCAGAGGCCCCCTGGGCTCCTGTGTCCCTGAGGGGGACCCCGGCGTCCCCCCTGGCTCACTTGCTGGGATGACACCACCAAAGGCTGGCAGCCTCCCAGACCAAGGGGGTTCTGCTTCAGGAGGGTCAGCGTGGGAGGACGTCCTGGGCTCAGGTATCTCCCTGGCCACCTGGGCCTCTCGAGGGACAAAGGCCACACTGCCATCCACTTCTGCAGGACTTTGGGAGAGGGCGTGTGTGGGAGGGGCTGGGGTGTCTGTCCTGCAGGAAGGCTCCGGTTCCCTGTTCATATTGGCTGGGGGCTGCCAAGAGCTGCTCAACGCTGGGGCCCTGGGGCCCTGGGCTGCCTGAGCTTCAGTCAGGGGAGGCAGCAGAGTGGCCAGCAGCCCTGCGGGGCCAGGGGTCCCTGCTGGCCTGGGAAGGCTCACCACAGCTGGCACAGGAACAGGGAGAAGCCCCTGGGCTGTGAGCACCCAGGTGACAGGCAGGGGGACACTGGTCGCCACATGTGGCCCTCCTATGTGCGTCAGGCTGAGGGGCTGGACGGGCAGTGGGGTGGGGCTGGGGGCTGTGGGGAGAAAGGGTGGCGCCTCAGGCAGGCCCTGCTTCCGGGATGCAGCGGGGGCCTGAGACTGTCCGAGACCACTCTCAGGGCAGCTCAGAGAGATCTGGCCGGGGCCCAGGGCAGGGGCTTGGGAAGCAGCAGGGGCTGTGCCCTTGGCCTCTGTGAAGGCAGGAGCGAGGGGCAGGGCTTGCATGGTGGAGAGTCTCTTGTCCTTGGCTGAAGTCCCAGCCTCCTGCCAGGAGCCAGAAGTGCCAGGTTTGGCTGCTGCGGGGGCCCCAGGCCCAGAAAGTGGTATATTTAAGACGGTGGGACCCGGGGCTGGGCGGCCGTGTGGGGTGTGTGGTAGAGGGGGCTGGAGGATCACAGGTGAGGAGACCAGCAGCTGGGACGGGAGCAGCTGGGACGGGAGCACCACCGGGCCCCGGGTGGCCTCCCTGGCACGGGCCTCCTGAAGCCGCTTCTCCTGAAGCAGCTCTGACACAGTCTTGGGCTTGGGCCGGGGGCCGGCTGGAGCCAGCGGGGACGCCTGGGGTAGGGTGCGCTCCACCCGGCTGGACGCCAGTCTTCGGCTCCCTTTGTGGCTGGCACTCTTTGAGGCTTCTTGAGCCAGCACGTTTGGGAAGAGGTGGCCTGTGGGGAGGAAAGACCCACACTTGATAAGCCCCAGGCATCTGGCCCAGGGACAGCCCCTCGCTGCCATCCCCTCATCAGGAGGGACCATGTGGGGAGCCTGGGGTCTTGAGCCAAGAGAGGGTCAAGCGGCACATCCTGGGTCTCCCAAGTCACAGTGGCTACCTCAGACGGCAATGCTCCGGCCAAAGCCAGGGCACTGGGCACTCTGGGAAACCCAGCCCATTTAATGCTGGCTGAGATCAGCCGGCAGCCCAGCTTGCCGGCGTTGGGCATGGGCGGACGCTCGCTCCAGACGACCCCTGCCTCTTGGCCCCATGCTGGGGAAGCCTCAGGGCTGCAAGGGGAGCCCAGAGAGCTCCAAGCTAGCCCAGCCGGACTCTCATCCCTGTGATGGGACTCGAGGGAGCTCTGTCACCAGGGGCCACAGGCTGTGCTGCTTGGGGGCTGCGGGTGAAAGCCAGGGCCAGGTTAGGCCTCTTCCCCGCCACGGCCAGGTTAGGTCTCTTCCCCACCAGGGCAGAGAAGCAGAGTTACCTGGAGTGCTCTGGGCACTTGAGGATGCCTGGAAATGAAGGAGAGGAGAGTCAGCAGCTCAGGTGTCCTCTGCTGGCTTGGACCACCTCTCCTAGCATCTGGACTATCCCCTGCCACTCCCTGAAATGGGACGAGGCCCCAAGGGCTGGTGCTGGCCTCCCACACGCCTCTGTAGGAACTCCGGGGCCACAGAAGGAGCCAAGCGTGTGGCGCAGCAGGCAAAGGCCTGGCCTTGTGCCCCCTGCCAGTGCAGCTCCTCCTAAGGGTGCCCTCAAAAGCTCTTCTGGGGGGTTGGGGGCAGGGTGGGGTCTGCAGGGAGGCGGGGGGGCTGGAAGCACAGAGGCCTAGGGGTACCCCACTGCTGTTCCTGCTCCTCCAATGAGTGACACTGCCTTGTCACCCCACCCCCAGGTGACGGGGCTCAGGGGTGAGGAGGCCTCGCTGAACTTCTGTGAGTTTGGTTTCTGGAGCAGAAAGGCAAGAACCAGGCATCCCTGGCAGACAGTGCCCATGTCCATGACTGCCCAGCGGGGCTATGGGGGGAAAACAGGCACATGGGCCCCAGTGTCAGCCCCGACCTGCACCTGCCTGACTTCCCCAGGGCCTCTCAAGGCTGCGTCCCCTCAGGTGGGAAGTGCAGATGCCTCCCTGAGGGGCTGCGGTGGAGCGGGTGGGGCGGGCAGCAAGCCTCCGTGGAAACCCACTCCAACGCCGGGGCGGGCAGTGGCCATCCTCACTTCTCACCCCAAGTGCCTGCTACCTGCAGAAGATGCACTGGTGGGTCCCGAGCACCAGCCTGGGGCAGCCTGGGTGGCAGGGCCTTCCTCTCTCGGACGACCTCCAAGCAGCCGGCAGTATCGATCTGGAACAGCTGCGGGACACGGGAGGTGACCTAACCATAGCTGCTTTCGGGAGCAGCTCCGAAGCTCCAGAGGCCTAGGCAGAACCTGGGGCAGCCCTGAGGCTGGGGCAGCTACCCTGAGACCTCAGCCTTCCTGCCCTTCTGATGCAGATGCAGGGGAGGCCATGAGGCTGTGGACACCCAGGATGGCCTCCCATGAGACCCAGGCCTGCTCTCCTCCCCCGGCATCTTCCACTCATACTGGGGCCCCGGGGACCCCCTTCCCCGGACACTGTTTAGCCCTATGTGGGCAGTGTGCGCTGTAGCCGGCACCCCTTCCACATTCACTTGCTAACAATGTAAGGCATGAAAAGTGCATTTTCAAGGCTAGAAAACTTTAGATAGCTAGACTTTAAGGAATGAATCTACTGCAGATTTCAAAACTTCACCAAAAACTTTTTACAAGGCAAAGGAAAACGAAGCTCTGCCCAAGGAGCTTACCTGGGTAAACAGGGTAAACACAGGGGTGCTGGCCAGGCGGGCCTGCTGCAGCTGCTCCCTGAGGCCATCCGCTGTGGGCACAGGGGGACAAGTGGAAAGCAGCCCCAGCTCCCACGGGCACAGGGGGATGGGTGGAAAGCAGCCCCAGCTCCCATGTGCCTTTCGAGGCGGCTCTGGGAGCCAGGCCAGGGTGGGAGGGGAGGCCTTGGAACCAGCACCCCACAGCCACGGCTGGACAAGGGTGGGCCCTGTGAGCCCTGTCACCATCCACAGCCACGGCTGGACAAGGGTGGGCCCTGTGAGCCCTGTCACCATCCAAAGCCACGGCTGGACAAGGGTGGGCCCTGTGAGCCCTGTCACCATCCACAGCCACGGCTGGACAAGGGTGGGCCCTGTGAGCCCTGTCACCATCCAAAGCCACGGCTGGACAAGGGTGGGCCCTGTGAGCCCTGTCACCATCCACAGCCACGGCTGGACAAGGGTGGGCCCTCTGAGGCCTGTCACCACCAAGCTGCCACATGCTTGGCCCAGGAAGAGTGGTGGGGTAGGGAGGGAGGGCTGGCTCTGACTGGGTGTCCTGGAAACCTTCAGGGATGGGAAGCTGACCAGAGGTGGCGCCCACCCCAAAAAGACTCCCCTACTGAGGCCACTTCCCCAAGTAACCACCGTCTGCTAGGCTGGATGTACTCTTCATCCTCACCCCTTGCCCCCAGGATGCTCCCAGAGGAGCCCCAGGCCATACCTTGAGTCTGCACTACGGCGGGTCTCTGGGAAGCCTGTGTGCAGGGCACGACAACGTCCCCTACCCAAGGGGTCACAGCCAGCAGCAGCCTGCGGTTCAGGAGCCTCCGGTGCAGAGCGTGTCTCCAGCGCCGCTGCCCACTCTGGGTGGCTCTGTGCCGTAGCCACTGCACATGGGATCGGGCCACGCTGTCACCAGAGCTGACCCCTGGGGATGAGGTGGGCAGGGGTGGCTGTCTCAGCTGCTCTTTCTGTAAGGAGAAGGCAGCACCTGGGGCCCATGGCCAGGCTCGGCCCCCGGAGTGGACCCTGCCCAGTGGCCAGTGCTGCCCTCCACCCCGATCAGGGCGTGATCGGCGGGGAGAGGAATCACTCAGACCAGGGCGGGGCGCGTGGTGGCGTGCGTGTGGGTGTTTGCAGCAGGCCTCACCTGTGTGCAGCTCCGAGCAGCCGTGTTGGCCCTGAGCACCCTCAGCACGGTCTCCACAGGCACTGTCAGCAGATGCCTCCCACCCTGATGAGAAAGCTGCCTGAGGCGAGGCACGCGGGGTGTACAGGACACATGGGGGCCCTCCCCTCGCTGCCCACACGCGACTGCCTCTTCACCCAGGCTCCAAAGGGTGGCTGTGTACAGCTCTGCTCTGCCTCATGGGAACGTCCACCATGGGAAGTGTGGGTTCCCCAGGCAGGGCCTCCCAGCTAGGCCTGGCTCCTGGGACATTAACAGGGTCCCATGCCCCCCAGCCAATTCCTCAGGCTGACAGCAGCAGCCCTTCCAGGTGACGCCCCGGCCTAGGGAGATGCTGGCTGTGCAGCAGCGAGCCCCATGCACCTGGCTCTGCCAGTAGCTTCAGTGTCCACTGTCCCTGCCAATGACTCCCAGGACAGACCAGCCTGTTCAACTCTGACTGCTCCCACAGACACGGCCAGAGATGGGCCTGACACGGTGAAGACCAGCCAAGACGAGCAGACACACCACAAGCTAGGCTGGTCCCAAGCGGGTGGACAGGCCCTTCCCAGGGAGGGCCTCCAGGTGCACAGGCTCACGAGGAGGGAGGAGGGGCTCCTCCCACTGCTGCCTCTGCCCTCCCCAACCCTGGCTTGGGGGTGAAATGTTTCAGAAATGCCTCCAGGTCCAAGTGCCCATTCAGCCATACCCCTGAAACAGTCAACAAGCCAGGAAAAATGGAGGCTTCCCCAACAGTCCCCCCCACGCACAGCTGTCCAGAGCTCAGCCAGAAGTAGCACGTTCTGATGCGCACAAACCCTGGGGCCCCTGCTGCTGCACTATCCCCAAGTGTCAGCCCTGGTGAGCGAGTGCCGAAAGTGCACTTCCCGTGGCACACCCGGGGCCGGGGCCTACCTCCAGGGCCTGCTTCTCTGCGCCCGCCAGGCGAGTGTCTGCTGAGTGGGAGGCCTGCGCAGCCCTCGGGACAGGGCCGTGGGCCCTGGCAGGGACCTGCGCCGGACACGTCTCCTCTCCAGGAGCCGCGGCTGTGGTGGAAGCTTCCTTGCTGCCGCCCTGGCTGGCACTGGACCCCTTGGGAGGGCTGAGGGAGGCAGCGGGGCCTCCCAGCCAGGCCCCTGCCCCTCCTCTCCATGGCTGGCTGGTGCTCTGCCTGGCAGGAACCCACAGATCCATGTCCGGGACCATGTACTGTGGGGACAGCAGCGCTCTGTCACCCTCCCCGGCCTGTGCCTGCTCTGGCTCTGGCTCTGGCTCGTCCTCCTCGCTGCTGCTGCTGCTGCTGCTGCTGCTGCTGCCCCCCCCACTGCTGCCACTGCCGCTGCCACTGCTGCTGCTAGAGCTCCACCGGACGCTGTGACGGGCCCTCCGCCGCCGCCTCCGGAGACCCTGCTTCTTCTGAGGGGAGGAAAGAGCTACTTAGAGGCCTTGGCAAGCCCGGTTCACCCATGATGGCAGCAAACAGGCCAGCCCTTTGGGGAGAGGCCCAAGCGGGGGCGCCTCCGGGGTCAAGGGCAGCCGCTGCCGAGGCAGGGTCTCCCTCTGCCCTTGGCCACCCAGAAGAAGAAATGCCAAGACCAGAAACCGAACGCCCCCCTCCCCTCCCCTCCTCCTGCCCCCCTCCCCTCCCCTCCTCCTGCCCCCCTCCCCTCCTCCTGCCTGCTGGACCCCCGCAGCTGACCAGGCCGTTGTCTGCTTTCAGATAAAGAAGGAGCGAGTGGCTCACCCCCATCATGATCTTCCACTTGCTCAGACACTGGGAGCCAGACCGATGGGGCAGCTCAGAAGCTATTTTTGCCCAGTGACCTGCAAAAGCCAAGCCCCATGGAAATGCCTTCATCCAAAGATTCTTTCCCAAGACAGGCTTGCTGTTCCCCAGGAGACTCGCCGTGGCCCCAGCAGAGTGGAGCCTCCTGTGCACTCTCACGCTGGGCAAGAACCAGGGGTCAAGCATGTTGGGCGCCTACAATTTGGCAGCATCTGATTCTCACTGGATGCTCAGCCCCTTAGGAAAGTTCTGCCAAACACGTAACTGAGAAGGAAAAATCATCCTAAGTGCACACCACGGCCCTCACATATCTGCTCCCCCCAGGCTTCCGCACCAGCCATCTCCCACGATTCCTGCTCTTCACACAGTGTGGGGCAGCGGGAGGAGCACGGGTGCTGCTCTCACAGGGCAGAGCCATAGTATCTGGTGTGTCCTTGAATGTGGCAATACCACAGCTAGGATTTACTCTAAGGGGACATTGCAAATATAAGCGAAGACTTCGCTACAGAACACTCAGCTCATCAGGTGTGGTGGCACACACCTGCAGTCCCAGCTACTTGGGAGGCTGGGGCGGGAGGATGGCTTGAGCCCAAAAGTTTGAGGCTGCAGTGGGCTATGGTCGCACCACCGCACCCCAGCCTGGACGACAGAGCTTGCTCTGTCTTTATCTTGATCTCTTTTCTAAGAAACAAAAAACAAAAAAAAGAAACTAGAAGAACAAACTGTCAGCAACTTACCAACACCATATTTTTCTATTAATTCAATTAACTGTTCCTCTTCTTTTAAATTCCACCGACCCTTTTTCAAGCTGAAATGTAATCTCCTGAGATACCTGAGCGTGACATGAAAAGCAAAGAATGTTTTAGATGCCGAGATGCCGCCCGCTGCTGCCCCAAGCTTCTTTAATGGTTTCTTGGATATGACACTAAAGGCGCAAGCAACAAAAGAAAACTACAGATAAAGTAGACTTCATCAAAAGCTAAAGCTTTTGTGTCCCAAAGGACACCATCAAAAAAGTAGAAAGTGTACAGGCTGGGAGAGAACGTCTGCAAGTCACATGTCCGATAAAGGACTTATAGCTGAAACATACGAAGAACTCTTACAAGTCAGTCTTAACTAGACAAGTAATGTCAAAAATGGGCAAAGGACTTCAACAGACACTTCTCTAAAAATCTATTTCTATGAACAGTTACCAACCACATGAAAAGAGGCTCCACATCAGCCACAGGGAAGCGCATGTCAAAACCACAACAAGACGCCACTTCACACCCGCTAGGACGGCTAGAATCACAGACAGATCACAAGTGCTGGTGAGAGTGTGGAAAACCGGAGCCCTCATACATTGCTAGTGGGAATACGAAATGGTTCAACCTCTTTGGGAAACAGTCTGGCCATTCCTCAAAAGGTTAAACACAGCGTTACCCTGCCCCAGCAATTTCACTTGCAGGATATAGCTGAGAGAAATAAACAGATATCTATGTAAAAAAGTGCAAGCAAATGTTCAGAATGTTTTCAGGGTTCATCCATGTTGTATCAGAATTTACAGAAATGCAGTATTTATATGAGAATCCCACTCCCCCCCCCCGCCCTTTTTTTTGAGACGGAGGCTCACTGTTGCCCAGGCTGGAGTGCAGTGGCGCAATCTCAGCTCGCTGCAACCACCAACTCCCAGGTTCAAGTGATTCTCCTGCCTCAGCCTCCCGAGTAGCTGGGATTACAGGTGCCCACCACCACGCGTGGCTAGTTTTTGTATTTTTAGTAGAGACAGGGTTTTACCATATTGGCCAGGCTGGTCTTGAACTCCTGACCTCATGATCTGTCCGCCTTGGCCTCCCAAAGTGCTAGGATTACAGGTGTGAGCCACCGAGCCCTGCCAACCCCTTTTTAAGGCCGAATAATATTCCCTTGTATGAAAATTTTATTTTCCACTCATCTGCTGATGAATGCTTGGGCTGCTTCCGGCCTTTCACTCTTGTGAATGATGCTGCCGTGGACATTGTTGTATCTGAGCTCCTACTTTCGATTCTTTTGGGTTTTATGCTTATCAATCTTGGGGGTATAATTCTATGTTTAACTCGCTGAGGAACTGCCATGCTTTCCAAAGAGGCTGGACCATTTTACAATGCGCAAAGGTTTCAATTTCTTGACATCCTTGCCAACACGGTGACTTTTTTTTTTTTTTAATTAACAGCCATCCCAACGCATGTGTGGTTTTGACTTGCACTTCCCTAATGACTCACGGCGCCGGGCATCTCTTCATGTGCTCACTGGCCATCTGTGCATCTTATTTGGAGAGACGGCCACTCAAGTTCTTTGCCCGCGATGAGATTGGGTTGTTTTTGTCGTTGAATGGCTTTTTGGGGTGATGAAATGTTTTACAATTGATTGTGGTGATGGCTGCACAGCTCAATGAATACTAAATACTAAAAACCACTGACCTCTACACTGCATTTTTTTTTTTTTTTTTTTGAGACGGAGTTTCACTCATCGCCCAGGCTAGAGTGCAATGGCGTGACCTCGGCTCACTGCAACCTCCGCCTCCCAGTTTCAAGAGATTCTCCTGCCTCAGCCTCCCGAGTAGCTGGGACTACACGCATGCGCCACCACGCCCGGCTAATTTTGTATTTTTAGTAGAGACGGGGTTTCTCCATGTTGGTCAGGCTGGTCTCAAACTCCCAACCTCAGGTGATCTGCCTGCCTCAGCCTCCCAAAGTGCTGGGATTACAGGCGTGAGCCACTGAAGCCGGCCTTCTACACTTCATTTTAATTAATTAATTAATATTTTTTTGAGACAGTCTTGCTCTGTCACCCAGGCTGGAGTGCTGTGGCGTGATCTCAGCTTACTGCAACATCCACCTCCCAGGCTCAAGCAATTCTCCTGCCTCAGCCTCCCAAGTAGCTGGGATTACAGGCGCAACCCCCACCATGCCCGGGTAATTTTTGTGTTTTTAGTAGAGACGGGGTTTTGCCATGTTGACCTGGCTTCAAGTGATCTGCCTGCCTTGACCTCCCAAAGTACTGGGATTACAGGCGTGAGCCACTGCGCCCAGCTTCGGAACTATACACTTTAAATGAACGCATCGCATGGTGTGTGAATTATCTCAACGAAGCTGTTTTTGAAAGGACAATAAGCAGGAAAAGGAGGGAGCTGCAGCTATCTGCCCAGAGGTCCTGCCTATCAGCAGTCTGAGAGAACTGAGACAACTAGGGCCAGGAAAAGCCGCCCAGGGAGCTGTCTCAAGTGGAGCCCGTGCGTTGCTCCGGCAAACAGCAATACAGAAGTCAGGCTTGGAAAACACAGCTCAGCCGGGCCAACCCTGGCAAGCAAGCGCCCACAGCCCACACCAGAGTGCACCTGGTCAGCGACCCACACGGGCCCCTCCCTCGCCCAGCGCTGTGCGACTCACCGATCTCGGCACTGGGCATCGCTCCTACCTGGCACCTCTTCCCGGATTTTAAACCAATCCTGCTCCCCGTATTTGGCAACAGCTTGAAGCAACTTCTGCAGGAAGGGACAGGCAGACAAGTGAAGCCTCTGCAGGCACGGCTGCAGCCTCCCCACCCTGAACCCAGTCAGAGAAGGGACCACTGGGGCACAGCAGCCGCTGAACACAGCCGCGTTACCTTCCCAGAGCCCAGTTCTCCTAGGGTCCCGCACACTTACAGCATCCTCCTCTGGGGCCCAGTACCCCTTCTTCAGACCAGGATCCAAGCTCTTGGTCCATCGGTAGATCAGCTGCATGGAGTCTCTCCCTTCCATATAGTAGACAACTAGGGACAGAGGAACAGGGAGGTCCTGTGGGGCCGAGACACACACCCTCCATACAGTAGACAGCTAGGGACAACAGGGTCCCGTGGGGCCGAGACACCCACCCTCCAGATGGGTCACATAGAAAAGAGTCACTTTGGCCAGGTGCAGTGGCATCATGCCTGTCATCCCAGCACTTTGGGAAGCAGAGGCTGGCGGATCACCTAAGGTCAGGAGTTCGAGACCAGCCTGACCAACATGGTGAAACCCCGTCTCTACTAAAAATACAGAATTAGCTGGGCGTGGTGGCACATGCCTGTAATCCCAGCTACTTGGGAGGCTGAGGCACGAGAATTGCTTGAACCCGGGAGGCAGAGGTTGCCGTGAGCCAAGATCATGGCATTGCACTCCATCCTGGGCAACAAGAGTGAAACTCCATCACAAAAAAAAAAAAAAAAAAAAAGTCACTTGAGTCACCAAGAAGCGAACTGTGGAATAGCCAGGACTGTCTAAGCCCTCGCCTGTCTTGTTGCTTCTCTGTGAATTTTCCCTGCAAGTCTCCAGTGTCCTGATATGGGACCCTGTGACAGCCTGAGAGCCGTTGGGGTGGAGGGGCCTCACTTCTGCGGTAGGGGATGTGGCTGCCGACGCGCATCTCCTGCACCAGCTGCGTGAGCATGCGGTCCTCCTCCTCTGTCCACTCCTTGCGTTTCAGAGCTTTGTTGTGCTGCTGGAATTTCTGCAGGCACTGGAAGGCGCTGCGGCTGGTCTTCCCAGGCCCAAACAAAAGCAAATGAGTGTTACTGCGCGGCAGGATGTCCAGATCTGGCTCTGAGTGCCCCAGGGCACAGGTGGGCCCGTGAGCCACTGGGGTGACCCTTCTGCAGACCCCAGCTCTCCTCCTCCCAGACTCCTGTGGGTTGATGGAGAGCACCCCACGGTAGGAAGACACTACACTCACTAAATAGGACCAGGAAGGACCAGGTGAGAGAGGAATCAAACCTTCACTTAAGAAAATATTAAGAAAAATTCACAATAGGTACACTGATATGACTCCAAAACCACATTGCAACTCACTCAACAGAAACTCCCAGCTTGGCAAGGGCTGGGAGACGCACTGCTCTGCATGTGGCATGCTCTCTAAATGCAGCTGCTAGCACCTTCTCTCCCTTCTCGAGCTCTAGAGTATCTCTCAGCTAAGGGGTATGGGGTGGAGGAGGTATGGGACAGCCCTTGGTTTGGTGTCCATGTCTCAGGAGACACCCTCAGAAGAGAGTGCCCCAAAATGACTCTCCCAGCTTCCCTGTGTGGCTCGGCTCAGCAAACCCACCCTCAGTCCACACAGTGGACCATCTGCCCAAATCTTTTCCTCACTCATCTTCTCAAGGGGTTTTCCAAGAGCTGATGAGTGCCACCTGAACCCTGTTCTCTGAAAGTGAGCTGCTGGGTGGCAGAGGGCACACGGGGCTGGACATGCTCTGAGGTTTGCTTTTTCTGAAAGTGAGCTGCTGGGTGGCAGAGGGCGCGCGGGGCTGGACGTGCTGTGAGGTTTGCTTTTCCTGAAAGTGAGCTGCTGGGTGGCAGAGGGCACGCAGGGCTGGATGTGGTGCCGCTGAGTTTTGCTTCCAAGGCTTTCTTCCCCACCAACTCCTTCCCAGCTCGCTACAGCACAGGTCAATCTGAGACTCGTTCACCACAAACAAAACCACCACCCCGGGGTGTGCAAGCTGCAGGGCAATCCTAGTCAACGTGTGTGAGCCTCGCCCGCACGCCCCCAAGAGAGTGCTTCTGGGAACATAACACACTCGAGGCCTCACCCGTCCTCCTACACTCAAGCTGGCGCTTCCCAACCAGTGGAAAGAGAGACCCTTCTCACACCTATCCCAAGCCTGCCGAAGGAGTTGGGGAGGCAAAGGACTGGGCGGTGGGGCGGGATTCAGAGCTGGGCCCTGCTCGGGTAGCTGAGAGCAGCAGCTCTCAAAGGGGGCTGGAGGGTGGCTGGAGTGAAGCTGGAGGGAGGCTGCTGAGGCCTTAGTCTGGCTTTTCTTGACAGTGACGAAAAACACTTCCCTGGAAGGAGAAAGAATCTGGCGGGGGAAAGTGCTGGCGTCACGATTTCTGATATTAACAGAGAAGCATGTCTGACTATGTGTTCCAAGGAGAAAAAGCCATTAATGGATGGAAGACAGTTGAATTCCCAAAAATCACAAGGAGAAAAACCGGACTTACAGTTTCATCAAACCAGCAAGACAGAGTGGAAGGAAAAGAGGCCACAAAGTAAAACGGACTCGACACACCAGACCCAGGAGGACACCAGGAACACCCACCCTCCCACAAAGCCAGAGGCTGGTCAGGCAGGTGGGAAAGCAAAACCCAGCTGCATGTTGCTTTCATGAAAACACTTCGAAATGACGATTTGTTAAAAGGCTGAAAATACAGGGATGGGCTGGGCGCGGTGGCTCACGTCTATAATCCCAGCACTTTGGGAGGCTGAGGCCGGCGGATCACGACGTCAGGAGATTGAGACCATCCTGGCTAACACAGTGAAACCCCGTCTCTACTAAAAATACAAAAAATTAGCCGGGCGTGGTGGTGGGCGCCTGTAGTCCCAGCTATTCGGGAGGCTGAGGCAGGAGAATGGCGTGAACCCAGGAGGCGGAGCTTGCAGTGAGCTGAGATCGCGCCACTGCACTCCAGCCTGGGCGACAGAGGGAGACTCTGTCTCAAAAAAAAAAAAAAAGAAAAAGAGCTAATGAGCTAACGCATGCTGGGCTGAATCCCTGGGTGAGGGGCTGATCTATGCAACAAAGCACCATGGCACACGTTCACCTACGGAACCAACCTGCACATCCTGCACACACAGCCCTGAACTTAAAAAATATGAAAAACAAAAAAGAAAAAAAGCAGACCCCGATTAAAAAAAGTTACGTGTACCAAACTATGTAGCAGTAAAATATACATAGAAGAAAAACTGATTTGCATTTATTTATTTATTTATTTTTTGAGACGGAGTCTTGCTCTGTCGCCCAGGCTGGAGTACAGTGGCGCGATCTCCGCTCACCGCAAGCTCCGCCTCCCGGGTTCACGCCATTCTCCTGCCTCAGCCTCCCGAGTAGCTGGGACTACAGATGCCCGCCACCACGCCCGGCTAATTTTGTATTTTTAGTAGAGACGGGGTTTCTCCATGTTGGCCAGGCTGGTCTTGAACTCCCGACCTCAGGTGATCCGCCGGCCTCGGCCTCCCAAAGTGCTGGGATTACAGGGGTGAGCCACCGTGCCCGGCAGAATTAAGCATCTTTAAAGGCAAACTCAGTTTAATAGCTGATATAGACTAGGCCCTACTTACAGAGAACATACCTTTTTCTTAAAAACAGTTTTGGCAAGTTTAGCTTGGTCTGCTATAATCAGGTGCTCTGCCATAAAAAAGTAAAATATATTTGAAAAATGGAGATTTTATACATCACGCCCCTAGTTCATGTTCCAATCAAATTCAGATAAAGAACCACCACAAGAACTCCCACAAATCCAGCTATTTAAAAATGGAAACATACACTCCTAGATACACCTAGGTCCAAAGAGGCAATAAAAATGGAAACTAGAGCTACTTTGGAAATCTATGAGAACAGTTCACGCCAAGCTACTCTCAGGGTGGCCTAACAAGCCTCGTTATCAAGACAAGAGACCCAAGTCAGTAAAGAACTGAGTCCTCACTCAGGAAACCAGAAAAGCGGCAAGAACTCACACGAGGAAAAAGCGCTTTAGAAACATCAACAGAATAAACTCCCGAGGCTGATGGAGACAGAAGAAGACTAGAAATAAGAAAGGAGACAAACTCCGGTAAACTGGGCACGCACCGCTGCATGGGGAGCCCTGGAGGACTGGGAAGGCCCAGAGGAGCTGTGGCAATGGCCTAGTGGCAGAGAGGGCTGGGCAGGCTCCTTCCCCAGGGCCACAGCCTGGAGGTGGCAACACATAGAAACCTGGCGGTGAGTGAGCACTGGGGACCCCGCACCCGTCCAGCAGCCTCCCGCTATAGGGCCCACACGCCCTCAGGTCTCCTGGCCCCCGGGGTCCAGGCCAGGCCCTTACCCCCAGCTCCTCTGCAATCTTCTGCCACTCCAGGTGGCCGTGTGCAGCCGCGATCGCCTGCAGCCGCTCCTCCTCCTCCCTGCTCCACTCCTGCTTGTTGATGCTGGGGTGCTCCGAGTTCTGCCAGAACTTCCGGATCTCCTCTGCACTGCGGCTGCCTTCAAACTGCACCGACAGAGACACTCAGCCTTGCAGGCCACTGACCCCAGGGGCACCCTAGACGCAGCTCCAGGCTGAGCTGTTGCTCTCCGCCAGCTGGAGGCTTCCACGGCTGCAAGTAAGTGCAATCTTCATCCAGCTCACTAGGCCTTGCATAGCCAAACATGTAGACTTGGCTCCAGATGCAAGGCCGGGAGCCCTCCAGACCATCTCAGAAAGGGCCGTGCACCAGCGTGAAGGCCCTCGTGAGGCCACTCGCCATTCCCGACTGTGGGACATGCGCTTGACCCGGGTGGGTGGGGGGTCACAGCAGAACCTGTTGCCAGGGAGGGTGTGGCCTTACCACCCAATTCCAACTGCACCCGGGCTACAGGGAGCTGCGCTCCAAGCTGCTTGGGGCTCAGACCTGCCCCTGACTTACGTTAATATTGGAAATCTTCTCCCAGTCGTGGCTGTCCAGCCTGTTTCCCAGCAAGGCCTCTTCTGGAAGCTGGCTGGTGGAAGGGATGAGGGTATTGGCGCCACGCCTGGCTTGTGGGCTCCCCTGGGCCCTCCCGGGAGGCCCCCCTCACTTAATGTCCTGGATCTCCTTCTCGGCTTCCCTGCCCTGCTTCTCCAGGGCCTGCCTCTCCAGCTCACTGGAGACTTTGCTCTGCTTCTGGTGCAAGTACTCGAGCCTGCAAAGCAGAGCGGAGGCAGAAAGGCTGGGGCACGAGGGCTGCGGGGCGGGACAGGTTCTCTGCACATTACAGGGTGAGCAGTGTGAGCTCAGCAGAGATTCCGAGCCTCCCTCACCCTCCCTGCCTCGGCCTCCTCACCCATGAGGGAAGCTGTAGCACCCACCTCCAAGCTGCCACCGGGGTGGGAAGGGCTGCAGTGTCTGCTGACACAGAGGCTACCGCCTGCTGGCCCCCGTGTCTCAGAGCCTCGCCACAGCCCTCCGGAGCCTCAGTGCCCCAGCTCCCAGCCTGTGCCTGGCACAGAGACACAGCCGTAGGCAGATGTCCTGACTGGTGCCCAGTGAGGAGGCCAGAGGCTGTGAGGCCACAGTAAAGAACCACTCCCCAGAGCAGGCCAGGGAGGAAAACCCAGCTCTCCCCGAGCCTGAGGAGAGACCCACCGTCATCACTGCAAACCCTGACCATGCACATCAGGCCACGGGGGGCAGGTGGGACCCGGGACCCCTGGCATGGCCAAAGCCTTCTCAGTGCCCAGAGATGCCCTGGCAGCTTGTATTCTAAAGGCACCCCCTCTGCCTTGAGAGCTCATGGTGGCCCCACAGAAGACAGGTGGGGACCTGCTATGCTATTGAGTGGCCAACCAGGTGCTGCTGGGTCTCTGGGTTCTGGGAGCAACTCTGTCTTTGACCAAAGTCATCAGGACAGCAGTGCCTTCTATCAAGTGCGGACAGTAAGGCCGTGCTGTGCCTTGCTTTGGTCACGTGATATCACCCCATCAGCAAACAGCAGGTTTCAGGAATGGGGAAAGTGAAGCCCAGAGAAGCTGCCTGAACCACACCCCTCATCATGGCTGTGTGGACCGACCCCGTGCCCCAAGCCACACCCCTCATCGTGGCTGTGTGGACTGATCCTGCGCTTAGCCGCCCGCCCGGCCATGGGGAAGCCCCCTTCATGGGGAAGGGGCATAAAGTCCAGGCATGAGCATCTCTCCATGGCCTGGCAGGACCCGCTGCAGAGAACGGGTATACAGCTAACCTGAACCTCTGCCAAGCCCAAACCAACCAGCCTTGGCTTTTCCTGTTGGCCAGGAAAGGCTATTGTGTTTGTTTTTGAGACAGGGTCTCGCTCTGTCACCCAGGCTGGAACGCAGTGGTACAATCATGGCTCGCTGCAGCTTTGACCTCCTGGGATCAATCGATCCTCCCACCTCAGCCTTCCGAGTAGCTGGGACCACAGGTGTGCACCACCACACGCAGCTAATTTTTTTACTTTTTGAAGAGATGGGGTCTCATCATGTTGCCCAGGCTGGGCTTTAACTGGGTTCAAGAGATCCTCCTGCCTTGGCCTCCCAAAGTACTGGGATTCCAGGCATGAGCCCTATGCCCAGCCTGAAGGCCGTTTTTGACTTTTGTTTTTAGACTTACTTCAGTAACTTGGGCTGAAGCAATCGCTGCAGGCGGTCACTCACCACTGACTTTCGGAGCAAGGCCTTTTCCCAGTTTTTCCCTGAGGAGAAGCCACAGCATCATCACTGGGGGTATGGATCCTCTCCACGGCCCAGCCCCCACGGTCGGTGTGCACTTCCCGAGGCAGTGGTGGGGGGCCCCACAGCAAGTAAGCAGCACGCCAGGCCCAGAGACGCGGCCCCTCCACCCAGCCGACCGAGCTCCACCCGAGGCCTGGCGCCAGCTCACACGTAAGGCCACAGGGCTTTGCGGCCCAAGACAAGGGCGGGGAGACTGAGCGAGAGGATGGGGTGCGGCCTGGCCAGCCCCTCGTGACTGGTGTTCTGGAAAGGATCTGCTCAGTGTGGAAAAGCAGGAGTCAAGGGGCCAGTCCCAGTGGTCAAGGCCTGAAGGAGCCATGAGGTCACAACAGAGAGAGGTCTGAGAACTTGGGGAGAAACTGGGGAAAGGAGGGCCATGGGGAGGTGTCCCAAGCTCAGGGGTGCCACAGGGCCGGCCAGGGCTCTTACATTTGGTCACAAGGAGCTCCTCGAAAGCCTTGATCCCCTGGGCAGCCTTCTCTCGTGTGTCCTCGTTGGCAGGTGGCCCCTGTCAGGGTGCAGGGCATCACCACAAGCACAGGCCACATGTGCTCCCTGCAGGCCCAGCACATCCCTCCAGAGCCCATAAAAGGACTCGGGCTCCCCCTGCCTCCTGTTCTCCCGTATTGTGAGGCTGTGGGGGTGCAACCCTGCCGGCCACTCCATGAGGCCTGATGAGGTCAGGCCTCGCACAGGCAACACTGGCACCTCCACGAGGGCTTGCTCATCGCTTCACAGGGCAGTCCTGGCAGCCCAGCGCAGAGCAGAGGGCAGCTAGCCCACCACGGAAGAGGCAGTTTGAAGGAGGTTGGCCAATGTTATCTTGAACTCACAGGAATTCACGACTCCCTGCAGCAGGACTTGGGGACGAGAACCCTTCCCATGGTGCAGAGCCTTGCCGACAAGAGCAGGGCCTCGGCCACTCACCACGCCCGTGACCTTGTCCTTGAAATACGGCTTCATGAAGTGCCCCATGTATGTGCTTGGGGGCAGGCTTTTGCTGTCTTTCACCTTGGTGCCTTTGGACCCAGCCAGATCCCTCATGAGTTCCTCCTGTGACAGACACAAGGCAGGGACCCCTCTGTGGACCAGCAGCAACGACTCTCCCTGCGGAGGAGACCCGGGGCAGAGGACAGGCAGGGAGCTGGGGAGCCCTGGACCTGGGAGGCCCAGCTGTGGGGGGCTCTGGGGGTGGGGAGGTGTGGGCACCGGGGGGCCGAGGCCCATCCCACCTGCTGCTCCCGGTTCTGGGCCAGCAGCAGGTTGGCCTCGGCCAGCTTCTCCTGGATGACCTCCTGGTAGACCATGTTCAGCTGTAGGCAGGTTTCTGGGTCTTCAGGGAGGGTTTTATCCTTGGGATCATCCTCGTCATTGCTGGCTTCGCCCCACCTTTCTTCTTCCTGGTTACCAGCCAGAAATGGCATGTGAGGAGATGAGACATGGATGCTCCCCTGTCCTCGGCAGCCAGTCGCCCATCGCTGGGCCTCTGGGACACCGAGGCAGCTCTGGCATAGCAACACCCAATGTGGAAGCAGGAAGTGACCCTGGTGGGCTGCGGGAGGGCGTCTGAGTTTGGGAGTGGAGCCTGTCACTCTCAAGGCGGCCTGTGTGCGCCTTTCCTAATCCACGGCAGGCAGAGCCTCCAACCTGGAACACACCAGGGCTGGGGCTGCTGCAAGGCAGCAGGCAGCTTTCCAGGACCACAGGCGTCCTGTGAACCCTGAACTCTGTCCTGAGCCCCTGTCGTGTGCATCACCAGCAAAGCACAGGGAGCAAGCCTGTGTGGGAGGAAAGTCTCTGCAGAGCCAGGAAGTGGACACGGTAAAAATGCCCACTGGGAGGTGAGGTGCCCACAGGCTACGGCAGGGTGCTCACTCACAGAAGGTGAACCACACAGCCACGCAAACATGAGGCAACTCAGTACCCACTGACTTCGCAGAAAAAGGAAGCAGCAAATCGCCAACGTTTTCCAAAGTAAACAAAAGGCAGCTAATAAAATAATCACTGGCCTCACAGAGCAGTTGCCATGTGCTGTTTGGGTGCTCGTGTATTTTTCTTTTTTTTGAGACAGGGTCTCACTCCATCACCCAGGTTGGAGTGCAGTGGTGCAATCACAGCTCACTGGAGCCTCAGCCTCCTGGGCTCAAGTGATCCTCCTGCCTCAGCCACCCAAGTAGCTGCGTCCACAGCCACGTGCCACTGCACCAGCTAATTTCTGTATAGCTGCTCGTGTTAACTGACTTGTGCTGTAAACGTCCCCGCTGCCCCACAGGAATCTGAGGCACAGAGAGGCGAGCTGTGAGGGGCAGGACCCAGGTGCACAACTCACAGCTTTCTGCAAGTGACAGATGCCACACAGGAGACAGAGGCATACAGCAATGAGCTCAGAAAAAACCCAAGGGGTGTGATCACCAAACTGTTAACAGTGGTTATTTCTGGGGACAATTTCAATGACAAATGCTTTTTAATCTTTTTATAACAAACGTGCATCATTTTTATAACGCAGAAAAACCAATATGGGTTCAAACCACGCCCCCTCCCAGGCTACTTTGGAAGGTGGTGGCAGGCCTGACCCAGTGGCACAGCCAGATCAGGCCAACAGTTACCGAGATCGGGGGATCAGCAGGATCCAAGTCCTCAGAAGGCGGCGAATCTGTCAGAAACACAAGCAACACAGTGCTGGTGACCAGCGTCTTGGTCAGGGTGGGGGCGCAGCTCACCACTGCTTCTTGGGCAGAGGGGAGAGGGCCTGGGGCTGTGAGGTAGTGACAGCGCCTCAGGCTGAGGCTGGCAGTGAGCAGACCTTCCCTCCCTGACAGCGGGGTGGGCACTGGACCAAGGCCGGGTTAGCCAGATAGAGAAGACTCTGACCACACACTGGGGACCTCCAGGCACACAGGACAAAGCTACACAGGGTTCACTGGATGGCACAAGCTATCTTTACTGGAGAGACAGGGAAAGTTTAGCAGAAAATGGACCTCTCCTTCAGGAGCTCAGCCGGTCAGATGGGAGGCACGGACGTAGAGGCCCTGACCACAGGAGAAAGATAGCAGGTTGCCTCAGAGGCAGGCCCTGGGGTCTGGGAGAGGTGGGAAGCAAGGCTGGGGGGGTCTCCTGTCAGGGCAGCAGCTGGTGGGGTTGGGGTAGGCTCAGAAGCCAAAGGGAGCATGGAGGAGAGCACGTGGGGAGGGGAGCATGTTGGGAGGAGAGGCTGTGGGGTGGGGAGCCTATGGAGTGGGGAGCCTATGGGGTGGGGAGCACATGGGGAGGGGAGCACGTGGGGTGGGGAGGGAACACGTGGGGAGGGGAGCACGTGGAGAGGGGAGCACTTGCGGTGGGGAGTACGTGGGGAGGGGCACATGTGAGAAGAAGAGATCCTAGGGGTGTGAGCTGTGTTGACCATCCAGGCATGGACTGTCCAGACTGCCATCTGGTGAGGTCCAGGCCTGCCCCCTCCTCCCAGGATGGTCCACTCCAGAAGCCCTGCACAGGCCCAAGGAGGCCAGGGCCAGACCCTGGGATGCCTAGAGCCCAGGGTACACACACAGCCAGCTGGTTCAGGGGCTAGCAAAGGAGGAATTGTCAGAAGCTCTCTGGCTGGAGTACAGACAGACACCAGTGTTGGCAAAAAATTGGGTCTGGTCCAAGCAGCACCAGCCATCGTTTATTATTATTATTATTATTTTTAGAGACAGGGTCTTGCTGCGTTGCCCAGGCTGGACATGAACTCCTGGGATCGAACAATGCTCTCACCTCAGCCTCCGGAGTCCCTGGGGTTACGGGCCCGAGAAACCACACCCGGCTACCATCACACCCTAATGTGCCTGAGAGGAACCCAGGAGGCAGACCAGCTGTTCTTACCAGGACCCCAGGAGGCTAGGTACAAGGGGCTTACCTGCTTCAGAATCTGACTCGAGACTTGATTCTGAGATCTCCACGTGGGAGCCCGAGGAGCTGGGATCCAAAATCCTTTCCAGCTCCTTGATCTCCTGTGTTATCTTCTCTCTTTCAGCATCTACATCCATGACTCCCGCCTGCCTCCAAAACACACCCCAAGATGTTAGAAACCAAGACTGTGCCGGGATCCCATTCTCCTTCAGACACACCCGCCCATGGGGGATGGCAGGAGCCTGCTCGGCAGTGGGCACTGGGCTCCCCAGAGAAAGATTAAGAGGCCAGGCACAGAATCGGGGAACCTTGAGACAGGAACCTCAGACCCCACGAACTCCTGCTATGTGCTCTGCCAGGAGCCTAAGCCCCAAGAACATCTCCCGCCTGCTCTGAGGCTGCAACCAGCACAGGCAGGGAGTGGATGAACAAGGACAGGCCCCACTGTCCCGTCTCTGCTCCCACACCAAGCCACATGGAAACTGGCCACCCAGTGTAGAAGGTGTGGGGTGCAGTGGCAAAGTCACTACAGGGCAAGGACACAGCCCGTGACCACTTTGGCCATCCTGCTCTCGCATGACATAGAGCCGGACCACAGAGGGCATTTGAGAAACGTTCACAGAGACACACACTGAGACTGCCCAGGTGGCAGGCACTAACAGCATGGTTGGGAAGGAAACTCCCAAAGGGAAGGCTGGCTGTTCTCTGTACATCCAGAACAACGCCTGGAACGTGGCAGTGCCTGACACTAACAAATGTTTGTCAAGCTTTTTTCTTAGGAACTGTGGTCCAGGAAGTCTGAAGGGAGAAGGACGCTAGAGAGAGAGTGGGAGAATGAAACATTAGCAGAGAAAATCTAAAGGAATCACTAGCACAGACCCGGGAGCCCAAAACACCCAACAACAAAGAGAAACGCCCTCCCCCGTTCTTGGCGTGGCTCTCCCTGCTGGAGGCTGACTGGGGCCCTGCCCAACTGCAACAAAACCAAAGCATCCACCCGCGAGCACCGTTAGCCGCATCAGCAGCCCAGGTCCCCTCACTCCTTCACAAAGCCCCTTGTTTATGCCCGAAATGCTTGTGAACCTGTAAACTCAGTTAACAGCCGGCCAGAGGCAGAGCTGGCAGCGACCGCAGGCTGGTTCAGCGCCTCCGGGCCGGCGGAGACGCTTTCCTCTGGAAGCCTCACGCAAGAGGCTGCTGCCTCCCCCTCCCCGTGTCGCTCAGGTGAGCAATGATCAGCAGGAAGGAGGTCAAAGTCACACGTGCTGAGCCACTGACATCAGGGGCTGTCCCTCTCCCCGTACCCCTCTCCCAAGGGCTGGTCATGAGGGCTGCCCACCAAGACGGAGCGCAGCAGGCGGTCCCTCCAGCCCCAGCTGCGGGGACGCCACCCAGACTCGGCTGGGCCCAGGGAACCCCAGGATGCGCCAGGACGATGGGCGTTTAGGCACTGGCTTGGGAGACAGACCCGGCCCAGGCCCAGTTCCGCCTCCTGCTCGCTGCAGGAACTGGGGAAACCCCCTCCGAGGCTCGGCCACCGCGGAATCGCCGGCGCAGTCCCCGAGACGCACGCGGGCGCCCTGCAGCCGTGGCCGCCCCGCCGGAGCCTCCTCGGAGCCCGCAGCCCGCTCCCAGCCGAGGGGCTCCCAGGGCCAGAATCCCCGCGCGCCCAGGCTCAGCCGGACGGGGCCACGCCGGGCCTCAGTTTCCCCGACTTTGGGCGCTGCCCCGCCCCCGTCCCCGGCCTCGGCTATCCGCTCCTCGGGACAGAGCCCCCTCCACGGGGAGAGCCCGGGAGCTGCCGGCGCCACCCGCGCCTCACCTGCTAGGCGCAGACCTTACCTGACCGCGCGGACCCCGCCGTCGCCCGGGCGACTGCAGACTCGACGCTTCCGGCGGCTGCAGAACAAGAGTGCCGCGCGCCGGAAGTCCCGCCTCCTGAGGCGCGGGGCACGCCGGGACGGCCGCCGCGGCCTGCCGGGACTAGAGAGGCGAACGGCTCGATGCTGCCCTCGCGCGGCCGCCCTGGGGGTCGCCTCCACGCGCTCTGGAGGGGCGCGGGTGGACGCGGGACTTCAAGGCAGGGGACACACAGGGACAGGCACCCGGCCACCTGGTCACGATCCGGAAGACCGGCCCTTACTGGCTGTGACCTTCGGCCATCGCTGGACCTCTCTGTGCTTGTTTCATCCTCTGTTAACAGACATGTTGGGGTAAGCAACGGATGAGAAAGTCTACGTGAAAGGCTTTTTCCCCAGCCTGCCCTGCATGCTCAGGACCGCCGAGGCCAGGCCGATCTCCAGGCACGTGCAGGAGACTGAGGCCAGAGGGTGGGGGCCCGCACCACGCAAAACTCGCTTCCCTGGTCACCTGTGCACACCCTCTGGGCCCTCTGGGGTCTCCTGGCCTGGAGAGCTGCCCCGGGGCCCTCCCCTAAGTGGGCATTCATTCCTTCAGCAACGTGCCAGGGCTAACTCGGCTGGGAGCTGGGCAGGGGCCTACAGTTCCTGGCTCCTGAGAGCTTCTAAGTATCGGTGCTGCAGAGACATCCTGGGCCCAGCCGGTTGAGGGGGCCTCCACTCCAGCCTGGGGTGAGCTAGGGGCATCAGCTGGAGAACTATAAAGGGGGTTTGCCCTGCCTACCCAGGAGGTGGGCTTTTGGTGGCAAAGGGCTAGACCCAGGTGAGGCCAAACTGGGAGCTAGGGATTGGCAAGAAACAGATGGAAGGGATGGAACCAGGCGGCTGGGGGCTCCTCGAGCGCGTTTCAGTCCCTGCATCGGGCTTGAAATCCGGAGGCAGAAGGCAGGCACTAAATACCGTGCCACAAATTGTATTTTTAAACTTCTTACTATCAAACGCTTCAAACACAGACATCAAGAGAGAGAGGTGCGCAAAACCCACATGCCCATCCCCACCACGCTTCCCTGGGCCCCACCTGCTCCATGAGCTGCTGGCATGAGGGCCAGGGGACCACCCCGCTTCACACGCATCTGGTGGATGGGACCCGCCTGGCGATCTGGCCTTTGTGACCCCCCACCCCATCAAATGCCGTCTCCCCCAAAGGGCCTCAGGGAAGGCCTGTGGCCTGAGGCATCCTCGCCAGATGCCCCCATCCCACTGCTACAGGGCTCCCAGAGCTGCCCACACACTCAGAACCCCATTCCGGCACTTTCCAACCACAGCACCCTGTCTCAAGTCAGCTCTGCCAACAGAATCCAGAGCCTGCTTTCACCAACCAGCAGGAGCAGGAGGCGCATAGGGCTAGGCAGCAGGACCGCTCCACAGTGACTGCTGGAAAGCTCTGGCCTTCACCTGCAGCTAAGGCTAGGGGTCTAGCAATTCAGATGCCTTGTTTGAAAAATTCAACCACATGATCTGAAAAGATGATCCAATGCTAGAATCCAGTCTGTCCAGCTCTGAAACGTGCAGCTGCATGACTCACACGTCCATCACATGTGGGTCCCTGTGGTCAGGCCCAGGCAGCAGTGGTCTGAGTCTGCCCCTAACGCCGAGGGCTGAGGACCTGAAGAGAATCTGCCAGCACAAGGCACCAGTGAGGGCAAGAGCAAGTGAGGTGTGGAAGCCCATGGCATTCTCCAAGGACTGGCTAAGTCGGCAGAGAAGAGACAGAGCGGTGAACTACAGAATTTATTAAATAAGAAAGCTATCAATTGGAACAGGAGGAAAAAAAAGTTTAAAAAAAAATCTATAGGAAAATAGTCAAAAAAGCATTTAGTGCTGGTCGCCGTCCCTCTGAGGGGGGCCGTCAGAAAGGCAGCTGGGACCTGACAGACCCGGGCACATACTTGAAATTCCTGAATTCTAACCTGCATTGTACAAAATGCCACTTGAAACGTCCACCAGAACCCCCAGCCAAAGAGGCACATCTGGACAGCTTCACAGCACAGAATGTGTGACCTTGGTCCCCGTGGGTCCCGGAGGAGGACAGCAGCAGCCACGCGGTGGCCCCTGCGCACTCAGGCCATGACTGCAGGGACCACCCACTGGGGCCACAAGAGTGACCTGGGAGCCAGAGGGAGCCCTGAGCGTCGGCGGAAGGCACAGGTCCCTTGCCCAGGGTGGCCATCTCAGAGGCACATTTAGTGTTTGTTCTACTTATGAAATCAAGGACAACCAATTGTACTTATCTTACAACTGATGTTCTGGGATGCGACTGGAAAACACTGATTCCAGAACCGCTCTTTTTCTTAAAATCACTGGCTTTTATGACAATGTCTTCCAAGAGCTCATTAGAATCTATAAGATCGCAGGAATTTCGCCAAGAAGGGCTGCATAGAAACCACAGAGACAACTCGGCCAGGGCTGCTCCCATTGCGGTGGCCAAGAACTGGCTGAGGGCACGACACTGGACTCTTGCGATCAACACTTTACTCTGGGTGAAGACTGCATATTTAAGGACACAACTGCACATTCAGATCGAGCGGTGGTGACCTCAGGGTATACACGGAGCTTCATGCTGAGAACACCCAGGGGTCCTCAAGAGTCTTCCTCCTCGTCTTTAATTTCAGAAATTCTGTCTATAGATTTAAGGATTTCGGCAACAAGATTCAGTGTCTCAGCTCCGGAAACCAGTTGCCTGAAAACAAGCACGGATATCAGGATGGGTGGCAGCAGCTACTCAGCAGCAACGGGGTTCTGGGGGGAGAAAGGGGAGGGGTTGGTAGGGGGAAAAAGGGAGGGGTTCCAAGGGGTAGGGAAAGGGGAGAGGTTCTGAGTGGGAGGAAGGCGAGGGTTTCCAGGGGGAAGAATGGGGAGGGTTTCCACGGGGGGTGGGGGGGAGAAAGGGGAGGGGTTGGTAGGCGGAAAAAGGGGAGAGGTTCTGAGGGGGAGAAAGGGGAGGAATTCCGGGGGGGTGGGGAAGGAAGGGGAGGGTTTCCACAGGGGGGAGGGATTCCACAGGGGAGGGGTTCTGGCGGGGAGAAAGGTGAGGGGTTCCAGGGAGAAATGGACAGAATTCTGGGGGGGAGAAACAGAAGGGGTTCCAGGGAGAAAGGGGTGGGGTTTGCTGGGGGAGAAAGGGACAGGGTTCCTGGGAGAAAGGGAGGGGCTGGGGGAGAACCACAGGTTTTCCACTCCTAGCTCCTCTTGGAGGAGACCCACACCTGACTTCACAGGAGACGGCTCCCTTGTTCACAGGGAGTGCTCTGGGGGCCAACACCGCCCTGCAGAGCTCAGCCCAATGGGTGGCAGACACTCACCACTGTCACAGTCATGGTGGCTGGCGTGTCCCCAGCCAGGCACAGCAGTAAGGGCCTTCTGGGAATTTGCTTTTTCACCAGGAGGGAAACTACCACTATTTCCTTTATTTAGAGCTTTAGCGTCCACAGGTGGTGGGGCTCAGATTCAATTCGGGGTGGTGTGGCTGTCTGCACCTCCCAGGTGGGATCAGACACTGCGAGGCAGGTTAGAAAGTCTGTGGTCTGTCCACACAGTGACCCAGAGAGCTAACAGGACCACTGAGCACGCGTCCCTCCCTGCAGCTCCCTGGTCCTCCAGCCACGGTGCCATCAGCCTGGGCCCCCACCCAGGATCACTGACGACCACTCCAATCTCACCCCTTTCCCTGCCAGGCTTCCCGGTGCCTCCCAGGCACTCACTTGATGGAAGCCTGTGCACTGTTCATGACCACCCGGAGGTTCTGCAGGGCCACGTCGGCATTCTGCTTCGCCACGGTCAGGCTGGCGCCCTGGCCACACCGCAGGGCTTCATTCTCTCGCTGGAAGTTGGAGACCTGCGCCTGGGGGGACGGTTACGGCTAAGGAGAGAGCAGCTCCGAGGCAACCCGGCTGAAAGTCGCCACCTGGCGAGGCGAGGGCTTACCCGTGGGGGCCTGGCACTCAGGATGGGTGCTCTGGCCTAACTGGGGGCTCGCCTCTGGGACTGGGGGCCTAATGGCTTCCCCTTCACTCCAGTATATGCCCAGCACCTAGCCCTATGGCAACAGGGACTCCTACAAGTGGATGCCCCGTGCCAGACCCCAAACTCCCAACAGAGCTCCAGGGCCTCCCTCTGCTTCAGGCCCTGACAGGAAGCGGCTGCTGTCCTCATCTGAAGTCCTTTCTCTGCTTGGGCTCAGGGGAAACCCCAGCAGAGTCTTTCGCCTCTTTCTTACTGAATTCATTATGTGACTCCATAAATCAAAGAAAAACACTGAAGTCCTTTCCTTTAATTACCTGGAGCAAACTGATTTCCTGTTTCAGTTTCACGATGTGGTTTTCTGCCTTTACAGCCCGTTTCTGTTACCCAAAAAAGAAAAACCACAAAAAGCATCACTGATGTCCTCATATTCATACCGGACACGGGCCCCAACCCAGGGAGCAGGAGGGCACCCAACCTGGCTGTGGCCCTTCACAGCCCCTGTGCCCCACCCAGTCCCGCCTCCACTCTCAGACCACCCCTGGGAAGGGCTCATCGTGCAGTGTCTGTGCTCTGGCCCCCCACTCCCCACGGATGCCCTCGTGGGCCAGCTATCCCCAGGCACAGCGAGACAGCGATGTCAAAGAACACCAGTCCCAGAGAGCCACATGGCCCCGCTCCCAAGGGCAGACTGCACCCGCTG
This sequence comes from Gorilla gorilla gorilla, assembly GCF_029281585.2. Taxonomy (NCBI): domain Eukaryota; kingdom Metazoa; phylum Chordata; class Mammalia; order Primates; family Hominidae; genus Gorilla; species Gorilla gorilla. Next base: position 132,815,353 of record NC_073237.2, read on the forward strand.
CTGAAGACAACAGCACTTTCTCAGGAGCGCTCCTGCCCCACCCAGCTCGTCCGATTCAGAGAAGAAACCCATACGGTCATCAGCTCCAGGTTCTGCTCCACCTGCTGAACCACCGACTCCAGGTCGTGGTAGTCGCTTTCCTCCTTGATCATTTTTGCTTCTAATTTCCGCTCAAGTGTCCTCACCCTTGTTAAAGAAAAACCCGAGTTGTTAATTTCTGTGGCTACTTTTAAGAGGACTACAAAAAGATACCTCATTAGCCAGATAAAACCCGCTAAGAGCCTGTGATGGAATGGGTCTCAGGCACAGAGGGGAGGCAGCGGCAGCCTCAGGCCTGGACCTGTAGCCACCAGGCAGGCGTGCAGGGAGCGGCTCTCACAGCACTGCTGCTCCAACAAGGTGTTTGGTGGCTTTTTGTCTAAAGTTTAAAATAAACCTTGGCCAGGCGCCGTGGCTCACGCCTATAATCCCAACACTTTAGGAGCCTGAGGCAGGAGGATTCCTTGAGCCGAGGAGTTTGAGACAAGCCTGGGCAACATAGTGAGACCCTGTCTCTACGAAAATAAGATTTAAAAATTAGCCAGGTGCAGTGGCGAATGCCTGTGGTCCCAGCTACTCAGGAGGCTGAGATGGGAGGATTGCTGGAGCCAAGGAGGTCAAGGCTGCAGTGAGCCGTGATTGCGCCACTGCACCCGAGCCTGGGTGACACGGCAAGACTGTCTCAAAATAAACTTTTAGGCAGAACACAGAAATGTGTTTGATGCTGAACATTTATATACAATAAAACCCAGATCTGGTTTGACTCTGATTACTTCATTATCATTTAAAAACGGATTTCCCTGTGTATTAGATGTTGTGGATTGCATTCCTCACTAAAAGCTTACATACATTTCTGTTTGAGCTTCAGAGAAGCTCTGAACCTCATTCAGCTTTCTTCTCAGCTTAGAATTTTCATCTTTCAGCTGTGGAGAGAGAACATCCTTATTAGAAAGTCAGCGTGTCTGGCTCAAAAGGGCGTGTGCTTCTGCGGTGTGGCTCCACAGCCTCCTGATAAGCAGAGATGCTGGGTCAGTGCAGCGTCCACCTGCAGCCACTACAGAGGGAGACCACAGACGGAGGCAGGCACTTTTCAACGACCTGTGGTCACAGATGCCAGTTAATTTTACTCAGAGGCCGGGGGCAGTGGCTCGCGCCTGTAATCCCAGCACTTTGGGAGGCCGAGGTGGGCGGATCACAAGGTCAGGAGTTTGAGACCAGCCTGGCCAACATGATGAAACCCCCGTCTCTACTAAAAATACAAAAATTAGCCAGCAGTGGTGGCGGGCACCTGTAGTCCTAACTACTCGGGTGGCTGAGGCAGGAGAATGACTTGAACCCGGGAGGCAGAGGTTGCAGTGAGCCGAGATCGTGCCACTCCACTCCAGCATGAGCAAGAGAGTGAGACACTGTCTCAGGAAAAAAAAAAAATTTTCTTTTTTTTGAAACAGAGTTTCGCTCGTCGCCTAGGCTGGAGTACAATGGCGTGACCTCGGCTCACCGCAACCTCTGGCCTCCCGGGTTTAAGCGATTCTCCTGCCTCAGCCTCCCAAGTAGCTGGGACTACAGGCGCCTGCCACCACGCCCGGCTAATTTTTGTATTTTCAGTAGAGACAGGGTTTCACCATGTTGGCCAGGCTGGTCTCAAACTGCTGACCTCATGTGATCCACCCACCTCGGCCTCCCAAAGTGCTGAGATTACAGGAGTGAGCCACCGCGCCTGACTAAAAAAATTTTTTTTTTTACTCAGAGCTTATAACCTTTTAGGTGATTATAATTTTTTAAAAATTTTCCTCCTCTTGGAATACTTAGCAAGCTGGCAACTGCAGCCCGCCTTTACTGAGGGTACAGCCCTGTAAGTGCCCAACTGCATCCAATTCACAGCTTCTAGCTCACCAGTCCTCTTTAGCTGGTTCTATTCCCACATGTAACCAGAAGCAAAGTCAAAGGGAAAGTGGATAGCAGGCTGTCACGCAAGTCGCCTTGTCCTGGAAATCAAACCAGGCCACCCAGGAGGTAGGATGGCTCCAGGTTCTCCCCGGGAGAAGCCGCTCGGACAGGCGCTGTGCCAGAGGGCGCCGCGAGGCTCACTTACTGCGTCGTAACTTATCTGCAGCGTCCGCAGGTGCCTGTCTCCCAGAGACTCTCCATGAGCCGCAAAGTCTGCGCTAGGACTCCCTGCCGGAGAGGCCGGAGACACGCGAGAATCAGTGTCACTCAACGCCCATGAGGGCAGAGACTCAGGCCCTGCCAGCTCCGACGGGGTGGAGAAAAAGGAAAGGTATGTGCTGCAGGGCGACGTGCCGGCAGGGACCCTCTCGGGGTGAGTCTGCTCGATGGCGGACGGCAGGTAGGCCCCACTCCATCTGATGTCCTCATCCTCCTCCTCATCCAGGAGGTCACTGGCCCCTGTCGGGTCCTCGAAAAATGGCTGCTGATACTCCAGGCCATACCCCCCGGTTTGGGAGGGTGGGGAGTTGTGGTCAAGTCCCAGGGAATGCCTCGAGGCTTCCTAAAAAAAAAACAAAAAAAAATGGAGGTCATGCCTCTGACTCGGAGTGCATCTTCCTTTCTGTGTTCTGCCTCGGAACAAGAAGAAAGGCCCGATCTCTCTACCGGAAGGAGCCCAGCAGCTTCTGAGCCCAGAGCTGCTCCCCAGCACTGACGCCTGCCCTGCTCTGCCACACTCACGCACAATTCCTCCAAAGGAGGCTGCAGAGACTGCAACAGAAACGTCCCACAGAGCCATCGCCCACGATGCCGTGATTTACCTTTGCATAAATTTTGCTGGCCGGATCGTCTTTCGACAGGCCGAGGTTCTTGGTCTTCAGAAACTCTTTAAAGGAGAATGGATTTGCCTCTTCAAGATCTTCAAATCTGTCATCTGAAATAACAGACATCACAAATGCATAAAGTCTACTGAAGAGCATTGAAAGGGAACCTTCCTGTTCACCTGTCTTTCCAGAGCATGGCCACATGTGAGATCGGGCAGCCACGCTCGTCATTCTACCATGACTCAGGCGGCACTAGGAAGTGTGAAGGTGGCTGAAGGTGGGCAGTGACACAGACGTGCGTCTGCGTTTGCAATCTTCTTCCACCCCTCGGCCCCTGCTCCCACACTGTGCTGCTCACTAAAGCTCCCCTGGGGAGCTTTAAAACGACCCAAGCCACTCCACCGCACACACCCAGCTCCCTGGTGTGAGGTCAACCCGTGCTAGGAGCTCTCAAAGCTCCTCAGGTGGCCAGGTGCAGTGGCTCACGCCTGTAATCCCAGCACTGTGGGAGGTCCAGGCGGGCGGACCACGAGGTCAGGAGATGGAGACCATCCTGGCTAACACGGTGAAACCCCGTCTCTACTAAAAATACAAAAAATTAGCCAGGCGTGGTGGCGGGCGCCTGTAGTCCCAGCTACTTGGGAGGCTGAGGCAGGAGAATGGCGTGAACCTGGGAGGCGGAGCTTGCAGTGAGCCGAGATCGCGCCACTGCACTCCAGCCTGGGCGACAGAGCGAGACTCCGTCTCAAAAAACAACAACGACAAGCTCCTCAGGTGCTGCAACGCTGGGGACCCAGTGCCCCTTGACCCTCTTCCCGACTTTCCTACCTAGGTAGCCTAAATAACGCCCACTTTTCCCTTCTCCCTCTTGCCACCGCCTTCCCACCCTCCGGGGACTTAAGCAGCCACACTTGACCCTCCCAGCTGCGGGCCCCATGTAAAGCTGGCTCCTGTGGCCCCAGCCCCCCAGGTGGGGCTTCCCCGCTCCCTGATGTCCCCTCGCTCAGGTTCTTCTGCCCTTGCACCTCGCTCCTACTCTAGGGTCAAGACTGAACCCTTGAAATCCCACCCCCACCTGCTCTTTTGGGCTCCAGCTACACCACATAGCCAGTCACATTGACAGTCCCACCAGACACGTGCCTGGCACTGTGTTGGAGGGAGACAAGAAGCAAAGGTTGCTGAACTACTCTACCTCCAAAATGTGTCCCGTGGGCTCCTGACGGGCTCTGCTTAGAACATTTCCCCTTTCCATAGCCAAAATCTGCAAAGAAACAATGTCACCCACCATGCTGGCAGGAAGTCTTTATGACCTCACATTTGGTTTTTTTCTTTTGCACATGGAGTCTCCACTGCAGTGGTTCTCACAGTCTAGAGAACTTTCTTTTTTCTTTTTTTTTTGAGACGGAGTCTTGCTGTCGCCCAGGCTGAAGTGCAGTGGTGCGATCTCGGCTCCCTGCAAGCTCCGCCTCCTGGGTTCACGCCATTCTCCCGCCTCATCCTCCCGAGTAGCTGGGACTACAGGCGCCTGCCACCACGCCCAGCTAATTTTTTTGTATTTTTTGTAGAGACGGGTTTTCACCCTGTTAGCCAGGATGGTCTCAATCTCCTGACCTCATGATCCGCCTGCCTCGGCCTCCCAAAGTGCTGGGATTACAGGCGTAAGCCACTGCGCCCGGTCAGCCGAGAGAACTTTAAAAAAAACACAAGCTCCCAGACTTGTGACCCTGAAGATGGCCTGACTTGCAGACTGGCCCTGGTGTCTGTGGTCTGAAAGAGGCTCCTCAGCAGGTTTTGAAGCCCAGCCGAGGCAAGCGCGTCCTCTTGTCTTGTGACAACCCCCGAATGTCCTCAGATCCTGGCATAACCACACAAACACTCCTGCACACCCCGGGCACACAGCGGCATTTCTGCTTGGGTAGAACCAGCACGAACCAGATCTGGCCACTGCCCGGCTGTGGAGGCAGATGGAATGCTCCAGCTCGGTTTCCAATCACTGCCCACTAGGTGAAGGCACCCCGACTCCAGCCCCACGAGGAAAGCGGGCGGGCTCCTGTGCTCCCCGGGCACTAACCATCCTGTACTGGAACTGTCTTGGGGGAGGTCTCCCCGCAACCAGACTGTGAGCTCCTAGCAGGGGACTCCGCCTTTGAATTCCGAGTGCCTGGCACGCAGTGGGCGCTCTGCTCATTGATGGGTCAATGGACGAGCTCGTGCTGCAGCGGAGGTGCCACAGGTGGCGCGGGAACTGGAGGCGTTCCCGGGGCCGGCGCCCTCGTCTCTCACCTGTGTCTCCCACGGAAGCCAGCACCGGGCTGGGCACATAGCACATAAAGGCCGGCCGAATGCCGAAGAAGGGGGAGTCCAGGTCCCTGCCATGGGGGCGCTCACAATTTAGCTGGGGGAGACAAGACCGGCGCTCATAGAACGCTGGAGCTGGAAGCAACGACAACAGCGACTTTACTGCGTGCCGGGGCGGCCGCCGCCCACCTGGACCGCTGGACTCGGCCCCTGCCCCGCTCACCGTCGGGAATGGCGAGGCTCCGGGCTCGGGACAGCGGGGTGGCGCCCAGGCGGCGCGGGTAGCCCGACATCGCCGCCGGCCCGGCGGGGCAGGACCTGCCTAGCCCGGCAGCTGCGGCTCCATGGCCCCGGCTCCGCCCGTGCCGCGGCCCGCGTCGCCCGCCCCCGTCGCCCGCCCCCGTCGCCCGCCCCCGTCGCCCGCCGCTCGGCCGCCCCCGCTACTCCGAGCCTCTCGCCGCTGCTTCCGCTCCGAGCACCGGAAGCGCGCGCCTGAACGCCTTGGGCCGTCGGCGAGGGGGAGGGGAAGCCGTGGGCGGAAGCGGAAGTGACGACTGAAGCGGGGCGGAGACGCAAGATGGCGGCTGTGGTGCTGGCGGCGACGCGGTTGCTGCGGGGCTCGGGTTCTTGGGGCTGTTCGCGGCTGAGGTGAGCCAAAGGCGAACCAGGCTTCGGCCTGGGGCGGGGGCGGCTCGAGTCTTTCTGGACGCTCCGTCTTTGGTTTCTACAGGTGACATGGCGCCCGTGGGACGGGCTCGCACTTCGGGACACTGGTGTCCCCGAGGCGACGGGGGCCCTGCCTTGCCTTGCGCCTCGAGCCCGGGAACGCAGTCCCATCTGTCTCTCCTCTCCCCGGCTGCTGGGTCCTCTCCCCCCCTCACCTCTCGGGTCGACGGGCCTTCTTCGAGGCCATGCCTCATCTTTGCCCCCGCGCTTCACCTACCGCGTACTCCTTCAGGAGGCTGAGCCGGTGGGGGCCCAGCTCTGTTACACCCGCAGGGTTCTGACACCAGGGTCCAGGCTCTCGGTTGCTGCGCTCTGTCCGTTGATCTCTGACGTTTAAGAACCCTTTCCGTCCCCACCGCTCCTCCCACCCAAGTGACCGGGCCTGCCTTTCCCCACGCCGGAACTTTGTTCCGACAGCACAGGCGTCGCCCCTCCCCACACAACGAGCGCTGTTTCAGGGGTGCGGAGGTGCTGCCTCCAGGAGATGGATACAGGCTGGAGCGTAAACAAAATATCGGCAGTCGCGTAAATGCTTTGGAGTAAACAAGCAGCCTTTCGTGATAGAAAATAACAGGAAAGACTAGACTGATGAGGGATAGTCCTCCATCAGGGTGACATTTAAGGGAAGAGCTGAAGAATGAAAGAAGGGGTAGGCATGGGCAAAGGGCAAGCCCTGGAACAGTGAAGAAGCTTTGGGGTTGATGAGTCAAATGTGTTCCAGGAATTGACAAGAATCAGTGTGACCAGGACCTATGGGGGTGTGGGGGTTCAAGAGATGAGTTTGGAGAGGGAGACAGAGGCCAAGTCACACCCCGCCTTCGGACCAGGTTAATAAGGGATATGGCTTTTATCCAAGACTTCGGTGGTGCTGTTGGAGGGCAGAGCTGTTAAGTGCTTTATGTGTACAAACTGCGCTTAGAGTGAGTTACTGTTAATAAGCCCCGTTTTTACAGAGATAGCAACTAAGACCCAAAGGACGGAACCAGCTTGCTCCAGGTCCCGTGGCTGAGCCTTTGTTGTCAGCCTCTGCTTTGTCTTCCAAAGTCTGTAGAAATAAGTCCTGTAGAAAGGCAGATGCTCACTTTTAACCCAGACAAAACATAACTAACCGCACCTAACAGGTCATCACAGGTTCGTTGTCTCAAGCCTGTTGTAACTGGGCCGCTTTCTCTGTTTTAGGTTTGGACCTCCTGCGTACAGACGGTTTAGTAGTGGTGGTGCCTATCCCAACATCCCCCTCTCTTCTCCCTTACCTGGAGTACCCAAGCCTGTTTTTGCTACAGTTGATGGACAGGAAAAGTTTGAAACCAAAGTAACCACATTGGATAATGGGCTTCGCGTGGCATCTCAGAATAAGTTTGGACAGTTTTGTACAGTAGGAAGTAAGTACTGTTGTGGTGTCGTGGGTGGTCCCGCAGTTTTAACACGCACATGCTTTAGTTGACTGTTAGTTGTAATTAGCATGCCAATTATGAATTGTACCCTGAGTGGAAACAAACTGTACGATTTCATAAATGTTGACCTACACATATATCTGTGAAACCATCAGCACAATCACCCTCATGTAATTAAATCTGATTATCATGTCATATTGACATTTTAAAATGTTTCTCTTGATTAAATCTTATTTTGAATATCTGATGTAACCTGTCAATTTTCTTTTTACTACTAGTTCTTATCAATTCAGGATCGAGATATGAAGCGAAATACCTTAGTGGAATTGCTCACTTTTTGGAAAAATTGGCATTTTCGGTCAGTGCCCAGTTTTGTAATTTTTTAGACTATACTTTTGAAGGATGTTTGAGATTTTTCTTGTCTATAATGGTTATTTTAATAAATTATTAAGTTGCTAAGTTAATGCTAATGAAATACTTTTAAGTTAAAAGATAATTTTTGTACGTGTGTTAAAAGCAAAAGTAAATTTTTTAAAAAAATTGTGTTTCAGGGATAGCCTGGATTGCTTATTTAGGTTTCGTTATTTATTTTTACTAGTCTACTGCTCGATTTGACAGCAAAGATGAAATTCTGCTTACGTTGGAAAAGCATGGGGGTATCTGTGACTGCCAGACATCAAGGTACACCAGCTTTTACGTACAAACTGACTTTGGGTCCTTGGGAACTGACGTTCTTGTCGTTGCTCAGATTCACTCTGAGCCCCTCCCATCGGGAGGTGTGGAGATTCACGGGGAGAAGGAGCCCTGTCCTGGATGGAGACTTGGGTGGGCGGCGCTTACACAGAGAAGCACAGCCCCCAGGAGCTCAGTTGACCCCCGTCAGTTCCTCCAGGCTGTTGGCTGCATGCCAGGGACGTAGAGCAGGCCCTGTTCCCAGATAGAGCAGAGGGCCTTGCATACGTACTGGACCCCGTAGCCAAAGGCGGTAGGAGCCAGGAGGATGAGTGGCTGACTTGGTCTGGAGTTGGGAAAGGAATCATAGGAAATGCAGGGTTGGGCTGGTTCCAGAAGGAGTTTGCTAGACGCACGGGGCGCAAGGCATTCCAGGCCAGGAGACAGCAGGGGCAAAAGGCACCAAGCCAGGGAGGTGCCGGCTGCTTGGTGGAGGGAGGGGCAGTGTTGCCTGGAGCACAGTGCAGTGGTCTTTGCATGCCAGGTGTGGAGCTTGTTCAGAAAGCACTGGGCAATGTGAGATGGGTGAATATAGATCACAGATTTTTAAAATTGTTGATTTAAGTTTGAATGCTAAAAAAATTACACATAAAAGACACATTAAATGCTAAGAATTAAAGTTAGCTTGGAGGTAACATATTCACGGTTCTAAAACAAGGCCTCTTAATACCCCCTGACTCCCAGCTGCCCCTGCCAGGTTTCTGCCTGGTGTGTTTGATTCTTCGACTCTTACCTCGAATCTCACTCATCCCAGATGAACTCCTTTCTCTGGCCAGGTGGCTGGTGTCCTGACTCAGACCCAGCCCGCCTTGCCCTCAGCTCAGGCTTTTGTTCTTGCCATTCTCCCCATGTGGAGAGCCAAAATCACTGAGAATGGCTCCTCTTCAGAGTGAAGGTCCAGCCAAGTCCCCTCTTCAGAGGCACTGGTGACTGCGTCCTGCCTCCCAAGCTCCCTCTTCTTCATGGCTGTTGCGTCTGCTCTGTATGGTCTCCCTTGATCACACTTGCTCTCAGATCACCCCATGATTTCGTGCCTGTCCCATGGGCCAGCTCTGTGTGCTTCTGACTGTGCAGTGCGTCATGCCGGGAACAGATGTTACAGTGAGACAAGCTCCATATGAGCCAGCCATTGCTGTCCCCCAAGCCAGCCAAGGCCGGGCATGTTTCCACACTCACCAGTGGGTTCATTCAGTCAACAGGAGGCTGGGATGAAACACTTCACCTTTTGAGAGAGACTATAGTTACAAAAATCCCTATCAGAAGTGGCTCCATTTTGACTCAAGCTGTGTGTAGCTGTGAATGCTGCCTACCAAGCATTCACACTGTAAGACAGGAAAAGAGAAAGGGGAAAAGTGTCTGCTGTTCCCCGATGAAGGGTAGGAGGTGCCCCCTGGCATGCAAAACCCAAGTGTCTCCTGGCTGTTGAGCAGAGTGTGCGCTCAGGGCCTGGCATTGTCCACCTGGCACGCAAAGCCAGAGCGTCCCCTGGCTGTTAAGCAGAGTGTGAGTTCAGGGCCTGGCATTATGGGCTTGTGTTTTCTTCCAGAGACACCACCATGTATGCTGTGTCTGCTGATAGCAAAGGCTTGGACACGGTGGTTGGCTTACTGGCTGATGTGGTTCTGCAGCCCCGGCTAACAGGTGTGGATCCCAGCCGCTGGCGTTTGAGGTGGGCTTGGACATAGGGAAGACGGGAAAGCTTTGCAGAAGCCCTGTAGCCACGAGGAAGAGCACCATGTAATTGGAGCTTTAGGCCAACACAAAGTGACAGCAAGATCTCATAAGAAATAGCACTGGGGCTGGGCATGGTGGCTCACACCTGGAATCCCAGGACTTTGGGAGGCTCAGGCAGGCAAATTGCTTGAGCCCAGGAGTTTGAGACCAGCCTGGGCAACATGGTGAAACCCTGTCTCTACAAAAAAGATATAAGAATTAGCTGGGTGTGGTTGCTTACACCTACTACTCGGGAGGCTACTCGGGAGGCTGAGGTAGGAAGATCGTTTGAGCCTGGGAGGTTGAGGCTGCAGTGAGCCATGATTGTGCCACTGCCCTCCAGCCTGGGCAACAGAGTGAGGCTTTGTCTCAAAAAAAGAAAGAAAGGAAAAAGAAATAGTCCTAGTAGCCAGGCGTGCTGGCTCACGCCTGTAATCCCAGCATTTAGGGATGTAGAGATGGGAGGATCACTTCAGCCCAGGAGTTCGAGACCAGTCTGAGCAACATAGCAAGACTCTGTTCTCCACAAAGAGGAAAAAAACTCACTGGTGATTGTAAAAGTCCTTAGTGTGTGAGAGAGTGTGTATTTGAGACATCTGTGCCCTGGATGTTTTTAGCGAAATTGGTTCTTTGATTTCGGAAGGGCACCTTGGACCGTCTTTAAACAAGTGGAATGGTGTGTGCCAGAAATTTCCATTTCACTGTTTCCATTACCCTCCTCAGCCTTGCAGATGGCAGGACTTTGAGTCCCTGTCAGGGGTGGACCAGGAGAGGGGAATGTTGGCTTTTCCAGATACCCTAAGGGTGCAGTTTCACAGCAGCTTGGGCTTGGTGTTCAAAGGCTACAGTCCCACGTTAAGATCTTGTGGTCACAACTGATGAAAGGCGCACTTGACATCTGTCTGTGCCTCTGTTTCTTTTTGGAGATAGAGTCTGTCTCTGTCACCCAGGCTGGAATGCAGTGGCGCGATCTCGGCTCACTGCAACCTCCACCTCCCAGGTTCAAGCGATTCTCCTGCCTCAGCCTCCTGAGTAGCTGGGATTACAGGCGCCCGCCACCGCGCCCAGTTAATTTTTGTATTTTTGGTAGAGATGGGGTTTCACAGTGCTGGCCAGGCTGGTCTTGAACTCCTGACCTCAGGTAATCCACCCACCTCGGCCTCCCAAAGTGCTGGGATTACAGGCGTGAGCCACCGCACCCAGCGTGTGCCTCTGTTTCTAAGCACCTTCGTGTCTGGTCTTGTGTCCTCACAGCAGCACTTGGGACAGACAGGTCCAGTGTCTTCGGTGCCTTTCACCAGCAAGGAAGCCAGGGCTTAGCAGGCTCACGTGGCTGCTTCATGGCTGAGACGGGATGAGAGGCCCAGGCCCCCTAGCTCCTGCTCCCTGTAGCAGTCCCCCTCACTCACACAAGCACCCAGTCTGCCCCTAGATGAAGGCAGAGGTGACTGCCAACAGCCACCAACAGGCGACACTCAGGCCAGCACACAAGCTGTGGGTCACTGCTGTGTTCCTCATCTCTGCCTGTGCAGACTCAGCCCTGGCCTTTGGCTTCTCTTGCAGATGAAGAAGTCGAGATGACACGGATGGCGGTCCAGTTTGAGCTGGAGGACCTGAGCCTGCGGCCTGACCCAGAGCCACTTCTCACCGAGATGATTCATGAAGTAAAATGTCAAACTCGAGAATGCCCCCGCATCTCGAACAGTGGTCCTCGGGACACCAGGGGTGGTGGGGAGGGTGCCTCCGTGATGTTGTCCTTGCAGGTTATGGATATATACAGAACATTTTTTTGTTTTTTGAGATGAGGTTTCTCCACATTGCCTACGCTGGTCTTGCACTCCTGGGCTCAGCTCAGGTGATCCTCTTGCCTCTGCCTCCCAAGTAGCTGGGATTACAGGCGTGAGTCACCGCACTCAGCTTAGAACATTCTTGATTTCTGAGTCTGCTGTTTATACAATGTTCGTATTTTCCAGTTTTTATAGTAACTAGGTCTTTACTACTAAACACAATTAATCTTAGGCTTTTTGTGAATTTGTATTCTGGAGAGGCAGATTTTACTCTTTTTATAAATACGCACGCAGCTGCTATTGCCAGACTGCAAGTAAAATATCAGCTTGCGTCGGATTTTCCCAGGGCTGGCTGCAGATGGGCGCTGGTGCTGCTTGTTGGAGGAAGCCTGGTCATGCTGTCTTCAGTTACCTGTGTCTGTGGCTCTTCCCCATTAGGCGGCTTACAGGGAGAACACAGTTGGCCTCCACCGTTTCTGCCCCACAGAAAACATAGCAAAGATCAACCGAGAGGTGCTGCATTCCTACCTGAGGAACTACTACACTCCCGACCGCATGGTGCTGGCCGGTGTGGGCGTGGAGCACGAGCATCTGGTGGACTGTGCCCGGAAGTACCTTCTGGGGGTCCAGCCGGCCTGGGGGAGCGCAGAGGCCGTGGATATTGACAGATCTGTGGCCCAGTACACTGGGGGGATTGCCAAGGTGAAGTAGCGGGAACGTCTCATGGCCTCAGGTGGGGAACACGTCCCCTGGCCCGTGGTGTGGCCTGTTTTTGTATTGATTCTGAGGGTGATAGGTGTTGACTGCATGTGTAGCTTTGCCTTAACACATGCTGTAGTCCCACAGCAGGGCATGGACTATGTCCCCTGCTGAGGGTGAGTGCTGCTAGGCCTGAGTGCAACGCAGAAGGTGGACGCGGTTCTTTCCTCTAGGGGAGTGGGTCTGCCACTGCGCATTGCTTTTTTTTTTTTTTTGAGATGGAGCCTCGCTCTGTCACCCAGGCTGGAGTGCAGTGGTGCAATCTCGGCTCACTGAAAGCTCCACCTCCCAGGTTCAAGTGATTCTTCTGCCTCAACTTCCCGAGTAGCTGGGATTACCACCACGCCCGGCTAAATTTTGTATAGAGATGGGGTTTCACTATGTTGACCAGGCTGGTCTCGAACTCCTGACCTCATGATCTACCTGCCTCAGCCTCCCAAAATGCTGGGATTACAGGCGTAAGCCACCACGCCCAGCTTATATGTATATATATATGTATTTTTTTTTTGTCTTTTTGGTAGAGGTGGAGTTTTGCCACGTTGCCTAGGCTGGTCTTGAACTCCTGGACTCAAGTGATCTGCCCACCTTGGCCTCCCAAAGTGCTGGGATTTTAGGCAGGAGCCACTGTGGCTGGCTGGCGCTGGATTTCTGTGTAACCACTCTGAAGATGATCTCATCTGGGGTTTGCGAGCCCTCATTGTTTTTCACATGGCGACGCTTGCTTGTTTTCTTGGTTACAGCTAGAAAGAGACATGTCCAATGTCAGCCTGGGCCCGACCCCCATCCCCGAGCTCACGCACATCATGGTTGGACTGGAGAGCTGCTCCTTCCTGGTGAGTCCTGGTGCTGGGTCTGATGGCGTTCCTGATGCAGTGTGGCTGGCTCAGCCAGCCCTGCCCTCTGTCCCTGGCATCCGACAGCGCTCCTGATGTGGCGTGGGCGGCACAGCCAGCTCTGCCCTCTGTCCCTGGCATCCAGCAATGCTCCTGATGCAGTGTGGGCGACTCAGCCAGCTCTGCCCTCTGTCCCTGGCGTCTGACGGCGCTCGTGACACAGCGTGGGTGGCTCAGCTAGCTCTGCCCTTTGTCCCTGGCATCCGATGGCACTCCTGACGCGGCATGGGCGGCTCAGCCAGCTCTGCCCTCCGTCCCTGGCGTCCAGCGGCGCTCCTGACGTGGCTTGGGCGACTCAGCCAGCTCTGCCCTCCGTCCCTGGCGTCTGACGGTGCTCCTGACGTGGCGTGGGCGGTTCAGCCAGCTCTGCCCTCCGTCCCTGCAGGAGGAGGACTTCATCCCCTTTGCAGTGTTGAACATGATGATGGGCGGAGGTGGCTCCTTCTCGGCTGGTGGGCCCGGCAAGGGCATGTTCTCCAGGCTCTACCTCAACGTGCTCAACAGGTGGGTTGCACTCTTTTCTGTATCCTCAGGCCACCAGGCCAGGCCAGGTGTGTTTTTCGACCATGAGGCCACCTTCCAGGTGACTTTTCTCCAGTTTCCCATGGCCTGATCCTGGCGAGTCCCCTTCACTCCCGTGACTCTCGCTTCCTCCCAGGCACCACTGGATGTATAACGCGACTTCCTACCACCACAGCTACGAGGACACTGGCCTCCTTTGCATCCATGCCAGCGCCGACCCAAGACAGGTGAGGGCCCCGCCTGCCACCGTCCTCAGCGCGGTTGCCTGTCCAGACCTGGGCGTCCCTGCCTAGACGGGTCAGTAGGCCGGCGGGCGCAGGCCACACTGTTATCACCTTGCCCTTCTTCACAGGTTCGAGAAATGGTAGAAATCATCACAAGGGAGTTTATTTTAATGGGCGGAACCGTGGACGCGGTAAGTGCAGTGTGGCGCCATTTCCAGGCGTACCTGTGGTGTCTGACAGGAGACAGCCACGTTGTAGGAGTGGCCACCTGTGGGCCTGGTCCCCGAGCCTCAGGGCCAAGGTCCCGGCAGGGCAGGGCAGGGCGGCCAAGGAGGCACAGCCTGGGGCTGAGCTGCTCCACCTGGGAGCCCGCTGAGGCTGTTCTTCCCTGGTCCAAAGCCCGAAAACAGAAAAACAGACCACCGCCCTCCCCCAGTGCTCGGTCCACTACTTCTTTCTCTGAGCCACTGGGTGAGTCGGACTGACCACGTGACTCTCTCAGCTTTGCTGGCGAAACGCTGTAGGAGTTTTTGTGTCCTTCTCAGCCGCCTCTGTGAGGTGACTGGGGTGAAGCAGCTCGCACAGGTGGGCTGCAGCATGGGGTGTCTCGAGCCTTTCCCTGGCTCCATTCTATGTTTGAAACTGTGTTTGTTTACCAATTTTTTTTCGTCTTTTTAAGATGGAGTCTCACTGTCTCACCCAGGCTGGAGTGCAGTAGCTCAAATTCGGCTCACTGCAACCTCCACCTCCCGGGTTCAAGCGATTCTCCTGCTTCAGCCTCCCAAGTAGCTGGGATTACAGGCATGCGCCACCATGCCTGGCTAATTTTTGTATTTTTAGTAGAGACAGGGTTTCGCCATGTTGGCCAGGGTGGTCTCAAACTCCTGACCTCAAGTGATCCGTTGCCTTGGCCTCCCAAGGTGCTGGGATTACAATTACAGGTGTGAGCCACCATGCGTCCCTGCTTACTAATTTTTTAAGCTTAGTTTTTGATGCTTTACACATTTGGGAACCTCGTTACTTCCTGGACCAGAAGTGGTACAAATAAGCAAGTTTTATACACACACTCTTTTTTTTTTTTTTTTAGACAGAGTCTTGCTCAGGCTGGAGTGCAGTGGCATGATCTCAGCTCACTGCATCCTTCCACCTCCCGGGTTCAGGTGATTCTCCTACCTTAGCCTCCTGAGTAGCTGGGATTACAGGCATGTGTCACCACCCTAGCTAATTTTTTTGTTTTTTGTTTTCTGTTTTTTTTTTTTTGTTTTTTTGTTTTTTTTTTTTGAGACGGAGTCCTGCTCTTGTTGCCCAGGGTGGAGTGCGGTGGCATGATCTCAACTCATTGCAACGTCTGCCTCCCGGGTTCAGGTGATTCTCCTACCTCAGCCTCCTGAGTAGCTGGGATTACAGGCACCCACCACCACACCTGGCTAATTTTTTGTATTTTTAGTAGAGATGGGGTTTCACCATGTTGGCCAGGCTGGTCTTGAACTCCTGACCTCAAGTCATCTGCCCATCTCGGCCTCCCAAAGTGCTGGGATTACAGGTGTGAGCCATTGCACGCAGCCCCATGGCTAATTTTTGTATTTTTAGTAGAGACAGGGTTTCATCATGTTGGCTAGACCGGTCTTGAACTGCTGACCTCAGGTGATCCACCTGCCTTGGCCTCCCAAAGTGCTGGGATTACTTTGGGATCCCGGTGTGAGCCACCGTGCCCGGCCAGGAAAAAAAGCATTCAAGAAATAAAGTTGTGGTTAAATTAATACGCTTCAGTTCCACTAGTGCCCTGCTAGAAAAACAGTCCTCCACTAACGTGAAGTCAACTTGAAATAAATATGAAGTATTTAGGTATTTGCCTAAAGTCGCAAAAAGACCTAAGAATTGTTTTACTTAAAAGAAATGGTATAGAGGCCAGGTCCGGTGGCTTATGCCTGTTTTCCCAGCACTTTGGGAGACCAAGGTGGGAGGATCACTTGAGCCCAGGAGTTCAAGACTGACCTGGGCAACATAGCAAGACCCTGTGTCTATTTAAGAAAAAAAAAAAAAGTGTAGAATCTCTGCGGCCCATCAGTTTTTGGTGTTTGTTTTTCAGTATGCTGGCTCCTAGATCTGCTGGCATGTCTTTCTCACAGCACCCCTGCCTGTGCCCTGAGACAGTCTGAAGGCAGCCTAGGACCCGCACTGCCTCCCTCAGAACCTCCCAGGGACTTTGCTAAAACCAGCTGCCTGGGCCCTGCACCAGAGGCGTCTGGGGAAGCCCCAGAACCTGTGTTTCATTTGTTTTCCCCGATTTTGCCGTGTGGCCACTTTGGGGCCCTGGCATTTGGGAGTTGACTATTTTACCTTCTCCCGCTGCATGTCACACAGACAGTGAAGAAGAACTCAAGGGAGGCACATTGCTCCTGTATTTCAAGTGTGGTAGAAGCCGGGTAACACGTAGCACAGCCCTTCCCTAGAAAACCTGAAGGGGAGACCAGCAGGGTTGCCTGTGACTTGGGCCTGGGTTCCCGTTTTTTTTTTTTTTTTTGGAGACAGAGTCTTGCTCTGTCGCCCAGGCTGGAGTGCAGTGGTGCGATCTGGGCTCACTGCAAGCTCCGCCTCCCGGGTTCATGCCATTCTCACGCCTCAGCTTCCTGAGCAGCTGGAACTACAGGCGCCCGCCACCACACCCGGCTAATTTCTTTTTGTATCTTTAGTAGAGAAGGGGTTTCACCGTGTTAGCCAGGATGGTCTCAATCTCCTGACCTCGTGATCCGCCTGCCTCAGCCTCCCAAAGAGCTGGGATTACAGGCGTGAGCCACCGCGCCCGGCTTCCCTTCCCTTTCTTATGTTCAGCTTTGGGCACAGAGATGGCGTTTTGCCATTGCTCCAGTGGGGGGTGGAAGGTGGCACGGGGCGGGTGTGTGCTTACCTGACTGGACCCTGGCCCCAGGTGGAGCTGGAACGAGCCAAGACGCAGCTGACGTCAATGCTCATGATGAACCTGGAATCCAGGCCTGTGATCTTCGAGGATGTGGGGAGGCAGGTGCTGGCCACTCGCTCCAGAAAGCTGCCGCACGAGCTGTGCACGCTAATCCGTGAGTACCGCAGGGGTAGTGAGGGGTTGCCGCAGGCCTCAGCCAGGCTCAGAGGAGGCCGTCTCGCCCTCCCGCAGGCCGTGGTGGGCCTGTGGTATGTCCATCACACCCAGAATCCGGGGCCTTCACCAGTTGTCCTCAGCAGGGGCGGCCAAGGGCAGGGTCGTGGGGTCGCAGACCTGGTCTCACTTCCCGGCCCCACTGTGTACCTGCTGCCTCCTTGGTAGGTGACCCCACCCTCTGCACCCCTGAGAGGGGCTGTCACTACTGCCCAGAGTTGTTAAAGAGCACTCAAGTTAGTAGGCGAGAAGGGCTCAGTAGAGGACTGCTACATTGTACGTGGAGTAGCAGTGGCTTGGAATGCCGCTATACCGTTGCTGGCTCTCGGGCAGGAGTCTCAGCCCCAGGTTTCCGGGGCCCCCATGAGTGACCTTAGGAGGTCTGAATTTCCTGAAACTGTGCCAAGTTGTATGTGCATCGGACTCTTCTGGGGGACAGGCTTAAAACCTGGCACAGGCTGCCTATTACGTTGGGGTGGCTCGGGCTTATGGTGTCACCTGTGGGCATCTCCTTTCCAGGCCTGGAGTCCCGGGCACTTGCCCTGTCCCGTGTGGGCCCTCGTCCTTCCCTCAGGAGCCCCCACTTAAATCCTCAAGCGAGCGTCCAGCCTCTCTCGGGCCTCGTTTTCTGTAGAAAACAGACCCACCTGGACCCTATCACTCCCGTCCTGGGGTTCCTGGGTGCAGCCCTTCGGCCTTCTCTCACCCCACCCTTCTGTCCGTGCAGCCCTCGGGGGCTGGGGGTGTTTCCTGCAGACCCGTCCTAAAGTGAGTTCATCAGACACGGAGCTCGCTCTTCTGTAAGTGTAACTCTTCTTGGGTGGCTTTGTCCTACATTTTTAAGTCATTGCCATGTCCCCATTTACTGAGAACTCACGTCTGTCACTTGTGGACTCACCCTTGGCTACACCCAGTGGCTGCCTTTGGGCCCAGGTGCCCCCATCAGCAGCACAGCGTGAGTGAGTGGTACAGACCAGCCGCCCCCTCCATGTGTTTACCGATGCAGCCTCAGCGTGGGGGCCGTGGCGCGCTTGTGTGACGCACGTTTGCCCTCTGCACTAGGCAACGTGAAGCCGGAAGATGTGAAGAGAGTCGCTTCTAAGATGCTCCGAGGGAAGCCGGCAGTGGCCGCCCTGGGTGACCTGACTGACCTGCCCACGTATGAGCACATCCAGACCGCCCTGTCGAGTAAGGACGGGCGCCTGCCCAGGACGTACCGGCTCTTCCGGTAGAACCGCTCCCCGGCCTGACAGACCCAGGAGCTGCAGCTGGAGCCCGTTCCCGTGCGTGTTAGTTTGGACACGAATTTAGTCTGAAAAGCTGTCTGGTTGTATAAACGGTGCAAACAATGTCGCCACAGCACCCACGCGGTTTGCATTCTTTCGGAACTCAATGTGCCGATCAGTGGAGTCAGTATTGAGCCTGACCACCGCAAGCCAGGAAGCAAGTGAAGTGCCCAGCGCTGGAGTGCAGCGTGCCACGAGGAGGGCGGTCAGTGCTTCCCTCCTCGGGCTGTGGGCACATGGGGCCCCGCAGGTTCCTTGGAGGAGCCCTGAGCTGGGAGGCAGCAAAGACCGACCTATCAGAGCCTCCCAGAGGCCACCGTGCTGGGTACCAGGACTCACCTCTGACAAACAGGACAAGGCAAGGGCCCAGTCAGCTCCGAGGAGCGCGGTCCACGCGTGTGCACACAGCTCCCCTGGTAATAAAGAGCTGGCATGTTTCTTAGCACGTGTTTTCCTTCTCGCCTGGGGAGGGGCGGTTTTTAAGGGCTGTCTGAATTGGCAGCTTTTCTAACATGGAGGCCTTCCTCCCTGTCAATCATCCGGTTTGACCCCGTGTCTTGAAGCCTGTTCTCGTGCGACATGCTGATGTCAGGGGTGTCGCAGCATGCATGGGGTGGGGTGACGGGGGGTAATGGTGACCGGCAGCGAAGCCTGCAGGTGCCTTAGAGGTGGGGAGCACCGCCAAGCCGAGGAACGGCCGCAGATGTGGGTGTTTCCAGAGATCCGAAAGGCCGCGTGGCTTAGGGAGTAGCGGCTACAGGGTAACCTCTCGTGGTGTAAAAACTTGTACAAGTGGCCGGGCGCGGCGGCTCACGAGGCGGGCGGATCACCTGAGGTTAAGAGTTCAAGGGCCGGGCGCGGCGGCTCACGAGGCGGGCGGATCACCTGAGGTCGGGAGTTCAAGGGCCGGGCGCGGCGGCTCACGAGGCGGGCGGATCACCTGAGGTCGGGAGTTTGAGACCAGCCGGACCAACATGGAGAAACCCCATCTCTATCGAAAATACAAAATGAGCTGAGCGTTGTGGCGCATGCCTGTAATCCCAGCTACTCGGGAGGCTGAGGCAGGAGAATCGCTTGAACCCGGGAGGCGGAGGTTGCCGTGAGCCGAGATCGCGCCACTGCACTCCAGCCTGGGCGACAACAGTGAAACTCCATCTCAAAAAAAGAAACAAAAGCAAAAAACGTGTACAAGTTAAAACTTGCAACGTGGTTCTCAAACACCCATAGAAACCTCGGGAGCTCCAAGGGGTGTGGGGAGGTCGGGCCTGGGAACCCGCATGGGCCACCTCTGGTGCTGCCTGTAGTCCAAGGGTAGCTTCCTACATGTGTGACTCCGTCGGCTGCACAGAGCTGTGTGGCACAGTTTTGTCAGGAGGAGAGAACGGTCTCTGTTCCTGTCTTTTGAGTAGCTGAGAGGCGCGGCCTCTTTGCAGTACCGATGGGAGAGGGAGTGGATATTTTCAGGAAATTACACTTGTAAGCTTTACTCCTCTTAGCCTCTTACTGTCCTCTGGCTGTTGTCGTTTCTGTAAGACCTGGTGCCTTTACAACACACACACTCCAGCGACGGTGACTGCTTGAATTTGCCCATGTGGGAAGTGTCAGCTTGCTGCCCACCTGGTGGGATCGGAGGGCTGGAGCCGGAGAACGATGGTGTCTGTTCTAACAGTGGACTTCCTGTTAGAAACACCCTATTGTTACCACACCTGGGACAGAAGCTCCCGGCAGCACGCAGCCCCTGATGTTCAGCTGCACAGTGAACGCAGAGCTCCGGTGTCACACGCGTCAGGCCTGGGGTTGAGCTTCTGAAGATTCCAGTGAAGCACAGTCCTGCTCCAACTACCGAGTAGCCCGAGGACATTCTAGAAACTGCTACCAATTAGCCCTCAGTGTCTGTGGTTTGGAAGCCGAGGCCAACACAGGTTCTCTCCATTCCCTGCCACACAGCTGGCTCTCCCTCGCCGCCTCCTCTCTAACCGAAGGTCGCACACCCGCCCTCCCTGCCACACTCCTCCCCACTTCGCTTTTTTTTTTTTTTTCCCCATTCTTTTTTTGAGATGGAGTTTCGCTCTTGTTGCCCAGGCTGGAGTGCAATGGCGTGATCTGGGCTCACCGCAACCTCTGCCTCCTGGGTTCAAGCGATTCTCCTGCCTCAGCCTCCTGAGTAGCTGGGATTACAGGCATGGGCCACCACGCCAGCTCATTTTGTATTCTTAGTAAAGACGGGGTTTCACCATGTTGGTCAGGCTGGTCTCAAACTCCTGACCTCAGGTGATCCACCTGCCTTGGCCTCCCAAAGTGCTGGGATTACAGGCATCAGCCACTGCGCCCAGCCCCACTTCCCTTCTTTGGAACTAAGGTGCACTTGAATTTGTTTATAGTTGGCTGCCTTTTTAAGATGGTCACCTCCCCCAAGCAGGCTATTTGGCTCATTCCAGTGTCCCTGCTGGTGGCTAGACCGTCTGGCCTGGAGCAGAGCTAGGAAAGCACTTGCTGAACAAAAGCAAAGCATGCTTGAGAGAATGAGAGCTGAATTTTTTTTTTTTTTTTTTTTTTTTTTTTGAGATGGGGTCTTGCTCTGTCGTGCAGGCTGGAGTGCAGTGGTGCAGTCTCGGCTCACTGCAAGCTCCACCTCCGGGGTTCACACCATTCTCCTGCCTCAGCCTCCCAAATAGCTGGGATTCTAGGCAACCGCCACCACACCTGGCTAATTTTTTGTATTGTTAGTAGAGACGGGGTTTCACCATTTTGATCAGGCTGGTGGTGAACTCCTGACCAGCCGCCTAGGCCTCAGGTGATCCACCCACCTGGGCCTCCCAAAGTGCTGGGATTACAGGCGTGAGCCACCGCACCTGGCCGGATTTTTTTTTTCTTTTGCCAAATTTAGCAGTGGAGGATAGGATACCAAAGTTGACGCTAATACTAAGTTCTAAGAACCCACTACTATCGAGCCAGCTTTTTTTTTTTTTGAGATGAGGTCTGGCTCTGTTGCCCAGGCTAGCCCCGGAGTACAGTGATGCAAGCACAGCTCACGGTAGCCTTGACCACTGGGGCTCAGCGGATCCTCCCACCTCAGCCTCCTGAATAGCTGGGACTATAGGCATGCTAATTGCTATTTTAGAGATGTGGTCTCACTAGGTTGCCCAGGCTGGTCTCTAACTCCTGGCTTCAAGCAATCCTCCTGCCTCAGCTTCCCAAAGTGCTGGGATGATAGATGTGAGCCACTGTGCCTGGCCGTATTTAACAATTCTTTTATTTTCCAGAGATTGGCTGACATCATTTGCATTCATTTAAACTCCTTTCTGAGTGAAATTCCATTAATCTAAGATCTAGCGGTGAGCGCCAAGGGAATCACCTGACTTTCGATCCATGACCTTACTAGACATGTCATATCCCGCCCTCCCCACCACCGCCGCCAGAAGACTTGGAGCCTCTTACTGTCAAGCCATGTGAACACACTCCAGGGTCGGACCAGAATCTCTTTAACAATTGTTTGGGTCGGAGAAGAGGCCTAGGAAGAAGCCATAAAAGCGCACTCATTTAAGCCCCATTACCGTAAAAATATTGGTGCAGATTTCCAATGAATTAATTTGAAACTTAAGGCACATTTGTTGAGGCAAAGCCTTTTTTTTTTTTTTTTTTTTGGAGACGAGTCTCACTCTGTTGCCCAGGCTGGAGTGCAATTGTGCAATCTTGGCTCTCTACAACCTCCACCTCCCGGGTTCAAGCAATTCTCCTACCTCAGCCTCCCGAGTGGCTGGGACTACAGGCGCACACCACCACACCCGGCTAATTTTTTGTATTTTAGTACAAACAGGGTTTCACTGTGTTACCCAGGCTGGTCTCGAACTCCTGAGCTCAGGCAATCTGCCCTCCTCAGCCTCTCCAAGTGCTAGAATTACAGGTGTGAGGCACCACACCCAGCCCAAAATGTTACACACGCCACACCCAGCCCAAAATGTTATACATACAGGACATCAGACTAGTTGACTGAAATTAGATGAGATTGGCTGTGCCCTCTCATTAATGGGATTTCTATCGACTTCTTTTTTTTTTTTTTTTTTTAAGGAGTCTCGCTCTGTCGCCCAGGCTGGGATGCAGTGGCACAATCTTGGATCTTGGCTCACTACAACCTCCGCCTCCCAGGTTCAAGCAATTCTCCTGCCTCAGCCTCCCCAGTAGCTGGGATTACAGGCGCCCGCCACCACACCCGGCTAATTTTTGTAATTTTAGTAGAGATGCAGGGGTGGTCACACCATGTTGGCCAGGCTGGTCTCGAACTCCTGACCTTGTGATTTGCCCACCACTCAGGTGATCCACCTGCCTCAGCCTCCCAAAGTGCTGGGATTATAGGAGTGAGCCTCCACACCCAGCCCAATGTAGGATTTTAAAGATAGCAGAGATGAACCGGACAAGATCATAGTCAGCTGTTGAGGGTTGAGACCAAACTTTTTGCCTGTGGATTTTACAGCCTTTCAAACAAGGACATTGTGAGAACGGGATATGCATGTATATTGTTGCTTCCAGGTTTTAGTCTTTGGCCAGAAAGAGACTTTAAGACTCAATATATGCATTTATTTAAAAATATAAATATGGAAAAATAAATAATTTAAAAGACTAGATTGAATGTCCCTAGATTTTCACACATTCAAAGACTACATTTTTTCAAGAGATGGAATGGGACACAAAGCAAGAATGAACGGTTCTATACTCTCAAAGAAAGAAACCCGGGACATGGTGGGGATCCCTGGCCTAGGTGTTCAAGGTGGTGGCATCCTGAACTTCCAGCAGTTCCCCAGCCCGGTTCCACTAATGTCATTCCGCGGCTGGAGTTAAAGAAGCAAACGGTCTGCGTCACCAAGACCATGAGACGGTCTCACACAACAGGCTTGGCCTATGAGAGGAGGGGAGGCGGCTTCTTACTCAGCTGGGGAGGCCCTTATACTGGGGTGCAGGCCTCCTCACCCCATGGCAGGCGACCTGCAGCCGAGTGGAGGGGAACCGTGCCACGTCCTGGAGGCTGTGTGGCTTCCTCAGCTGGGCTCTGGGGCCCACTCAGAGGTCTGAGGCCCCAGGGGTCACCTAGCCCAGATCCAGCCTTGCTCTGGATACCCGTGTGACATGGGGTGGTGTGTGTTTGAGGGGCTGCCAGGAGGACACAGATGGACGCCTGCTTCGGGTGTGGAGGGAGAGGCTGGCGCAGAGCACGGGGGTGTTGGGGGGGCTCTGTGACTGCCCCCAGGGCACGGGAGCTGCTCAGGAACGGATTCTGACGTCTGCCCCCGAGAGTGGCTGGGGTCCGTGGTGCTGCCGGGCGGGTCCAAACCCTGCCCACCCATGCTGTATGGACCTGCCACGGAGACGGGCGGGTCCAAGCCCTGCCCACCCACACCGTGTGGACCTGCCACAGAGAAGGACAGGCTCGCTCAGGGTTGGCTTCCTTCCTGGGACGCTGGCACAGAGGCACAGTCGCCACAGTCCCTCGGATCCCCGAAAGGCGGCAAACTCTTTGTCCTTCCCAGTGGGTTTTGATCAATACAATTACCCCACGTTGCAGCTGTGAGTCCTCGTTCAGCAAACTTCAAGAAACGGAGCAGATGGTGCTGGAGTTCTGACTCTGTAGTGCTTGCTGCCTCTGAATCTCCTTCGAAATCCGTCTTTTAATTCCTAGTAAGTACAGTTCTCTATCAAATTTGCCAGCTGCCAACGGAATGCTGTGGAGGAGGAGGGGGCGTTAGGAGGGGGCCCAGGGCCAGGAGGAGGGGGCATTTAAGAGGACACCCAGGGCCAGGATGAGGGGCTGTTAGGTGGGCACTGGCCCAGGTTGGCACTGCCTCTAAGCACACGGAGGCCTGTTCCTGGGACAGAGCCGCAGGAAGGACAGGGCGGATGCCTGAGTGCTTAAGGCCTTCGTCCCTCCCGCTGGCCACACCCAGCCCCCCAGCTGGGCCTCTCTCCACTTTCCAGAGCCTCTCCCCTTCCTGCCTTCTCCTGCTCCAGGATGAGTCCAACCGATCCCGGGGAGCACAGCCCTGAAGGTCCCAGAACAAAGCCCCAAGTGGAACCCCACGATGACAGGGACCCTCTTAGCTCATGGGACGACGGCACGACCCCCAGGCCCAAGGGGGAAGGTGAGCGGGAGAACACTGACTTGTCTCGCCCCGGCCTCACTTTCACCCGGAAGAGGCCATACACAGGGCGGTGGTCGGACGTCTTGATCCCGGGGCAGGAAGAGTAGCTCACAGGACAGATGTCACCCTTGTGGCGGCTTCTGTACAAGACGCGGTCCTTCGGGAAGAGGCAGGAGGTCCAGTTACTTGTGAGGAGCTGTGGGGCGTGGCCCGCTCGCCTCCCTTCTGTTCTCAAGCGCCCCCCACAAGGAAGCCTTCTGGGACCCCCGACACTCATGCCCATTTTGTTGCCTAGCGTCTGTGGCCAGCTGGGCCAGGACCTGTCCCTCGCCGCTGGAGAGACCCTGTGGACAGCGGCTGCTCCTACCCTGCCCTGCCTCAGTGGCTTCTTGAGGCTTCCAGCAGACATCGGGACATGCCCAGAGATGCAGCCATGGGCCTGGCGGGAGGGTGAGCGAGGGTGCAACGGGCAGAGGGCAGAGGCTCTGTAGGCCGGAGGCAAGGGCATGGCTGGTGCCCTGTGTGCCAGCCGGCTCACCCAGCCTTGGAAACACCCATGGAGAGGGCGCCATTCTCCACCAAAGGGGACTCGCCACAAGGCCAAGGTGCAGAGCTGAGTTTCAAGTCCAGGCCGTCCAGGCTTGGACCCCTGATGCCAGGCATCGGTTCCCGGCTGTGGGAGGTGCCTGCCCTGGAAGCACTCTGCACCGCAGCGGCGGGCAGGCCTCACCGTGTATGAGGGCGTCCTCTGCTTGGAGGTGCTGTCGTACGTGTCCTTCCCGATGTCAAACTTGTATGATGGGAGGAAGTGGATGTCCGGCTCCTGGAAGCCCTTGAAGATGGACCCTGCCACGGGATGGGCACTCGGACTGGCTCAGACCAGCTTGTGCCAGCCGCTGCACCCCAGGCCCTCACCTCTCCTCATCTCCCGCCACGCCCGCCCCCCCAGGCCCTCACCTCTCCTCGTCTCCCACCACGCCCGCCCCCCCAGGCCCTCACCTCTCCTCGTCTCCCGCCACATCCGCCCCCCCCAGGCCCTCACCTCTCCTCGTCTCCCACCACATCCGCCCCCCCAGGCCCTCACCTTTCCTCATCTCCCACCACATCCGCCCCCCCCAGGCCCTCACCTCTCCTCGTCTCCCACCACGCCCGCCCCCCCAGGCCCTCACCTCTCCTCACCTCCCGCCACGCCCGCCCCCCCCCAGGCCCTCACCTCTCCTCGTCTCCCACCACATCCGCCCCCCCAGGCCCTCACCTTTCCTCATCTCCCACCACATCCGCCCCCCCAGGCCCTCACCTTTCCTCATCTCCCACCACATCCGCCCCCCCCAGGCCCTCACCTCTCCTCATCTCCCACCACATCCGCCTCCCCAAGGCCCTCACCTCTCCTCGTCTCCCGCCACATCCACCCCCCCCAGGCCCTCACCTTTCCGCATCTCCCGGATGAGCTGGTCGTGCTGCAGCAGCGCCGGCACGTCCACCACCAGGCCCTGGCACAGGAGGGCGTCCACGACTGTGCGCCCGCCACTCAGGCGGAAGTTGAAGTCTCCAAACCAGAACACCTCATCGAAGCGGGTGGTGACGTCCGCTGCGGCACAGTGGGCCATGTGTGGGCACAGGCAGAGGGACGGCAGGTCCTTCCCCTTCCCCAGAATGTGGCCTGGCAGTGGCTCTCAGGGGAAGTGGGTCTTGGGCGCCAGCCGGTGGGGCCGGGCCCTCTGGGGTGGGATTCTCACTGGGACAGTTCCAGAAGGCACCTGGAGCAGCCTCAGGAGCAGACGATGCCCATGGCAGGTGATGGCCACGTCTCTGCTCCTCTCCACACAGCCAGGGGAGGCGGTGGGGCGGGCAGTGGTGAGGACCAGGACCCAGGCTAGTGGGCCATGCTGAGTGGACAGGATCCGCCCACCCCACTAACCGCGCTAAAGAACCACGAGGGGCCATGCGCTGGGGGCACTGGACTTTTCGGCCCTCGCTTCCCAAAGCTCAGGACGCTGCCTCTTCAGAACTGCCCTAAAAACGACGGGCGCCCGTGTGCAAACCATGGCGGCACCACCCGCACGCAGCGTGGGCGCCCTCACCCGCGAACCACAGCGGCACCACCCGCACGCAGCGTGGGCGCCCTCACCCGCGAACTACAGCGGCACCACCCGCACGCAGCGTGGACGCCCTCACCCGCGAACCACAGCGGCACCACCCGCACGCAGCGTGGGCGCCCTCACCCGCGAACCACAGCGGCACCACCCGCGAACCACGGCGGCACCACCCGCACGCAGCGTGGACGCCCTCACCCGCGAACCACGGCGGCACCACCCGCACGCAGCGTGGGCGCCCTCACCCGCGAACCACGGCGGCACCACCCGCACGCAGCGTGGGCGCCCTCACCCGCGAACCACGGCGGCACCACCCGCACGCAGCGTGGACGCCCTCACCTGCGCTGGAGCGATAGGGGTTGGTGTCAGGCACATTTCTGGGCAGGGCCAGGGCTTGCACGGTCCTGGTGTAGTCCAGCAGCCGCTCCGCCACCTTCCCGTCGCCTGCTGTGGGAACAGAAATGGGGTAGGGGCCACAGGGTTCCGGATGCTCGAGTCTCCCTAAAGCGCCGCACCTCTGGACTGTGACCTGACTGCGCGCCCCCGGCAGATGCAACCCCACTGGGCATCCGCTGCCAGGCCCAGCCAGTGACATTTCTGCCTCGGAGGACAGAGCACGGGCCCAGCACGGCACGCCCTCAGTGCCGGGGTCTGCTGGGGGTCCTTGGCGTGCATCTTAGCAAGCATGGTGCCCGCCCCCGGCCCGGGGTGGAAGATGAAGCCAGTGGCCAGGACCGCTGCCTTGGACAGGGTCCCGGTCAGGAGAGGAAGGCTGTTCTCACACAGCACCTGCGGTGCGGGCACCAAGCAACTTACAGGTGAAGTGGGACGTGATGAAGAGGAAGGAGGTGCCAAAAAAGGTGAAGCTGATGCCCAAGGCCCCCTTGGTCTTGATCTGAGACACGATGCGTGTGGTCACCGTGGAGCACTCCACCTCTGTGGGAGGGGCAGCCCTCAGCTCACCTGTGGGACGCTGCCAGGCCGGGGGTCGTGGCCAGACCCGCGTGCCAGTGGGGGCTCGCTGTGGAGCCCGGGTATGACATAGCAACCCCCAGATCCCAGACGCAAAGCGTGACTGTCCTGCCAAGACCCTGGGTCAGCCGTGGAAAGGGGGGCTGCCACCTTCCAGCCGCGCCCACCCCTCCAGCCTCGCCCGCCCCTCCAGCCACGCCCGCCCCTCCAGCCACGCCCACCTCCAGCCACGCCCACCTGAGCAGAACCAGATGAGGTCCCTGCGGATGAAGAGCGACATGTAGAGCACGCCGTGGGCCGCCGAGGACAGCAGCACATAGTGCGGGCCCAGCGTCTCCTGCAGACGAGTCTCCCACTCCCGCCTGCAGAGGAGGAAGCACGGCCGGCTGGGGGACATGGCCTCCCAGCTCCGCCACCCCCAGACCTGCTGCCCAGAGCCCCTCGAGGAGCTACCAGGGAAACCCCACGACCTGGCCTTGGTGTCTTGCACGGAGAAGCATTTGCCAGAAGGCCTGGTGGGCCAGAGTTGGGACCTGCCGGGGGCCACAGGCCCCAGTTCCACTTGAGTGGCTCCCCTGGACCCCCGCCGAGACCCCAGTGAGCAGAGCTCCTCCCGCCTGAGGGACTCATGGGCCAGGGAGGTGGGGCCCACCTCAACTCCTTCCCCCAGAACACCTGTGTGGGCGGCAGCCACCTGCTGTTCCCGCCATGACATGGGAGCCTGGGAGGCCTTGGGGCCCGGCCCTGCTCCTGCTGCCCTTCTACTCTCGCACGTCAACAGTTTGTTACCAAAATCAAATCTCATTGATTTTAAACTCTCCGAGTTGCCACTGGAAAAAAATCTGACCCATGCATCCCACCCAGGCGTGGAGGCTGCCCGTGCCCGGCCGCGACCCGGGTATCAGCGCCCAGCAGCTTCACAGACGGCAGCCCCCGGGCAGGCACTGCAGACCCGTGCCCAGCTGTGACCACAGGTCTCAGCACCCAGCTGCTTCAGAGACGGCAGCCCCTGGGCAGGCACTGCAGGGCCTGCGGCCGCCCTACCTGTCAGAACAGCCCTCCTGGACCCCGATGACATACAGGTCCTGGGCATAGTCGGCCTCGGCTGGGAGCAGGAACTCGTCCAGGCTGGGTGGGAGCTCCTGGAAGGAGGGAGCATGTGGTGGGCCTGCTCCTCCCGAAACCTGCAGGCGCCTGTGGGTGAATCCCACTGCAGTGCCTTGAGTACCAGCGACTCCTCTGAATGAGGGGAAACTGAGGCCAGGGCCAAAAAGGGATCTGCCCGGTCTCCGAGGCAGCCTCTGACACACCAAACACACCTCAGGTTGGCCCTCGGCCTCAGTTTCCCTCTCCAAGCACGAGTCTGTCCAACGACCGCCCCTGTATGACCCTCCCGTCACCATGACCCCAGCCCGTGCTGCCCACCCTGTCCCTGAGCCGCCCCTACGCATGCCCCGCTGGCTGCCCTCCCGCTCACCTTGAGCAGATGATTCTCGGCCAGGCCCGTTGCCCCAACCCCCTCCCCTACTTTCTGCAGCCACGTGGTCAGGGAGGTACAGGTGGGAGCTCTGGGGGATGGGGGTCCTTACCCACTCTCACCCTCCTGTACTGCAGTTAGCAGTGGGGTGCACCTCGGGGCTCTGCCCTCCCGGCCCCAGGACGAGGCACAGAGCTGCCCCGTCCCCCTCACCCGCCTTTGTCCGGCACCACCCCACCCTTCCCCGCCCAGCACCACCCAGAGCCACTCACCTTCTGGCCCTGCATGTTCCAGGTGGCCACGAAGAGTGCCACGTTCCGGTCTGGGAAGTAGCGGGCCAGCTCATCCGCCCCCAACAGGGCCCCGCTGGCCAGGAGGCTGCCCTCCAGGTAACTCCTGTGACGGGAGGACCCCAAGCTCAGGGCCAGGCACAGGACACATCCCTGGGGGTCTAGGCCAGGTCCCCAGGGACAACAGCAAAACCCATGGAATGTCAGGAGCTGCCCCCAGCCCCAAGCAAGGACTCTCCTGGACCCCGCGGCACTGCTGTCTGCTCTCCAGGAACACAAGGCCTGACCTGGTTGCACAAACACCCAGAGCGGGTTCACACCCCCTCCCTACCTCCCGGGAAGAGGCATGAGAGGGTGACGTTTTGGGCTTTTTGGTGGTGGGATCCTGGAAAAGCCACAGAGAGGAGCTCCCAAACTATAAGCCAAGGCAGTGGGCACAGGGTGCTGTTTGGGGAGGGGCTGGTCCTCCTCCTTTCTCCTTTGGCCCCAGCACCAGGCAGGACGGTCTAAGATACAGAGACCACACGAGCCACACGGAAACACGTCCATCTCCTCGACACCCCGTGGCTTTGACGCACTTTTGGGTTTGCTTGTTTTGGTTTCTAGCGGGGACAGGGTCTCACTCCGTGCCCAGGCTGGAGTGCAGTGGCACTAACACAGCTCCCTGCAGCCTCTACCTCCCGGGCTCAAGTGATCCTCCTGCCTCAGCCTCCCGAGTAGCTGGGACTCCAGGTGCAGTGCCACCACGCCCGGCTAGTTTTTTATTTATTTTTTATTTTTGTAGAAACAGGGTCTCGCCATGTCATCCAGGCTGATGCTTTCAGATTACTCCAGGTGCAGTGCCACCACGCCCGGCTGGTTTTTTACTTATCTTTTATTTTTGTAGAAACAGGGTCTCGCCACGTCGTCCAGGCTGATGCTTTCAGATTTTAATACGGCGGTGCACGCAAATGGTTAAACACCGTGTGGCACAGCCGCGTCCCTGCCCTCCCCACACTCAGCACCTTCCGCCACGAGGGCTGGTAACCCGTCAAGAGGCAACAGCACACGCCTGCCGCTCCGTGGGATATCCAGTGTCTGTTGCCGTGGGCTCTGCTACGGTGGTGCAAAAGCCACCAGGGGATGTGGATACAAGGGGCGCAGCCGTGTGCCCGAGACGCTTGATTTACAGACACTGAAATCTGAATTTTACAATTTTCTTGTACTGTGTAACATCATTAGAATGGTTTTGACTTTTTCCAACCATTTGGAAACGTAAAACCCATTCTAAGCTCGCCGACTATACAGAAACGCCGTGGGCTAGGCTTGCCAGCCCTCCTCCCCGCTCCCTCTCTAAGTAACACTTGTGCGGCTCCTTCTGGATACACCGTCTTCTGACATGGTTCCCTTCCGCAAGGGGACACGAGAGCATAGTGCCGGATTCCTGTGACCTCCCGCGAGAACTTCTTCAACCCTGGCTGCAGCTCACCAAGCTTCGCTGGACACGATTAAATCATGTCAGCAGGGAGGAACCTCGCTACCTCACCCCTAAAACTGTTGACAATCCCGGTCGGGACAGCTGTGTCCACACAGTGGTCATTCGGGACAGAGAGCGTTCCTGTGGGCACCACTGTCAAGTGATCCCGGGCCCAGCAGGGGCTCCTCGGTCACCAGGCTGGAGGCCCACGGCCCCTTTGCCGGCAGCGCCCATCATGTCCACACCAGCAGCCACGTGGTCAGTCTGCCCAGCTCTGTCCAGAGCATGGTTAGTTACAGCAGGTCAGGGGCGGCCCTCATAGCCATTCCTGTGTCTAGACACGGGCAGGGGCGGAGCTGCCTCGGACCCCCATCCAGGGCCAGGACACTGCACAGCTTCTGCATGAGGACGCTCAGGCTGGCTGCCACAGCCTGGGCCAGCTCTCTGAGCAAAAGGAACAGGTGGGGAAAGGCCCCCTAACCCGCCCTGGCAGCCCCAAGGCACTGGCAAAAGCCAGCAGGCATTCTCAAACAGGGCGGACCCAGCCCGTGCACATGCGGCCCGCAAACTCAGAATGGGTTTTACTGTGTGGAACGGCAGAGAAAGAAAAAAGAGCGAGGTTCCAATGTATGTCCCTAATAGACTCACTGGCACACAGACGCCCTTTGGTCCCCACTGTCTGTGTCTCCCCCTTGACAGAAAGAGTGCGCCCACCCCTATTCTAGAACAGACAGGAGGTCTGGAAATGGGAAGCTTTTAGGCAGCAGAACTGGGTTAAAGGATCCACGTCCACCCGCGTTTCCTGGTTGTTTGAAAACAATGACTTGAGGGTCCAAATTTGAGACACGACTGTCCTTTTCTCTAACAGGTGCATCTACGCAACCGGACCTGATTTTAAAATGTGATGCTTTAGATGCACTGAGAAATCTCACTCCTTACAAGAAGTCCTGCAGTGAATTATTTTAACAAAAGCAGCAGTTTTGCCCTGGATGTGATCGCACCTGCTCCATCCATGCACAGGAGAGTATGGTGGGGGCGCCAGGCACGGGCCCTCACTCCAGGCCTGAGCCCACCTGCCTGCTGGTGCACCACAGACGCAGGGAAGTGAGGCTACCTTCGGGGACTGTGGTGAGCTGAACAGTGATCCCCAAAGCCATGTCCACCCCCAGAGCCCCAGAACCTTGGAATGGGACCTTATTCGGAAACGGGGTCTTTGCAAACGTGTTTAATTAAGGATCTCGAGATAAGACCACCCTGGATTTAGGGTAGGCAGTAAATTCAATGACTGGTGTCCTTATAAAAAGAGAGGGGAGCACAGAGAGACAGGGAAGAGGCCACATAAAGACAGAGGCAGAGACTGGAGCATGTGGCCACAAGCCAAGGAACAAGTGGGGCCCCAGGAGCGGGAGGCAGTGGGAGGACCCTCCCCTGAGCCTCTGGAGAGAGGCTGCCTGGCCACACCTTGATTTTAGACTTCTGGCCTCTAGAACTGGGAGAGAGTCCAGCTCTGCTGTTGCAAGCCTCCCAGTCTGTGGTCACGAGTTACAACGGCCCCAGGACACCAACACAGAAACCACCTCACACCTCTCCCTTCTCACACCTGTCCTGCCTCCCGCCTCGGCCGACAGACAAGACTTGGGCACCACGGCAGTGGGGTGGTGGGAGGAAAAGAAGGGTGCAGGTACTCTGCCAAGTCATAGTGGGAGCATCTCAGGACAGGCCCCCAGACTGAGACCCCAAGACAAGACCAGGCTTGGGAGAGGTCATGGGTTCAGCTGCAGTTCCTTCCAGCAACAGCTGGAGCCCACCAAAATGTTCCTCATGAGCAAGTGGCTAAACTAAAGTAGCCTCAACACATCTAGGGCCTCTTGCCGCAGGAAAAAAACAAAGGCGGCAGGCCGGGCGCAGTGGCCCACGCCTGGAATCCCAGCACTTTGGGAGGCCGAGGCCAGGAGTTCGAGACCAGCCTCGCCAACACGGCGAAACCCTGCCTCTACTAAAAATACAAAATTTAGCTGGGTGTGGTGGCGGGAGCCTGTAATCCCAGATTCTCAGGAGGCTGAGGCAGGAGGATCCCTTGAACCCAGGAGGCAGAGGTTGCAGTGAGCCGGGATCGCGCCGCTGCACTCCAGCCTGGGCGACAGAGAGAGTAACAAACAAAAACAACCAAAGGGGCGGATCGTGTACATTGACGACATTTCCCAAGACTAAACCAGAAAAAGCGCCAGATACGTAATTGTATGCAGGATGCCATCCTGTCTACCTTAACACAACGTCACGCCCACGAATGGTTCTGAAACACACAGGAAAAGTTCTGGGAAGTTCGGGAGAGATGGGAAGGGCGCTGCTGTGGGGTGGGGCTGGGAGATGGGGTGGCTGCGGGAGACCCGCTTCGTTCTTTCCGGTTAGGCATCTTAAACGCTGCTGATGGGAACGGTCTCACGAGGTTCCAGCAGCCTGAACACTACAACGAAGGCGGCGCAGGGGCTGCACCCGCCAGGCCCTACCTGCTGCGGACGTCCTTGCTGCGGATGGGCGCCAGGAGGCTGAAGGAGGATTTGGCCGAGCGAAGGGAACAGTCGTCGCAGGCCAGGGGGCTCCGGGGCCGGCCGGGGCCCAGGCTGCTGTGGGCCCGCACCAGGAGCGGCTGCGCGCGGAGCTTGTAGTCTGCAAGATCCGAGTCGACCTTGTTTGCTGTCCTCAGGGAGTCGGAGGCGATGTCCAGGCTCAGGGCAGGCGGTGGGCGCGGGGGCAGCAGGCTGGGCAGCCTGGGCGAGCTCCCCGCCACGGCGGCGTCTCTGTGCGGGAGGTTCGGGGAGCTGCTGGCCACCCCAGAGAGAGGATTACCCCCCGAGGACGGGCTCCCTCTCTCACTGCTCAGGACCCCGCGGGACTTGGGGATTTCCTGCAAGGAGGTGCTCAGGCAGGGCGGGGAGCAGCTGTGGGCGGGGGCCCCGGGGCCCTCGCTCTGCACTGAGCCCCTGGAGGGACTGGTCCCATTCCGGGCTTCCAGGTCCTCCTGGCTGCCTCGAAAACGCCTCCTCCTCCAGCCCTTGTCGTCCAGGGACAGGGCTCGCTCCAGTCGAGGCCTGGCGGGGGGCCGCGGGGTGATGGGTGCTGCTCGGGCTGGCGGGTCCTCGCCGCTGGGCGTGGCCGGAGTGCTGCAGGCAAGCGCGGGGCTCTCGGATCCCGGAGCATCGGGTGGGGACCCCGCGCGCTGGGCCAGCGGAGCGCCGGGAAGCTGTCCTTGGAGCGTCCTCCCTTCCGGCGGCTGCGGGGCCGGCTCCGAGGGCCGCAGATTCTCCGCCTTGGACGGCATGGACGGTCTCTCCCGGGGCAGGCCTCGGCGCGGGGCCGCAAGCAGCGCGAGGGGTCAGGGGTGCCGGGTCCGGGGTCGCCGGCGCAGCGAGGAGCAGAAACGCCGCTGCGGCTCCCGCTTGGGCCGGGGGTGGTCGCGGAGGGGCGGGGGCGGCTGCCGCATGGCCGGGGCCCCGAGTCCCGCCAGCCCCTCGGGGCTCCCAGACGCCGTTCCCAGGGCGGTCCGCAGGCAGGGCCTGGGGGAACAGGCGGCTGGGCGCCTGTCGCGGGGGAGGTTCGACCCCGACGGGGACGCCGCTCGGGGAGAGGGGTGGGAACCGGGCACACCTGGCTGGGCCCGCAGACTCCGAAGTCGACCCGGTACTCGCGGAGGCCTGGCCGCCCAGAAGCGGAGTCAGCCCGGCCGGGACTTAGCAACTGCCGCCGCGGGGCCGCGCCCGGTCCCCGGCCCGCGCCCCGGCCCCGCCCACAGCGGCCCCTGGCGGCCGGAGGACTGCGCCGCACCGGGCCCGGACGGGTCTCCCACGCCCCTCCCAACCCGGCAGCCCCGCAGTCCGGCAGGTCCCAGCGAGGCAGGTGCAGGTGCCCGGAGAGGACCTGGGTGCGGTCCAGGACAGCGCCGAGGCCTGCGGACACCTGCACTCACTCGCTTCCAGCAAACCAAAGGGAACCACAGGTGAAGGTGCTTGAAGGAGCGCAAAATATTTTATTCAACAATTTGCAATGTAACAATTCTCATTTAGGAAAAATAGCCGCTCCCGCCTGGAGGAAGCTTCTTGAATCAAAAGTCGTGGCAGTCGACCCCAGAACAGCGGGCAGGGCCGACCGGAAGAAGTCCCAGGATTCACACGAGCTGACCGAGGGACAGAGAGGGCTGCCCCGTCACAGGGACTGGCCTTTCTCCAAGTGACAAGGACAAATGGATCCAGCGGGACACGCCTGTGAAACATTTTGGAAAACATCCTGGGTGGTCTGGGCTAAATGATCAAGTGAAACGGAAAGCCAGGAAGGATCTGTGCTAATTCCACATTCTACAATTTCTACACTTAAATTTAAAACACCAAACAGTTTGTATTCCTCCAGCAGAACCTACAGAAATTATCTACTGATTTTTATTAGTATTTAAATCTTTTCTTCAGTCTCTTTAGACTTGACAAGAATACGAAGAGTTTTCAGAACAGTCAGAGAAGCCTTAAAGCTTTGCATCAGTGAGAGGAGGCCCGTCTCTGAGTTGAACAGGGTTGAGTCCACCAGGAGCTACTCAAAGTCTCAGTGTGGCAAAACTCGGGGCAGAAATACTAAGTTCCAGAGCTGCTGTCAAGAAACTGTGTTAAGGTACTCTCCCCAAGTGCTACCAACCTCTGAACCAATGTCCCCCAGGGGAGAAAGTGGGTCATGTGGATTGTACCACGAAAAGTGCTCACAGAAAGTGCAGCCTTTTAGAGAAGTGCATCCAGCTTCCTTAACAGTGAGTCTAACTGTGCTCCTACACACGAAATGAAGCCCAAATCAAACATCACACGGTCAGTTTCCAACCTGGATGACCACCCTGAGCCATCATGTCAGACAGCTGGCTCTCTGGGGCTCCTTCCCAGTGACTGGGCCACACGGTGGGCAGTCCCCAGCGCTTTGGGTACACAAAATCACCCATGGTCCTCATCAGGCCACAGAAAGTAAAGTGAGGCTGGAAACGTCTTTGCAACAGGAAAGAAATTCACTGCAGTAACTAGGGCCTCTCTCAAAAACTGTGAACTAATGCCGAAGGAACCCCGCGGCTCCTCGGAGGCGCTGATTGAGAACACAGCGCCCTCCACTCATTCAGCCAGGTTCAAACGCGGCGAGGGCCCAGATGGTGCAGAGCAGGGGTTGGGGTCTGCCTCAGTCACCCTCTCTTTGCTCCCAGCACCTTAAAGGAAGCGCGGGACTCACTGGGCAGTGACTCACAGCTGGGCTTGGAGAGGCCCTGGTTACTACCGACCATGTGGCTCTCCTGTGGCAGAGACAGCTCCAGCTTCACCGAATGAACATTCTTAAATGACCAGGAATACTATATCCTTAAATCATCCTAAATGACTAAGAAAGTCACATCATTCTTTTCGGCAAACAATTCTGAGTCAAAGATTCAGTCTTTCCATCCAGAATCTGAAAGGATGGTGGAATTAATTTTCAAAATAATTCATTACGATGGGCGGTGAGGAGGGAGGCACAGCGTGCAACCAGCTCTGAGTCACTGCTGTGTCTCCCTGGGGGCGGGACGGAGATCGCGGAGGTCGGTCGGGTTCTTCGGGGAGAACAGCAGCGTCAGGGCTCCAAGTGCAAGTTCACAGCAGGGCAAGGCTAGTTCAGCACCAGGTGCTTCCTCTGGCCAATCCTCCCTAGCCTTGAGCTCCCGGAGGTGGCGCAGGCCTGGAATGAAATCAACAGCATGACCTCTGCGTGCCTGCCCCCAGGGTGGGCAGTGCTTGGGTGCAGCGTGGCAGGGGCTGGTCCACATAATGAACCACACGGGCCATTGGCACCGACAAGCTGAAGGCGTTTTTGTTTCCAAAAGCCTCTGGAAACCGACAAGTCAGTGCCAAGTCCTGGGCTCCCTTGAAAGCACTGCGTCCTTAACCATCAATGTTTACTGTGAGGGTGGCCAGGAGGTGCCGTGGTTTCGTCAGGGCCATGAGACCTGGAGCTGCTCTGCAGAGCCAGCCTGGCTGTCCAGAGTCCCGGGACAAGTGGTGGCCAGGCCTGGCCTACTGCATGGGACGCGGGGACCTCAGTTGCAGACAGCTGGGCAATGCAGGCATCCACTCTTGCTCCCTTGCAAAGCCTCATGGAGGGGAAAGCCAAGGAATTCTTGTAAAGGCACTAACCACATGGTAAAGGGAGCAGGACAACACCAAAATCGACTAGTCTGGATGCTGAAAAGCAGGTGACAGCCAGGGGCCAGCTGGGGGGCAGTGGTCCTGGGAGCCTCGGCCTCGTTTGTAGAGGACCAGGGCAGGAGTACTGGGCCCCAGCCCAGGAAG
This sequence comes from Gorilla gorilla gorilla, assembly GCF_029281585.2. Classification (NCBI taxonomy): domain Eukaryota; kingdom Metazoa; phylum Chordata; class Mammalia; order Primates; family Hominidae; genus Gorilla; species Gorilla gorilla. The sequence goes on from NC_073237.2 coordinate 132,852,384, forward strand.
CCTGCAGTCAAGAGTGTGTGAGGCCGTGAGGGCAGGCTGGGGTGACAATGGGGCTGAATCCCAAGAGGCCCCAGACCTTGGACCCCGCTCAGCTCCCCTACACTGGCAGCCAGTCTATACTCCACAGGCAAGGGAGAGGGGAGGAGAGACAAGGCTGAGGGAGGGAAACCACAGGGAACATTCTAGAACACTCCCCAGCTGAAGGGCATGCAGTCAGGCCCAAGGGGGTTGAGGGTGAAGCCCTGCAGGTCCCAGGGAAACGGACCCTGAAAGGGGCTGCAGGCAGAACGGCCCTGGGGTCTCAGCAACCACAGGCAGCAGGAAACCTAAGGCCACTTGCAGTTCTGAAGAAAGCGACTTTGGCCCAAGAATTCTACCAGCCAGCCAGATAGGCCGGAGGAGAAAGGCAGCTCCAGACGTGAAAGGCGTCTCCCAAGTCACCCCGGGACCTTTCTGTCAAGAAGCTACTAGGAAAAAGAAATAAAAAACAGACAAAAAAAGCAAGAGCTACCAGAGGATGTGTGTCACCAAGACAAACAGAATAACTAAGAAAGGCAGCAACATAGGATTCCAAAGCTGGGGGACCCACTCCAGGGAGACTCGGGTGCCCGGGCCAAGGGAGGAGAGATCACACTCGGCTCAGAGACCACGAGCTCCAGGAGAACAGAATAGCAGACGCGGCAGAGCTGGGGGCTGAATGAGGGATACACAAGTAGAAAGCCAAGCCCATTTTACAAACCACAACCTAGGAAAAGGCAAAGCGAATGCAGGAGCACGGAGGGCCTCGTGTCGACACAGAGCTCCACACGGGAGCACGGAGGGCCTGGTGTCCACACAGAGCTCCACGTGGGAGCAGAGAGGGCCTGGTGTCCACACAGAGCTCCACACGGGAGCACGGCGGGCCTGATGTCCACACAGCCCCACACGGGAGCACAGAGGGCCTGGTGTCCACACAGAGCTCTGCACGGGAGCACAGCGGGCCTGGTGTCCACACAGAGCTCCACATGGGAGCACGGAGGGCCTGGTGTCCACACAGAGCTCCACATGGGAGCACGGAGGGCCTGGTGTCCACACAGAGCTCCACACGGGAGCACGGTGGGCCTGGTGTCCACATAGAGCTCTGTACGGGAGCACGGTGGGCCTGGTGTCCACATAGAGCTCTGTACGGGAGCACGGTGGGCCTGGTGTCCACGCAGAGCCGAGCACGGCGGGCCTGGTGTCCACACAGAGCCAAGCACGGAGGGCCTGGTGTCCACACAGAGGGAGAAATGGCAGCCGGGGAGGGCCCAGCCTGGCTCCTCACAGTGCCCTGTGGACTGCCACCCAGTAGGTGTGCAACTTTCATTCAGAAAAGAGAAGCTGGGCACGGTGGCTCAAGCCTGTAATCCCAGTGCCTTGGGAAGCTGAGGTGGGAAGATCGCTTGAGCCTAGTAGTTCAAGACCAGCCTAGGCAACAAGGTGAGCCCATCTACAAAACATAAAAAATTTGCCAGGTGTGCTGACCGTGCCTGTAGTCCCAGCTACTCAGGAGGCTGAGGCAGGAGGATTGCTTCAGCCCAGGAAGTTATGGCTGCAGTGAGCTGAGATCAGAGATCGCACCATTGCACTCCAGCCTGGGCAACAGAGCAAGACCCTGTCTCAATAAATAAATAAATATATTTTTTAAAAAGAAAGAAAAAGAGGATCTAGGGAAGGAAGCTGCCATCACTGAGCAGCAGGGCCAGGAGGTCAGTGGGCATGTTAGGGTCTCATAGGGAAAGGTAGGAGTCACTCACCTGTGCCAGCTGAGCAGGGTTGTAGAAGGGCACGGCCCCGCTGGGAGGGCCCCCTGCAGCAGGGAGGTCGCCAGGAGCCTGAGAAGCACAGAGAAGTCACCTCAGCAGGGCTGCGCTGCACAGCAGCTGTCACTTCAAGTGCAGATACAGACACCGCTTCTAGGTGGGATTTACAGTACTTTTAAATAAGCTACAGAAGCAGATCCAAGACACTTCTTGCAACACTGGATTTAGTTATTTAATGGTTCAGAGAAAAATGGTGAAAATCAAAGCAACGTGCAGAGCCAATGTTTTAAGCACCGGAACATGCAATGGGAAGGTGCACACAGCACTGAGGTGGCACCGAGCGTGCGAGGTGGTGAGGAGGTGCCCACGGCTGCAGCTCTAAGGCTCCAGCCATGACACGAGGCCCAGGGCTCTCATTTGCAGGCGGAAGGGTCGCTGCAAGCCTTTCTGCTGAGCCACGGCTGCAGCTGGTGCCGTGACAGGCAGAAGATGAAGCGTTCGTTCACCTCCCTCCCACAGTGGCCGCAGGACACCGTCACTGATGCACCCACCCCGGCCTCAAACCAACGTTCTCATGCTTGATCAGAAAGGAGCAATCTTCCTTCCAAAGGAGAGCATCCTGACCGGGGAAACACTCACTCGGCGAGGCCACAACCCAGGCCCGTCATTGGAAAAACCAATTTGGAAAGAGCAAAATGACAGAACCCACTCATTGACTAGGACACCTCAGGGTCGATCCAGTCGCCCCGTGTGTGTGGAGACTGAACAGCAAAACCCCCTTTAAGGCCATTTAAAGGAACACTGCTGTAATCTCAGCACTTTGGGAGGCTGAGGCGGGCGGATCACCTGAGGTTGGGACCAGCCTGACCAACATGGAGAAACCCCGTCTCTACTAAAAATACAAAATTAGCTGGGTGTGGTGGCTCATGCCTGTAATCCCAGCTACTCAGGAAGGCCGAGACAGGAGGATGGCTTGAACCCAGGAGGTGGAGGTTGCGGTGAGCTGAGATCATACCATTGCATTCCAGCCTGGGCAACAAGAGCGAAACTCCGTCTCAAAAAAAAAAAAAAAAAAAAAGGAACCCTGTACCCTTGGTCACGTGACGCTGAGGGAGACAACGGGCGAGGTTAGTGGCAAAGCGCACGTGGCGAACCAGCACCACGTGCTCAGGAACACAGGCGGCACACGCCAGCTCTCATGTTAGTGAGGACCACCAGCCACAGGTACCTGATTAAAATGCTGGCTCACTTCACGTGATAATGAACTCATTGAACTACAGCGCGAAAGCTACAAAACAGCAAGAACACACACAAAACACGGACAAAAGTCAACATGCGCGTCACTGTCCAATCCAAGCCGTCAGTTCCATTTCAAAAGCTTTGTGATGCCATTAGAATCAATATAACTCAAAAGGGAAAAAAAGCCAGTGTTAGCTTAAGATTCCTGTCTTAATGTAAAGCTGTTATCCCGAAACAACCATTAGCTTAGGGGAGGGCTGGGAGGAAAAGTCCAGCCTCGGCCTAAGCCAGCTTCACCTCCTGACACCTCACAATTCAAGACAATTCCGTGCTGTTGAGGGGAGAGGACCGGGACTGAGGCGACAACTCAAACCCCTTGCACCCCTCCTGGAGCTCCTCAACAGTTTTGTTAAAACAAGTGCAATTTTTTCCCCCCAGGAACACCACCTTCGAGGTGCTCTTGTTTCTAAACGGCCTCTTCCTACCCAGTACCACCCTCCATAAAGGAAGAGGCGCCTGGACAGTGAGCTGCTGGGGAGGCCTGGGCTGCGGGGGGCCCTGGCGTCGGCACTCCTTACCTCTCCTCCCTGGGAACCCTCAGGCCTGGAGGAGGGGAGTTCAGAGCCAGGGAGTGACGCTGCAGAGCTTAAAACCTGCCGAGGAAAAGAAGAATTGCAGCAACCAAATCCCAGGGAATTTAAGTCTCTCACACCAGGCCGAAAAATATGAAACTGTTCTGGCCTGGGTCACAAACGCCCTCTTCCATGTAAAGTGCTCCTCAGAGAGAAGTGAAAAGTGCCTCACACGTGGGTCCAGCCGCACAACCCTGTTGGCTCTAGACCCCTGCAGCTCTCTACCAGGTGCCTGTGTGTGCCCATGACAGGCTTGCAATCTGGGGCTACTGTTATTCCCATTTTACAGACGGGAAAACTGAGGCTTAGACAGGTGAGTGACTGCCCCATGCTTTACACAGCTGATGAATGGAGAACAGGATTAGGCCCAGGCCTGTCCCACCGTAGAGAGTGCAGTCTGAGCTGGGTTTTTTTTTTTTTTTTTGAGATGGAGTCTCGCTCTGTCACCCGGGATGGAGTGCAATGGCGCAATCTCAGCTCACTGCAACCTCTGCCTCCTGGGTCCAAGTGATTCTTCTGCCTCAGCCTTCTGAGTAGCTGGGATTACAGGCACCCGCCACCACACCCAGGTAAATTTTGTTTTTTTTTAGTAGAGACGGGGTTTCACCATGTTGGCCAGGCTGGTCTCGAACTCCTGACCTCAGGTGACCCGCCCACCTCAGCCTCCCAAAGAGCTGGGATTACAGGCATCAGCCACCACTCCCGACTGGTCTGAGCTGTTCTACTTCACATGGGAGTCATTTGTTTTTTGTTTTTGTTTTGGATGAAAGTATACTTAACTTTTATTATCGGTAGGTAATTTCTCTGTAACTTAATTTTATTTTTTCCAATTTTAAAAATTGTAAAATATACATGCCATAAAATTTGCCACTTTAATCATTTTTAAGTTTTAAGCACATTCACCATGCTGAGCAACTGTCACCGCCACTATCCCCAGATCTCTGTCTTCCCAAACAGCTCTGTCCCGCCCGGCACCCTGCATTCTACCTTCCGTCTCTACCATACATAAGTGTGAGGCGTTTAAGGCGGAACACTCTGCGTACACATTGGATACTGACTTGCAGAAGGCAAGGCCCTGTCTGGCAGGATGGGGAGGTGCCTCCTCACTGGGTACCTTTCCCCTTTCCCACCGCACCCGCTCACCTTGAGCTCTGGGGCAGGCTGTGGATTGGCCAGGCCCCTAGCTGCTGCAGGCCCTTCCCTGCCAGTCCCGTCTGGAAGCTGTGGTTCTTCTGCATCTGGGGATGAGAGAGTGAGGAGGCCATCATTCCGTCCAGAACGTCCCTGGGGTCTCACTGAAGACACTCCGAGAGGAAGAGAGTTTCATGCTGCACACGCGGCACACTCATGCACACGCGGCACACTCATGCAGAAACAGGCAAATCAAAAAAAACCACAAACCAACCCCAGGCTCTCTGCATGCTGGCCAGGTCATTCTTTTAACGGGAGATTTAGGAGAGACTCATAGAAAGAGGATCAAAGGTCAGGAGACTGGGGGCTGACCTGGAGGGGCTGGTGCTCGTGCTACCTACCTGGGGTTGGCACGAACAAGTTAGAAGGAATTGGGAGTGGCGCGAGTGGAGCGACAAAGTCCGCAGGAGCGAGAGCCGGCTCGCTCCGCTGGGTCCCGCTTGGGTTCAGGACGTCAACGTAGCGAGCTCTGGTTCCTGCTGCAAAGGGGAGGGAAGCAAATTGAGGTGAACGCGCCAGGTGGCCTCCAGCTTCCAAACGCTCTGCGCTCACTGTGTCAGAGGAAAAGCACGCAGGGACGTGCGGGAAGCCACCTCCTCCCCACGCACAACAGCTACACGTTGGCCTCTCTCTCTGGGACAGTTAATCGTTCAAGCAAGCTCCCACTCCAAGGCCACCCTTACCTGCTCTTCTAGAGTACATGTTCACGGGGGCTCCAGGAGGCCCTGTGAGGGCAGGCGGGGCAGCTTGCACAGTCTTGGGCATCGAGGTTGGAGGTGGGGGCGGGGCTTTCTTCTGCAGAGGGAAACACAGCTTCAGACACCCACTGTGTGCACAGAAACCCACTGGCATGGCACAGTCAGGAGGCTCCAAAAGGGGCAACAGCCACCCAAATATCACGGGGCCACACGAGGCTGTTCCCTCCACTCACATCTCACACCTCACACCCAACAGGAACTAGAATGACAATTTACCTCCTCTTCTGGCTCATTTAAATTCACCCACTGGTTTTTCTTTTCATCCCAAACAATCTGCCAAGATTTTAAAAAGAAAAAAGGTCAGTAGACTGAACCTAAACAGAATTAGAATCTGATTAATGATGACACTTCAAAACTTCAGGAAACACCTACTCAGGTCTGCTCTGAAAGTGACAGAAAAATCATTACAATTCCTTGGACGTCCCGTGTGTATTTGACAGCACTCACCGATTTGTTCTTGTCATCTGGCAAATAAGCTTCTGTCTTTTTCTTTCCAGGTAGCCAACGAAAGAACCAGGATTCACCCTAAATATAAAAAACACAAGAACAACTTTGAAAACATTATGTTCCATGAAATAAGCCAGGGCAAAAAGACAAATTCTACAGGACCCACTTCTGTGAGGCCCCAGAGTCGCCAGATCCACAGAGACACCAGGAGGATGGAGGTGGGGGGCAGATCCAGAGACACCAGGAGGATGGAGCTGGGGAGCAGATCCACAGAGACACCAGGAGGATGGAGGTGGGGAGCAGATCCAGAGACACCAGGAGAATGGAGGTGGGGGGCAGATCCAGAGACACCAGGAGGATGGAGGTGGGGAGCAGATCCACAGAGACACCAGGAGGATGGAGGTGGGGAGTAGATCCAGAGACACCAGGAGGATGGAGGTGGGGAGCAGATCCAGAGACACCAGGAGGATGGAGGTGGGGAGCAGATCCAGAGACACCAGGAGCATGGAGGTGGGAGGGAACTGGGAGTTGTTTCGTTTCAAGGAGACAGAGTCTCTGTTTGGGAAGGTGAGACAGTTCTGGAGACGGATGGTGGTGACGGCAACACAACAGTGTGAATGTACTCAGTGCCACAGAACTGTGCACTCAGAAAATGGTAAAAATGTGCATTTTGTTCTGTGTATTTTACTGTCATTTAAATAGGTCAGAACAGTAACGTGCCTTCAGGAACTTTTTACGTCTAAACACTGACAAAGCTTCCGACATCCTCCCCTTTGAGAAGTGGAAGGTGGGCTGTCCAAGTCAGTGTGTGTCGGAGGCAGACACAGCCCTCTGTGTTTCCCATGTGTGGAGAATTCGGTTATTAGGTAACTTTACTTTATTCTTCACATGATGCACTTCATTTTTGTTTGTTAGTTTTTTGAGACAGAGTCTCGCTCTGTCCCCCAGGCTGGAGTGCAATGGCGCGATCTCGGCGCACTGCAACCTCTGCCTCCCGGGTTCAAGTAGTTCTATGCCTCAACCTCCCGAGTAGCTGGGATTACAGGCGCCCACCACCATGCATGGCTAATTTTTGTATTTTTAGTAGAGATGGGGTTTCACCATCTTGGCCAAGCTGATCTTGAACTCCTGACCTCATGATCCGCTCGCCTCAGCATCCCAGAGTGCTGGGGTGACAGGTGTGAGCCGCCACACCCTGCCTCCCAGAATGCTGGGGTGACAGGCAGGAGCTGCTGCGCCCGGCCTCCCAGAGTGCTGGGGTGACAGGCAGGAGCTGCTGCGCCCGGCCTCCCAGAGTGCTGGGGTGACAGGTGTGAGCCGCCATGCCCAGCCTGATGCACTTCATTTCTACTGAAGAAAGAGGAGAAGCGTCAGCAGCTACTACACACCCTCAATTCTGTTTCTCTGTGAGTTCTACTGGCCAGACAAGCTGTCCCGGGGAGGCCTGTGATAGCCTGTGCACTGGAAACCTGCTCAAGTATCGTGTTTTATCTCAGAGCTCACACAAATTTGGAATTAAATGTGTGTTTATTTTCAAGACAGCAGCCATAAAAGAAAAATATGATCACTGAACTTTATTAAAATGAAGAATGATATTTTTCATAAAATACCATTACTAGGCCGGGCGTGGTGGCTCACACCTGTAATCCCAGTACTTTAGGAGGCCAAGGCAGGCAGATCACTTGAGGTCAGGAGTTTGAGACCAGCCTGGCCAACATGGTGAAACCCCATCTCTACTAAAAATACAAAAAATTAGCTGGGAGTGGCGGTGGGCACCTGTAATCCCAGCTACTCGAGAGGCTGAGGCAGGAGAATTGCTTGAACCTGGGAGGCGGAGGTTGCAGTGAGCCAAGATCATGCCAATGCACTCCAGCCTGGCTGACAGAGCGAGACCCTGTCTCAAAACAAACAAACAAACAAATAAACAAAAACCATTACAAGTAAAAAGGCAATCAATCTACAGATTGAGAGAAGATATCACAATAAATACACCTAACAGAGGACTTATATCCATAATACAGAAAGGACTCCTGCAAGTCCTTAAGAGAACACCATTAAAAATGGAAAGGAAAGCCAGGTGTGGTGGCTACACCTGCAGTCCAGCTACGAGGCGGGAGGATCACTTGGGCCCAGGAGTTTGAGACCAGCCTGGGCAACATAGTGAGACCCCATCTTTATGGGGAAAAACAAAAACAAAAACGGATAGAGACTTGAACAAGCACTGCCCCAAAAGAGCGGTGAGATGGTAACAGGGACACGAGAAGGTGCCCAGCATCACACCTCGCTGTGGAGATGCAGAGGAAGACACAATGAGATGTCATCAGCCCCAGCACAATGGCTAAGTTAAAGAACCGGCACTGCCCAGTATTGGTGAAGATGAGGGATATCCAGGGCCCTTGTCCTCTGCTGCAGGATGTGTGACTTGGTCCAACCAACCATTTAGGATGACTGCTCAGCAGTGTCTCCTAAAGCTGAACACGCGCTCCTCCTGCGACCTAAACCCTCAGCTCCTTGGCACGCACCTAAGAAAAACAAGCGCATTCGCCAAGAGACAGGCAAGGAGGCTCCTGGGGCCTGACTGCTCCCAGCCCCACACTGAAAGCAGTCCCAAAGTCCACGGCTGGGAGAAAGGATCTGTGAGCCGGCAGCAGGCACACACCACAGTGACAAAGCAGCGGCTGCCGTCTGGTCCCTTGCGGGTGGGTCTGACAGGTAGTGGCCAGAGGGGACCTCTGGGGGCCGGGCTGTGTCCCCATGCTGACCTGGGTGGGCTATTATCCTATTATCTGAAGGCACAAATACACAGACACCCATCATGCCGTGTGCACTGTAGCACTCGGCTGTTTGTATCAGGAGGCTATTTGCATGTGTGGTGAATTAAGAGGATGGCACTCTGGGAAGCGTGCCTCCTGCCCAGACCCTCCCAGCCGCCAGGCGCACCGTGGGCAGGCTGTACTACCTTCTTAGGTTCCTTCGTTTCTTTCTTGGCTGCCTGTCCAGGTCTCTTTGTTTCGGGAGCGGGTGAGAGAGACAGAGGTGGCTGCGTGGGACCCGAGTCGGCACGATCCCACCCTGGGGGGGCCTCCGAGTCTGGCACCGTCCTCGAGGGGGTCTGTCGCAAGGAAATGCAGAACAGGCTCTCCTGGGGCTCCTCACAGGAACCGAAAGAGAGAGGGGGATGCAATTCCCCAGGCGTGTTCCCTAAATACATCACTGAGAGGCCCGATGACTCCGGTGACCAGAGGGAGGCAGGAAGGGGGCTGGGGAGAGCAGCCCCCTGAATGGGCCTCCTGGAGCCTCTACCTGGCCTGACTAGAGAAGAGCCAGCCGCACTTAATAAGCAGCTCCGTCTGGGAGCACTCAGCACTCAGAATGCAAATGCGGGCATTCGATGGAGATTCCGGGCTGGAAGAAACGGAGCGTGAGCATGCACTGAGGGAAGACTGGCCAGAGCGGGGCGGTGGGTGTTCTCAAAGATACAATGATTTTTAAAAATATTTATTCCTGGGTCAAGTCCCAATTTTTCATAGCTCAACCCTCATTTTTACTTTTCCAGGGACACAGTATTTTAAAGGGTAAAACACCTCATGCAAGTTCAAACTACAGCAATCGCCTACTGATGGGATGCCCATGAAGGGCTGGGTATCTGTAAAGAAGGTTCCAGAATGCGGTCTGTATAAAAGCAACCATCCCTCCTGGTTAGGAGTAGAGCAAACAGAGGAGGTATTTATACCAAACATGTCTAATGAGATAAATCTCACTTTCAGGAAAACCAGTGACAATGTTAGAAATTTTACTGAATTCCAGGACATCCTCTTGTGAGATCAAAAAATTATAAAAGAAATTCTACTGTAGAAAAAGAGATGGCCAGGCTGGGCGCTGTGGCTCACGCCTGTAATCCCAGCACTTTGGGAGGCTGAGGCAGGTGGATCACGAGGTCAGGAGTTCAAGATCAGCCTGGCCAAGATGGTGAAACCCCACCTCTACTAAAAATACAAAAAAAAATGAGCTGGGTGTGGTGGTGGGCGCCTGTAGTCCCAGCTACTCAGGAGGCTGAGGCAGAGAATTGCTTAAACCTGGGAGGCAGAGGATGCAGTGAGCCAAGATCGCACCACTGCACTCCAGGCTGGGCGACAGAGAGAAACTCCATCTCAAAAAAAAAAAAAAAAAAAAAAAAAAAAAAGAGATGGCCAGGTGCAGTGGCTCACACCTTAATCCCAGCACTTTGGTTAGGCTGACGCAGGCAGATCACTTGAGGTCAGGAGTTCGAGACTAGCCTGGCCAACATGGCGAAACCCCGTCTCTACCAAAAAATACAAAAAATTAGCCAGGCATGGTGGCACATGCCTGTAGTCCCAGCTACTTGGGAGGCTGAGGCTGGAGAATCACTTGAACCTGGGAGGCGGAGGTTGCAGTGGCCAAGATGGCGCCACTGCATTCCAGCCTAGGCAACAGAGCGAAACTATGTCTTAGGGGGAAAAAAAAAAAAAAAGGCCAGGCTTGGTGGATCACACCTGTAATCCCAGCACTTTGGGAGGTTGAGGCGGGTAGATCATGAGGTCAGGAGTTTAAGACCAGCCTGGCCAACATGGTGAAACCCCATCTCTACTAAAAATACAAAAACTAGCCAGGCATGGTGGCACACACCTGTAGTCCCAGCTACTTGTGAGGCTGAGGCACAGAACTGCTTGAACCCAGGAGGTGGAGGTTGCAGTGAGCCGAGATCGCACCACTGCACTCAAGCCTGGGCGACAGAGCAAGAATCTGTCTCAAAAAAAAAAAGAAAAAGAGATGTAGAAATCAGAGAAGGTACCCACTTTGGAAGAATTAAAATTAATAAGGGGATTTCATGATATTTGGGTATTTCTTCTACTTAAAGTAACTGTTTTTACGCTACTGAATTCTCTCTTCCCCATCTTTCCCTACCAGTGTTTTCACCAACTCTTCATATTTTAAGGATGAAAGCTATTTAGAAGCACTTTCACTTTAAGAAACAATTTCATAGTCCTCACTACCATCATCCTACTTACAACTCAACAAGGAGTCTGGGTGCCCACTCGATGAACTTTTTGGAAAACAAATAGTTTAAGAAAATGTGACAAAGTACCAGATTAGCAAATTTTCCATCAAAATTTTCTTCGCTTAGCTCGGAAAGTGAGTTTCCAACAGGCGCCTCCTGCGGCACTATCCCTGTCAATGGGAAAGAGAGCAACTATGATCTCAGTCACGAGAAGGCGGGACGTGTGTGTGGCGCACAGATCAACAGGCACACCACCTTCCCACCCAGCTACTGCCACACCAGCATGATCTGCAGAAACCAAGGCTGAACATCTTCCCACATGTGTGCACACTCTTTTATTTTTAAAACTAGGCCTATGTTTTGCTTTGTCCATATACACACATGTAGACACAGGCACAGACCAGGGACAAGATCCACCAAATCGAGTTCCAGACAGAAGTTCATGACCTGCCCCTGTGCATCTCACCAGGCGTCCAGCAGGGCCGTCTAAAGACAGACCCCAGGAGACCCATGGCCACCATGCCCTGCCCCAAATGGCCATTTAAGCTTCACAACAAAAAGCCAAGTTACAAAAGGAACTGGCATTAACACTGCTGTTGTAGTGAGACTCTGAACCCATCCAGTCTGTAACTTCCAGAATTTCTGGTCTACGTTAAGACAAGTAATGTAAGTTGTTTCAAGCTCAAATAACTTCAATCTCTTCCACCAGTCCCCACAGACACCACACCCCATGCTGCTTCTGCTCTCGAGACAGCATCTCTGCAGCCCCACCTGGGTCTGGGCTCCTGGCTTCCTGGAGCAAGTGTCTCCTTTCCTGCAGAGGTGGCACACCAGGTGGGAGGCCAGGCCTGGAGGGCTCCGGGAAGCCAAGTGCAGGCCCTGGGGTCACACAGCCAGGACCCGGCTCCAGAGGCCCCGGGGGCAGTGGCACTGGGAACATCGGCACCCTGGCAGGACTGGCCAATGGGCCGTCAGGGAGCGTCTGCGGAGCTGCATGGGAACGGTGGAGAAGAGGTCTGGGGTTACTGAGGGTAGCTTGAGTCACTGGAAGGAGCTGACACTCAACGTGTTTATGACAAGTTATTTTGTACAGCCCCATTTCTTTTATAAGGGAGGTCCAACAGAGCAGAAAGCCTGAAGCCACCACCCCACCGCACCATCCGCGGTTTGCAGAAAAGCAGAGCATCCGCTTGCTTTTCTAGGGGAGGGGCACTTGAGCAGTCAGAGCAGCACGCGGGCTCCAGGGCGCGGCCCACACGCAAGCCCATGGCGGCCGCCTGGCACAGAGCTCTGCTAGGCCCGAGTCCCCTCCTCCACGGCCAGGGGTCACACAGGCCACTCGTTCATTCCTTCATTCTTCCGACTCAACATAAAACCTGGGAGGGCTGCTGCCTACCAGCACCATGCTGGGCCCTGGATGCTTCAACAACAAAAGAAATGCTGGGTCCTCATGGGGGTCGGGACAGATGAACTGAGTAAGAGGAGAAAGCGCTAAGGACAGCAATCAACCAGGAAGTGGTAACGGTGTCTGAGGACGAAGCAGACTGGACATCAGGCAGGGAGCGTGGGCAGTGGGCCCAAATCAGGAGTGTGGCTGGTCCACAGCGTGGGAGTGGACACAGCACCAGGGCAGGAGGGCTCAGGGCCAAGCTTGGAGGGCCTGTGGCCACCATGAGGACCCTGGCTTGTCCTCAGGTGAGATGGAGAGTCTGGAGGGTCTGGGGAAGAAGCAGGAGGCGAGCAGGAAGGAGCCGTGCTCATCCAGGCATGCGGACCTGCATGCAGGCTGCGCTGGTGAGGTTCACTGACGAAGGAAGCTGAGAAGCGCGAGAGAGGAGGGGGCATCTGGACTTGACTCCCTGGAGCTCTGGGCTGGCCCTTCCACCGACGGGGCCGACTGGGAGAGGCAGGTTACAGAGGGGCACAGCCGAGGGCGCCACCCAGACACGGTGCGGCTGAGGCTCCCGGAGAAGCAAGCAGGGAGGCTGAGCAGGCAGCGGGCGCTCAGGGCAGTGTCGCCAGCACATGGAAATTTATGGACATGGAAAGCCATGAGCCTCCCCTCCATGGGCTCATCAGGGGAGGAAGCATGAAGGGAGGAAGAGGGAGGAGACCGAGGAGCCCCACAACCACCGAGGTGGTGTGAGACACTGCCTCCAACAGTCCACATCTGAAAGCAGTTCTCCAGGAGGCAAGGGCGCAGGCCACGGCTCAGCCCGCAGGAAGCAGGGGCTTGTCTGAGGGCAGCAGCCGCGCACCTGGGCTCACCTGAGGGCAGCAGCCGCACGCTCGGGCTCGAGTGCTCAGGGCTCGGTGCAGGCACCGCCAGCAGAGGGTTGGCGATCCCCAGGGCTGCTGGCTGACTGAGTCCTGGCCCGTCCAACTGCTCCATCTCGGAGCTCGGAGTGCCGGGACACTGCTGCGGGAGGGCTCCGTCCTGATGCCATACTCCAGCCCCCTCCTGAGGGAGAACAAGACCCGCCCTGTGGAAGCTGCCTGTGGCCGCTCTGCAGCGCCGCCCGCCTGCCACCACCGCGCTTGCTGTGTCCCTACTTCAGGACAGGAGGCACTCAAAGCCCTTTCTGGGGAATTAGGGAATTCTCACAGGCACACATTTGCAGTTATACTGTCTTTATAGATACATACTTTCAGTGTGGAAATGACAGGGACAGAAGCCACCTTGCCAGACGCCTCTGTGCCACCCCAAGCCAAGGCTGTACCTTAATCTGCCGCTCCACCTGCTGCAGGTGAACCAGCCACGTGGGTGCGGCCAAGGACTCCTCTTCTGGCTTCTCTTTCAGCTGGGGATCGAAGAGTCGTAACTGGGAAGCCATCTAGACATGGGCAAAAATCAGAGGCCCCTGTCACCACCGGGTGATGACAAGTGAGCCGTCTTCAAAATGCCCGGGCAATGCAGCTTCAGTGTTCACTGGCAATAAAGTTTAATTAGCTGCCTACATGTTTCTAGTATGTGCTTAGGTGACATACCCAGCACATGGGACGCTGGGTGACTGGGAAGTTGCTGTAGACGACCTCTTGGCCCACGGGCACTGGGTTGGCAGCGCTAGGCACCCCCCTGGAACAGGCCTGGCCCGAGACTACCACCTGACCACGTGGACCTGACTCAGCAAAAGCTGGACTCCCCCGGGAATGTCTGCACGCTTTCATTGGGAATTTGGGGGATGCGGAGCGGGACAGAGGGGCAGAACACAAGTTTGGCCCTGTGTTCATGACCACTAAGGTGGGGGACGAGCACCTAAGGACTCGTGCACGAATGACTCTCTGAACTTTGAAATGGGCCTAAAAATGTCCCTAATACATTTTTTGGGCATCCCATGAGCACGTTCTCACAAATGGAACTACTGACAAGAGGTGAAGATCCTGATGCAACACGGGCGCCTCCCATACTCTCTTGTCAGTCACGCTGCCTCTGTTTTACAGGCGAAGAAACTGAGGCCTGCAGCAGTACAGCCAGGACTCAAGCAAAGGCTGCTGGACTCTGGACACTTAAGCTATCAACCACCAGACTAAATTGCCTCAAAATAAGAATATCCTGGCCGGGCGTGGTGGCTCACGCCTGTAATCCCAGCACTTTGGGAGGCCAAGGCAGATGCATGCATCACTTGAGGTCAAGAGTTCGAGACCAGCCTGGCCAACATGGTGAAACCCCATCTCTACTAAAAATACAAAAAATTGGCCAAGCGTGGTGGCAGGCGCCTGTAATCCCAGCTACTTGGGAGGCTGAGGCAGGAGCATCACTTGAATCTGGGAGGCAGAGGTTGCATTGAGCCGAGATCGCACCACACTGCACTCCAGCCTGGGTGACAGAGTGAGACTGCGTCTCAATAAAAAAAGAGTATCCTACAGACAGTTCCTTCTGATTGTGAAACTCGCTGCCAAGGCTCTGTGCTGGCACACGGTGCCTGAGAGTCCCCAGGCTAAGACGCAAAACACGAAGCCATTCAAAGATCTTTATCCACCCAAGAGGCAGGTTCCGAGCGCCTACCACAATGGGGGTCTGAACCATCGCTACCCCCATGCCCGGGGGCTCTGGCAAGCCCTCCTTCCCTGCAGTCAGCACAGCATCCCGAGGACAGGCGCCAGGGGCAGCACCTGCACAAGCTGGCTGATCAACACCGGGGAGTACAGGTGCGGCTGCATCAGGATGCTCTTCGCGATGGCCTCACAGTAGTGGAAGGCTTGCGTGGCCAGCCCCATTTCCGCCAGGCGGCAGGAGTAGATGAACTTAAACACCTGAAACGACAGAAGCCTTGCTGCCCCGCGGCTCCCCCGCGTCCGAGCATCGCCGACAGACAAAGCCTTGTACCGCCCTGAGGCTCCCCTGCATCCGAGCATCGCCCTGTGAGCTGTGAACTCTTCTGGACACTTCACTCATCATCGTCTCCCACCCACCACGCCCGCTGACCACAGTCCTAGTCCCTGTTCCCCAACGGATTTCAAGAGCAAAGTAAATGACTAAGCTGGTAGGAAACTCACTCTGCTTTCCCCCCAACCCCTTTCATGGGGCCACTCGGCTCTCACGGTCACAACGCCCCAAGAGCGCGGCACTGAGACCACTGCCTTCCGTGTAGCTTGAGCTGCTCCACAGACATTCTCTAGATACTTCATTCTTTTTTATTTTTTTTTGACAGGGTCTCACTTTGTCACCCAGTCTGGAGTGCAGTGGCACAATCACAGCTCACTGCAGCCTCAATCTCCTGGGCTCAAGCAGTCCTCCCACCTCAGCCTCCGAGTGGCTGGGAACACAGGTGCATGCTGCCACGCCTGGCTAATTTTTGTATTTTTTTTTTTTTTTTTTTGTAGAGACAGGGTGTTATTATGTTGCCCAGGCTGGTCTCTAATTCCTGAGCTTAGGTAATCCACCCACCTTGGCCTCCTAAAGTGCTGGGATTACAGGCATGAGCCGCCATGCTCAGCCTCTCATGTATGTTTTATAGACACCACCCCCACACTGCATCAGAGAATACCGCCCTCAAATATTAAAAATAGCTCGTATGGCCGGGCACGGTGGCTCACGCCTGTCATCCCAGCACTTTGGGAGGCTGAGGTGGGCAGATCACAAGGTCAGGAGATCAAGACCATCCTGGCTAACACGGTGAAACCCCATCTCTACTAAAAATACAAAAAATTAGCCAGGCGTGGTGGTGGGTGCCTGTAGTCCCAGCTACTCGAGAGGCAGAGGAAGGAGAATGGCGTGAACTCGGAAAGCAGAGCTTGCAGTGAGTGGAGATCGTGCCACTGCACTCTAGTCTGGGTGACAGAGCGAGACTCGGTCTCAAAAAAAAAAAAAAAAAGCTCATACAGGCTGGGTGCGGTGGCTCACGCCTGTAATCCCAACACTTTGGGAGGCTGAGAGAGGATGACTGCTTGAGCCCAGGAGTTTAGGATCAGTCTGGGCAACACAGTTTTTTTCTACAAAAAATAAAAAAAATTAGTGTGGCATGGTAGTGCTGCCTGTAGTCCCAGCTACTCTGGAGGCTGAGGTGAATCACTTGAGCCTGGGAGTGATCAAAACAGTGCACTCCAGCCTGGGCAACAGAGTGAGACCCTGTCCTCCTTTAAAAAAAAGGAGCTCATGAAAATAATTGAAATCAAATGCAAACGGAAAGCCTCAATTCAATGGGATCTTGTTTCTTAGCATTTTAGATCAAATGTCTTCTCAAGATCCTCCCCCAAAAAACTCACATCATTTTTTTCGATACCAATTCAAACAATCTAAGTAGCCAAAAGCTTGTTAGCACTGAGTGCCTGCCCAGCCATGACAGCTGCAGGCTGGCAGCAGCTGCTTACCTGGAAACTAGGTAGGGGGCAGGTCTGGGCACCCAGGGACTGGGCGTACTCATAGGCTTCCGTCCTCTGGATTGCTTCGTTGGTTGCGAACTTTAAGAATGGCAAACTGTAGAGGAAGTGAATTATTTTGATTTGGAAAAAATGGCCAATTATTGGCATAGTCAGCCTTGGAGCAAATCATCCAGAAGTGTGTCCCACCACGTAACAAATAAAGACATGATTCTGGCCATTTCTGAATTCACTAAAGGAGAAGGATTTTGTTTTACTTTGAAAGGAAAACTTACAGGACTACACTGACTTGATTCCTTACCTGTGATTGGATCCGATTAAGACAAGCTTTGCAGTTTTCTTCGTGTAAACACCAAATCCCGCCTGGGCCATGAGGTAGCAGAAGTGGGCCGCATCTAAGAGGCCCCTTGAAGCTGCGGAGAGATGACACGACACACGGCGGGCTCAGTGACCGGGAGCGCTTGCAGAAATCAAGGACGCGCACAGAAGGCACCAGAGACGCCAGCCGGACCGAGAAGGCCGGGTTCCGGTGATTTCTGCCAACGCCACAGACAACCGGGCTTTCGGCGCTCCATCCGCGACGCCCAATGCCCATCTCCACCCCGACCTACCCAGAGTGTCGCCCATGGTAGCCATCGTCCTGAACTCGACGTCCATGTTGTTGTTCAAGTTGGACAAGACCATGGCGAGGTGCGGCCTCCAATCTCCCCATTTCTCATCTCCACAGCACTAACATGAGGAAAAACAAAACGAAGCCTCATCCCCGGAAGCCAGCGCCATTTCAATTCCACACAGCTGGGCTCACCAGGCACCTCACGGCCTGTGACAGCGTCACCCACGAGCAAACTCCACACAGGCAGTGGAGCCTGTGCAAGCCACCAGGCAGTGCCACTCACCGTGGACGCGGCAGGCATCCGCCCGGACATGAGCTGGTAGACTGTCTGCAGAGGGTCGTTGATTGGGAGGCTGTTAGCAAACCTAGGCAGACATAAACACAGAAAGACCCCATGCTGGCTCAGCTAAAAGAAAAAAGCCGGCCGGACATGATGGCTCACGCCTGTAATCCCAGCACTTTGGGAGGCCAAAGTGGGCGGATCACCTGAGGTCAGAAGTTAGAGACTAACATGGAGAAACCCCATCTCTACTAAAGATACAAAAATTAGCCGGGTGTGGTGGTGCACACCTATAATCCCAGCTACTCAGGAGACTGAGGCAGGAGAATCGCTTGAACCCAGGAGGCAGAGGTTGCAGTGAGCTGGGATCGTGCCACTGCACTCTAGCCTGGGTGACAGAGCAAGACTCAAAATTTAAAAAAAGCTCTCAAAAAAATAAATAAATAAAATAGTAATAAATTAAATTTTTAAAAAAATCAGCCCTAAGCCCTCTGATGTAATGATTAGACTTATATTTCACTTAGGCAAAGTACACACATCTCAATATTTTATTTTTCTTTCTTATCTCAATATTAAAAAAAAAAAAAAGCTGTAAAAGATAAGGCCAGGCATGGTGGCTCACGCCTGTAATCCCAGCACTTTCAGAAGGCTAAGGATCTTCTTAGCCTTGAGGCAGATCCCTTGAGGCTAGGAGTTTTGAGACCAGCCTGGCCAACATGGCAAAACCCACCTCTACTAAAAATACAAAAAATTACCTGGGTGTGGTGGTGGGTGCCTGTGGTCTCAACTACTTGGGAGGCCAAGGCGTGAGGATCACTTGAACCTGGGAGGCAGGGGTTGCGGTGAGCTGAGATCACGCCCCTGCACATCAGCCTGGGCAACAGAGCAAAACTCAAAATTTAAAAAAAGCTATAAAAGATGAAGACTGAGGAATTCGCTGAGATTTTACATGAAGTACTAAAAACCATCCAGTTAATTAAAAACTTTTTAAGCTCTCCACAACACGACCCAAGGAAGCCTCGAGGCCCAGGAAGCCGAGTTCGTGTGGGAGCACAGCACAGTCAAGTGAGATCCACCTGCCGCCTGCCGCCTGCCCCCAGGGTGCGGACGCTGCGTGCTACAGGGAGCCAGCAGGGCTCGCCACTGGACCAGGCCACCGTGGGACTGTACCTGGTCATGACTCGGGCGTGTGTCCGGCTGTCCATCTTACTTGCAAGTAGCAGAGCGTGACCCCACAGGCCATTCTTCATTGCAGACTCCAAAGCATCCTGCGAAAGGCATTTCAGGGACCTTGGTGGGTTATCGGCGGCGCTCACGTGACATGAGTCAAGACAGGCGACAGGCCATGTGTCCTCACACAGCAGCAGATACACAAACAACCCAAAGGCCTCAAAAACACACTTATTCACCATTTGGAGACTAAAGACACGTAGCGATTCATTATTTTCCTGAGTTTCAAAGTCCCTGTGGTAGTGGGTATTTGTAGATATTTGCTGCTTTTATCCATTTTCAGCATAAAACACAAGCACGCTAATCACAAACAGGGCTAACCACGCAGCGCTGCCCACCACGCCGCCCCATCCACTGGGAAACACGCTTGAGTCAACTTCCCAGTTCTAACAGGAGGCCTCCGCGAATATCCTGTCAACACGGACAGTGACTCCAGTAAGGCAGCCTCCCCTTTCACCAAAATCATCCAGGGCATAATTTAGAACTTCTGGCTGGGAGGCAAAAATGTTACCGTAGAGGAAGATGTTAATAAAAGCTAACAGGTTACATGACTTCAATCAGTTATAAAACATCCATAATAGACTCATACTGATCAGGCCGGGCGCGGTGGCTCATGCCTATAATCCCAGCACTTTGGGAGGCCAAGGCGGGCGGATTGCTTGAGCCCAGGAATTCGAGACCAGCCTGGCAACATGGTGAAACCCCGTCTCTACAAAAAAAAAAAAAAAAAGTTAGCCAGGCGTGGTGGCATGCAGCTGTAGTCCCAGCTACTCAGGAGGCTGAGATGGGAGGATCACTTGAACCCAGGAGTTCGAGGCCGCATTAAGCTGTGATCACGCCACTGCACTCCAGCCTGGGCAAGAGTGAGACCCTGTCTCAAAAAAAACTAAAAATAAAAAAATAAAAATACTGGTCAAATATGCCCTTTCTGAGTTTATCATGATATAAAAGGACAGAAAACTCTCAGCCTATCCCATGTCTCTGCTGTTTAGGGCCACACATGCCTCTGAGACTGGCCTCTCTCCTGCTTAGCACATCCAAAGCAAACATCATGCACCCTAGACAGCCCCTCCTGTGCACACAGTGTCACTGCTGCAGTCACTATGGACCCCCCAACCCCACTGTCCCAGAGCAGGCTCCTGTCTCAGGCCCCCCGCCTGCCCCAGTCCCCACGCTGCTGTGACCCCAGTCACTGGACGCTACACGCACTGGCTGCTCTCCTGCCCGTGGCCTTTCCATGCACTGCGCCTCTGACAGGTTCAGTGCGCCCTCCCAACTCCCAACGACTTCTGGGCTGTGGACTCGAGCCTGACTTTGTGAGAATGCCACAACTTGTGTCATGCACATTTCATCCGAGATTTGGCACACACAGCAGGGGCACGGCCTGTGCTCAACATGTGCATTTATCGAATGACTGAAAATTTAATCTGCAGGTCTCCAACACTGGAAACAGTTAGAAGGAAACCAACATTAACACCTCCAGAAGGATGGCATACAAGAGTCAGGCATTGTTCAGGAAACAGCAAGACCTGAAGCCCCACACTGCAGCGCGGATGCTCCCGAGAGGGGGCCACGTCCCTCCCCAAAGGCTGCAACCCCGCACCAGGCCCGACCCAGTGGACACGTGCAGGCGCGGATGCTCCCGAGAGGGGGCCGCGTCCCTCCCCGAAGGCTGCAACCCCGCACCAGGCCCGACCCAGTGGACACGTGCAGGCGCCAGGTGCCATGATGAGGAGGCGCACCTTCTTACGGCCATACAGCAACAGCTCCCTGAACCTCTCGGTCTCTCTCTCGAGCGAGCTGGCGGCAGCCGCCGGACCACCAGTGAGGAAAGAGAGCTGGGCCTCACCAGACTCCTCCTCTTCCACCTGCTCCACTGCCTCATTCGTGAAATCAATCAGGTTTGCTTCATTGGGCGACTTCCCAGGAAGCCACACTGTTCTGTGGTCTTGTAACAGAAGCTCCGCAATGTCGGTCCCTACCACGGTCTGTTTGGGTCAACAGGAACAGGAAGGAGAACAATGGCTCTCAGGTGAGGACGCACTGGACCACCACAGGCACAAAGCCCCACCCTGGACACAGCCAGACCCACAACTACCCGAAAGGCTGGCAAGGCTGGGCTGAAACCTCATCCCATCCCAACCGCACGTTCCCTCTCCCTCCCCACCCAGCCACTACAGTGTGCTTCCTAAGGGGGCCCTCCAGGTTCCCATAGCTGGCCATGCGGATCCCGCCCTGCTCCTTCGGGAGGCTGAGCATTCCCAAGACGAAATGAAGACCAGCAAGAAGAAACACTCTAGAAGTAGAAAGAAACATACCCCATTTTGTCTGCATAAGAGAACAATAAAATTCCAAAGAAGACTTGCAGACTCTTTGTCAATTAAGTTTTCATTCTGCAAACATTTCATAGCTTTGTTCTGTGCAAAATTAATGACATCCACTTTATGGGTGTCGTCTCTGCAGAAAGAACACACAGTGAGCAGTGATGTCTGCAAGGCCGGGCTCACAAAGAAATGCCTCAACAAGGAACATACTTGGCCAGGGGTCCCGGGAACGCCCGCATCTCCTCCTGCTCAGACGTGTGCTGCAGCAAGGCCTACGAGGAGAGGGCCATGGGTCAGTGGCAGCCAGTGCACAGCCACCCTGCTGGCAGGCCGGCCAACCCAGGCACGGATGCTGCCCATGAGAGGAGAGGATGGCATGGCCCACCCGCCCCGCCCCACAGCAGGTGAGGGCTCTGTCGAGGCTGTTACATGGAACATGGCCTGTGTGGACCACAGCCATGATTTCAAACTTTATTTTAAGTAGTGAAATCCATTTTCTCTCCCCAAATACTGAGGCAGAACCCCAATACATGTGACAGAAGCCTGCAGAAGCTGCAGGAAGAGGCGCACGCCAGCCCCCGTCACCTCGGCAGCGCCACGCACGTCCACCCCACCCGCCCCCCTCACCTGGGCAGCACCGGGCCCACCCACTGCATCTATCATTGAAAAGCACCAATAAAGCAAACATCCCCAAAACGAGGACAGAAAATGCATATACAATCAAACCACGTTGAACACCCAAGGCAGACGCTTACAATACTGACTTCTAGGAAGAAAAAGATATGATCAAATAGAAGAAAAACCCTACAAATTGAAAATTCACAGGAATAAACATTTTCCAAGGACGTATGTCCAGAGACAAGGTCTGACAATTGAAGATGACAAACTGCAAAGCACAGAGTTCCCCGGGGCAGCAGAGCAGTGACGCCACGCTTCTGCGTGTGCCATTACCTCCATGCTGTGGACCTCCACCAAGGCCGGCTGTCCTTCTGAAGGCAGATTGGGAATCACTTTGATAAGCTGACCGCCAGGGCCAAACCTGGCACAGACATGAGGCACTGAAAATTTTTCAGGAGAAGTTGGTCTTGATGAAACTGCATTTAAAATAAATTGAAAAAGAAACAATCAGCTTGTCACTGTTTGATGCTTCTGAGCCTAGACTTTCAATGTGCTCACACAGCTTAAATCACAGGTTAGATTTATCATGACAGACTTTCAACTCAAAAGTCGGTAACTGTTTAATATCATACTTAAAAGTAGAACTTCAGCATATGTCAGGAAAAGAAAAATGTCTGAATCATTAAGCATGAAAGCTGTTCCCTTGTACACCGAGAAAGCTCCCGCAACACCCTCATGAGCCGCCCGAGGCTCCTGCAATGGTGCGTGCTCCTCCCAGGCCTGGCCCACTCCCAAGCTCTTCCATTTTCACAAAATCAAATTCAGACTGCGATGACCACACAGCACCCAGCAAAAAGGACAGCAAAACACCTCAAGCAAAAAAGAAAATAAGGAGCCAGGCATAGTGGTGCATGCCTGTAATCCCAGCACTTTGAAAGGATCCAAGGCAGGAGGGCCACCTGAACCCAGGAGACAGAGACCATGACCGTGCCACTGCACTCCAGCCTGGGTGACAGAGTCAGACTCTGTCTCTTAAAAAAAAAGAAATGAAAAAATGTTAACTGAAACAATACTTTAAGAAAGTAAGGCCGGGCACAGTGACTCACACTCTAATCCAAGCATTTTGGGAGACCGAAGAGGATGGATCACTTGAGGTCAGGAGTTTGAGACCAGCCTGGCCAACATGGCAAAACCCCATCTCTACTAAAAATACAAAAATTAGCTGTGCATGGTGGCAAACACCTGTAATCTCAACTACTCAGGAGGCTGAGGCAGGAGAATCGTTTGAACCCGCGATGCAGAAGTTGCAGTGAGCCAAGATCACGTCACTGCACTCCAGCCTGGGAGACAGAGTGAGACTCCATCTCAAAAAAAAACAAAAAAACAAACAAAAAAAACCTCAGCCTACCATTAAATTCTGTAACTTTATATCTTTACGTATATTTCTGCAATTTGCCAAGAAAAAGCACTTGAGCTTCCTGGAAGGGAACTCTGACTGACACGCGGGACAACTGCAGGAGCAGAGTCTCCAAGCGGAATGAGCAGCTCCCTCCTGCATGCCTGCTGAGCCACGGGGTCTGCGATGGGGATGTGATCAGGGGCTGCCCAGAGCCTGGATATGAGCTGTCCTCAGAGTCACACTTTAAAACACATGTCGGGGCAGGCAGGGCAGCTCTCAGGCCTTAAACCAAACTGCAATCGAAGAGACAGCATCGGCCCGTCCTGACACGCCCTGCCTCTCGGAAGGACGGATTGGGTCAGAGCCAGGCCAGGACATCACAATTCCAATCCCAGCCCTGACTCCCGTGTTCAGATGCCGGGCTGGGTGGCCACCCCAGTGGGGTTAGCCGGTATCCCTCTGTCCTGCTGAGCACACACCTTGCTCCATGGCAGGCCAGATGGTGTCGGCAGGGTAGCCATACTCTGGGAAGCCGGGGCCACTGCTGAAATTGCTGCGGTAGGTGCCGTAGGCAAAATCGCCGTGAAAGGAGCCTGGAGGAAGCGGGGCCTCGTAGGAACCGGCAGCCACATTGTGGCTTCTGTAAATCTGACTCTTAGAAAACAAAGCAAACGGGCAAAATCAATTCCCCAGGCACAGCAGTAACACTTTAGGTACATTGCAAACAGGATGGTGGTTCTAAACACAACTGTCCGCGTGTCTGTGAGGCGCCGCCGCGCACCTGGTGCGAGTGGGAGCTGAGGCTGCTGCGGCGGCTGGCCAGGCTGTGTGCGCTGTGCAGGCTCCGTGCCGAGTGCTCGCTGTGGACGCTGCGCCGGTCCACCTCTTCCCCATAAGGGTCTCTGTGCGGATCGGGGTCATCGTCAAAACTCCCCGTGAAGCGAGGATCGTACCTCCAGTTGTTGTCACGTTTCTCGGGCCTAGAGGAAGCCGGGGGACAGAGGCAGAGGAATGGGAGTACAGGAGGCCCCGTCCCCATGTGCCACGCAGCTGCCCAGGAGCCGAGACCGAGACCCCTGGGGCCGAGGCACAACACAGCACACCCGACACTCAGGGCCCTCTGACGTGCAATGTTAGAGAAGTACTGCGAATGCGTCTCCAGTGTGGTCACTTCTCTGGGCTGCAGGGCGCGACCGGTAAGAAGGGACGATGAGAAAGAGTGAGCCCAATCTCCCAGGTGCTCCCAGAAGTGCTGAACAGTCCTCTTGCTGAGGCCAGTTCTCTAACAGTCCAAGCTGGGAACCCTGGGAGGGTCTGCTCCCTCCTTCCTTTCAGACAGGGACCAAAACATCACGCAGATGCTCACCCAAATTACCACAGCTCTTTGTTAAAACCCAGACATGAGGACAGAGAAGCACCAGCGCGCCCTGGCTGCCCCCAGCCTCTGGCCCCCCAGGGGTGCTCCACCAACCTGTCCCCGAAGGTAGAGTGCTCTCTCCTGTATGCGTCATACTCTGCATCACACCAATACCTCCGGTCATAGGTGCGGGGGTCCCTGACTCTAGCACTGTAGTGGTAACGATCCCAGTGACCTGGATCTGTGAGCAAGGAATTAATGATTAATAGAGTAACATGCAAAAGAAGAAATGCCTCAGATATCACTAAAGAAGCGACACCACCCCAGGACTTTATGCTCCAAGGACTCCTCGAGAAACCCAGCTTCTCTCCTGGAAACCAGCACGACACCAGGAAGCCATGAGATCTGGAGGGCCCTACCTACCTAAAGGCAACTGGCTGATTTTTCTCTCAATACAAGTGTTTTAGATTAAAAAGAAAAAATATTTTTAGAAAAGGTGCTAAAAGATTTCTTTATTAAGTCCTTTTTCTTCTTCTTTTCTTAAACAGAGATGGGGTCTTACTATGTTTCGCAGGCTGTTCTTGAACTCCTGGGCTCAAGTGCTTCTCCCACACCTCGGCCTCCCTAAGTGCTGGGATCACAGGTGTGAGCCACTGTGCCCAGCCAGTTCTCTTTCACGGTTGCTGCTTTTGACTAGTTAATCCCCTAACTGTAAATTTTACTACTACTTCTCCTTAATGTGACTCATAAGGTTTTCAAAAATAATCTCAATATTAAAAGGTTACTTTAAAAGGGCTCTAAACAAACTGGATATACCATTTTCAGCAAGTGTTTTTAGCAAGTATTAAGAAAAAGTTCTTAAAAGGTCTTTTATCATCTTTTCTAAAGATGTCTTTTCTTTTTTAAATTTATATTTAAAACAGGTGCAAATATCAAAGAGGATATTTGATACTTGTCAAGGGGATTCAGGGCCCAGAGCACTAGAGGCCACAGCCAGGGCAGGAGTGACCAGAGGAGGCTCTTCCCGGGGACATGGCCACTGTGCCGCACACACTGCATGGAGGACAGATGTGGCTGCAGCTGGACGTCGCCAGGGAGCACCCAGGTTGCTGCCCGGTGGGCGTGGCCCACGTCCACACCGCCCCAGGCAGCAGCTGCCAGCCTCCTGTGGTCAGGAGTGCGGGAAACACGGCTGGTGGGACCAAGGAGATGGTTTTTCATTTCACCTCCTTTTCATCCGTTTATGTTTACGAAGGCACATGTGGACACAGCAGCTCTCGAACTGCTGGTTATGTTCCACTAGAAAATCAGAGAAATCTGCCAATATGACAAAGATGCATTCATGCTAAGATTAAGATGTAATTTAGTAATGAAAAATATCAATATAATTATTTCCAAATACAAAGTATTTTCAACTATTTTGGCTTTTGGGCAAAAACATAAAGAGATTAATAAAAGGGGACATTTCCTGGAAGTCACCAGCTGGTGCTGGCTGGCCAGGGCTGCATGTCATCAGTGTCTTTTGCACAAGGCACCTGCTAAGGCCAGCTGCTTGGAGTTCCTTGACATACCTCCATAATCGTACTGGCTGGAGTAATAGCTTGCATAGTAATCGCTCTGACTGCTCCATCCACTTTTGGAACTATAGTATCCTTCAGGATATCCTTGCCTGAAAAAACACACAGTGCTGTTAAAACACAAATTAACTATTTCTTAAAGTGTGACATCAGCCAATACGAATAATTCCCAAAGCAATGGGCATTCATCAAAGCACTTTGGTTGCACAAAAATTCCAATTAGAAGATTCAAAACAGTAGCAAGGATGAGACTGTGGAATTTCCCACCATACGGCTAATTCAAATTCATCTTGGTAAAATAACTAAGAGCCGTTTGGCTAAAAAGAACTGACCCTTTTTGTGTTCTCATTGCTGTAGCCTATAAAAGTCAATGCTAAAATAAGTCCTAGAATTTTTGATATTATGCTCAGTAGAAGACAAAATGGACTGAGCTTTTTTTTTTTTCTTGAGACACGTTTCACTCTGTCGCATAGGCTGGAGTGCAGTGACATGATCTCAGCTTAACACAACCTCCACCTCCCAGGCTCAAGCAATCCTCCCACCTCAGCTTCTGAGTAGCTGGGACTACAGGCACGTGCTACCACACCTGGCTAATTTTTTATATTTTTCATAGACATGGGGTTTCACCATGTTGCCGAGGCTGGTCTCGAACACCTGGGGTCAAGCGATCCACCCACCTCAGCCTCCTAAAGTGCTGGGATTGCAGGAGTGACCCACAGTGCCCGGTCTCACTGAGCCATTCAAACCAACCTAAAATGCCAGCTTCACAGGCTCGACCCCAGGCCACTGGCTGTTGGTGCTCCCTGTACACGCGCAGGATACCCCCTGTCAGAGCCCACGTGTGTGCTCCTGGAGCGGGATTCTAACGGCCCCACCTCCCCCTCAGGTCTCCTGGAGCTGACGTGGTGTCAGATTCCTACACGTGCCCCAGAAAGGCTGGTTTTGTAGACCAAGCCATGATCCTGACTCTCACTACAGGAAAAGCACAAGTTAGTACAATGATCAAGTATCAGACCTTCTGGTACCTTCAAGATTCTTGAAAGGCCAGCCTGGTAAACACAGTGAGACCCTGTCTCCATAAAACAGTAAAAAAATTAGCCAGGCATGGTGGCACACACCTGTAGTCCCAGCTATGCAGGAGGCTGAGGCAGGAGGATGGCTTGAGCCCAGCAGGTTTTAAGGCTACAGTGAGCTATGACGGCACCACTGCACTCCAGCCTGGCTAAAAGGGTGAGACCTAAAAAGACTCTTGAAAGGATGTAAGAGCATTTTATAATTTTCATACAATATTTAATTTTTAAAACGTGACCCTTCCCACGCCCCTTCAGGAGACATCACGGGAGCCGCACACCAGCCGCTGAGGTTGGCTGCTCGGTCGGTGCAGCACCTCTGCGTGAGACGGGGCTGCTGCTGGGTGGCATGGGGCCCGGCCCACTTGTCCCCCTACATCCAACTGCTCAGCCACAGTAACGAGCCCTGCTGACTGACAGCCTGAGTGGCCACTCTAGGGTCTATTACATTCGTGTGGGCCACAGCAGGTTCTGGAGAAATTATCTGACTTGGGGTTTCCAAGGAGCCGCCGTGTCCTCAGCCGACCTTTCCAACCCCAGTCATTCATCAGGAGCAACATAGTCTCAAAAACAACAAGGCTAAGACAGGCAGTGCCTGCGGGGATCTGACCACACCAGGCCCAGAGAGTTGAGTCCATGCCACGCACAAGCACGGAGGCTGAACAAAAATGCGAGACGTGTGCTCCCCAACCAAAGCGGAGGAAGGAGCAGAAAGGATTCCCCAGAGCCTGCGCAAGCCAGGGCTGAAGGCAGCCGCAGGATCCGAACACAGGAAGGAAGAGTAAGCCTGTGGATCTGGCGACAAAGCCACTCCTGTGGTGACCTGACCCTGCTTCTGGTGAGAGCCCTTCTCCATAGCACGAGCCACCACTGGCCTCTCAGAATCGGTTCCTAGGTGAGCCTGGCAGGGCGGCCAGCAGCAGAAGGAAAACGGAACAGTGAGAATGCTCCCTGGCTGTCTCTCCTCCATGCTCTCGCCTCTCAGGGCCTCTAGGAAACACCCGTCTGCTCACCCTCACCCGGAGCTGGAAGGCTTTGAATCGGAATATGATCTTAACCTCAAACCCCGCTTCCCAGGTGACAGGGTGACACACAGTAGCTCAAATCCTGGGAATTTTCTCACAATTACAGCCTCCAGAGAGGTGAAGCCTCACAGTGTCGCCTGCTTCACAAAGCACCTCCAACACCCAGCGGCACACCACCCAGTGCATGCCCTTGGAGCCGAGTACACCAGGGCCAGCTGCGTGGGCAGAGGTTCACAGACAGAGCCTTTGTCTTTAGGTAAGCTCCTAAAAACCTCTCATAAGCATGAGGAACCTTTCAAAAACAAGTGCAGGTACAAAGTCTTCATTAATGAGCAGCTTTTTCTCTATTACCAAGGTTAAGAAGTAATATCCCCTTGCAGGAAGCCTCTACCTGTGAGACAGTCTCTCTCAGATCTCACAAGGAGCAAGTGCAGCTAAGGCCCTGGAAGGCGCAGCCTAGCGCGGTGGCCAGGACCACACCCACCCCACAGGGCTCTGCGCACCTCCCTGAGTGGAGATGAAAATCAACAACAGCCTCCTCTGCTCTAGGGCCCAGGAGGACTCTGACCTGGCTTAAAGGCCTACTCAGCTGAAGGCACAGTGCCACAGGTCTTTCCAAACCCCTCTTCTGTAATGGCAAACAGAGGAATAGCTGGCCTTCAAGCAGAGGCGGCAATGTCAAGCAGAAACATAGGGTGGCCGGGCGCAGTGGCTAATGCCTGTAATCCCAGCACTTTGGGAGACCAGGGCAGGAGGATCCCTTGAGGCCAGGAGTTCGAGACCAGCCTGGCCAACATAGTGAGACCCTCGTCTCTACAAAAAAAAATGAACAAAATTAGCTGGGTTTGATGGGGCATGTCTGTAGTCCCAGCTCCTCAGGAGGCTGAAGTGGCAAGATTGCTTGGGCTCAGGAGGTCAAGGCTGCAGTGAGCCAAGATGGCACCATTGCACTCCAGCTTGGACAACAGAGTGAGACCTGCCTTAAAAGAAAAAAAAAGAAGAGGAAACACAGGCTTTCAAGCCCTGCTTTCTGTAGCCAGCCTGACAGGTCTAAGAATTAAGTCACCTCTGTGACCAGTCCTCCCAGGCCTCCGGAGACCGGTGAAAAGCTGCCATGTCTCTGGGGAGCCTGAACACCCCATTAGCAAATGGCCGGACCAACAGACGTGCCCCGGCCAGAGGGGCTCACAGACAAGTCAGAGGCTGCTTCTCTGCAGCCCTGAGCAGGGTCTGGCCCCAGTAGGGGTGGCGCCAAATGCTAACTGACCAGCACAGCTAATGACCACCCGGGGCAGTGTTTAATTTCATTTAAAAACACACCCTACAATTTGTCCATACCAAGAAAATGTCAACATATGTTAGATAAGTTTGTATAATTCTTCAGAAATACAGAACTTTTCGAGTCACTAAGTTATCCCCATAGCAAGCAACACAGACATGGGTCTGAGTATGACAGAGAGGCAGCCAGGGTGGGCGCGGCCGCACCTGGGAGGTGGCCGTTCCGAGGAGTGGCTGGCTCGGGAGCTGGGCCGCTCGGGCTCGGGATAGCGGTAGTTCTCGGCGTAAGCAGACGCAGCACTGTCATAGGGCCTGTATCGAGGCTCATAGAGGCTGTAGACATCCTGTGGGAGGAAGCATTTGGGCAGGATTAGACACCAATCAAGAGCAAGCTCGTCCAACAGCCAGCCTGAGCTAGAAACATCGCAGATGGCTGCTCTCCAGCAGGACTGAGCGTGGCCCTTCCCTCATACACAACCACACAGACCTCCAAAGCACAGCCACACCCACAGGCAGCAGGGTGTCCTAAGACCCACAGCCCTGGCCCTGTTCAGGAGACCCCTGGATGGACCCAGGGCACCAGCATGTCAGCAGACAACCCCAGGGGGCTGTGGCGACTTCCGGAAGGGGCTGTTAGGTTTCTGCTTCCTGAAAAGTCCAGTGTGGAGATGCCATGATTTGAACAACCCCTGCGTCCCGCTTCAGATGCCACCTCAGTTAAGTCAGAGAACCAGGGTCCCAGTGAACAGAGCCCCAGCCAGGAGCAGCCTCTAAAAGCGGACCGTGCTTTATTCTCGGGAGGCTTCAGCCCCATCACCAACCAATTCGTGGCCACAGAATTGTTCCCAACGGGGCCCACGTGGACACATGAGGATCTGAAGACACGCAGTGCCCCGGGCACACGCCAGAATTCACGCTTAAGGGCCTCAAAGCCTCAAGGCCTCGACGCTGCCGCTGCCTGGCAGGAAATGTGAAATCACAGCACAACGGACTCATCCTTGGCCACCCGGACACCACAGCAAGAGGCACGGCGGGAGGAGTGCACTCCTGCGGAGGGAGGTGGCTCGCAGCAGGAGGACCGGACAAAGGACCCGAAGTGAGGCCACGGCTTCCCCTCGCTCTGCACCAGCCCCACCCCAGGGCTCCCAGCAGAGCTGAATGTCCTTGTATGGAAATAAAAAGTGCCTGGGCTCCTTCTGGAACCTACACAGGTCTGAGGGGTCAGGTGTGCACCTGGTCACACGCACACAAACCATGATGCTCGAGGCCCATGGGGGAGGCCCAGCCCCATTCCCCGGGGCAGTACCCAGCCAGCCATGGCAGCCTTGCTCCTCGGGGCGGGCCCCCTTCTGACTGCAAGGCCTTCCTGTGTGGCCCCAAGTCTGGTTCCAACTGGCCTTACATACCGCAAGACCATGGTTTTCCAACTCCCTATCACACAATCCTTCTACCTGGGGTGACATTGAATCGGTGAACCCAATCAGTGTATGTTGAACTGGGTTAGAGGGTAGGAAAAGCAGATAATGATCAAATGTGTACACAGACACTTTTCGAACGACTGCAGGATTATGCGGAACCTAACTCAAATGTCACTCATGAGCTGGTGTCCCTGTGAAAAGAGGCACAGAAGAATCTTCTGCATGAGCACAGCCGGTCCCCGAGCCGCTGCCCGCACCACCACGTGCTGAGAGCAGCTTGCGGGACTCCGCCTCGCTTAGCTGATGCGTGTGGCTCATGCTCCAAAACTGACTATTTTCTCTCCATGTTTTTATTCTCCAGGGGCATTTAAAGGACTATGGCTATGCCCAATGCTTCTGACGTAAGCTTCCAGAGGCTAGCCCAGCTTCCCAAGGCATGCAAGACAGAACTTTTCTGCAGACAGCCAGCAGGAGCAGGAGTGACAGGAAATGGAGGGCTCTTTTTGTCACATAAGCTGGGGAGGCTGGTTCAAATCCCAAGCAAGTATTATAAGCAATTCAAGATGCTAACGTGTGGTGTGAACTAAGGGTGGCCTGTGCTTGGGAGAGTAGGTTCTGGAGCCGGGAGCCCTGTCCTCAGGAAGCGTTACTGGAACACTGTTCTCACGCCCGCGGGACTGTGGGTGACCTCGGAACCAAGCGAACAAACACTACTAAGGAGTACACCGTGAGTGAAAGAGACTCAACTGGTCAAAGCACGGACAGAAAAGTGGGTTACACATGCGACTCGACTGTTACCTGGTAATAGAGGGAGGCTGCGCCGGGCTCCGGGGGGTACGGCAAGGAGTACTGAGGCTGGTAGGCATCGTACAAAGGCCGGTAGTAGTAGTAGGCGGCCAGGTCCTGAGGCGGCGGGCCAGGGGCAAGTGCAGGCACTGGCTGTGGCCACGGCTGCTCTGACGGCACAGCTGCCTGGCCGGAGCCACTGGACACCAGTGACACGCTAGAGGACTGAGGAGGCCGAGGGGGCAGCTGCTGACCCGCGTCAACCGGAACCAGACTTGCTGGTGACTGTGCTGAGTTCTGGGCCTGTCCCTGTGCGGGCAGACTTTCTGGATTTGACAGCTCTGAAAACGTGGCTTTGGGTAGTTGTGGGGGAGAAGCCTGTTGCTGGGGTGGCACCAGCTCCTGCTGGGCTCTTTCGAGGCCAGGCTGGTCCTGGGCGTCTTTCGTGACCTGCTGATAAAAACGGTCAAGGTTAGGCGCCCCAGGCCCAGATTGTCTGGGATGACTGGCAACACTTTGCTGAGAAGCGAGGCTGTCAGAATGGGACGGGTTGTACACGCTGACAGGATTTTCCAAAGTCCTGCTTAAGGTAAAGTCTAGGGCTCCGTAAGTGTCTTCCTGATGACTGGAATGGTTTGCCTTATTACCATCAGGCACCAGGGTGCCGTGTGCAGGTGGAACTAACACCACACTTGTGCTTCCAGCAGGGCTATTAGCAAATCCGGGAAGAGCACTTCCTGCCTTACGATCCTTTTGACTTTCTGGAACCAAGTTCTCTGGAACTGGCTGGGATGGTGGTTGAACCAGCAAATTAGCAGGCTGATTAGAAACCATTTCAGAAGCACCAGAACCTTGTGGAAAATTACTTTGGGCAACACTGCTAGGCAGAGACAAGCTAAGGACAGAGCTGGTTGGAATCCCAGACAAAGAAGTGTTCTCCCCAGAATCACCACCGAGAGCCCAACTGCTGACTGCAGGTCTATCCCCCACCAAAGCCTCTCTCCAGGACTGATTCTTCTCATGAGAGTTTGATAAGGACACAGAAAAGTTAATGGGCTGAGCCAGATTATAGCTGTGATCAGGCTGAGCAATCAAGACTGGAGGATTCTGCAGAGACTCAGTGGGCGGTGAGGATAATAAACTTGCATAACCAGAACTCGCCTGGGACTGAAGGGCCTCCTCCTCTCCCATTTTGGGAGGATTCTCAAGGTTCTCAGAAGCACCAATGCCACCTCGGCTCTGCACCGGGGCCGCCGAGCTTGGGTTCCGTGACTGCTGCCCGGACATTGCCTCTTCTGGAGGCTGAACAACTTCAGGTGGCTGAGGTTTTGCACACACATAAAGCGCCGGGGCTGCAGGGGCCAGAAGGACATTGCCTCCAAAATCTGGCAGCTCACTTTGCGCCCACAGAGTCGTTGCTGGGCTTTCACACTTCACGGGCCCCTGGGCCCTGGCTGAAGGCCTCTTCTCCGGTGCGGGATACACAGTATCCAAGGGCGGTGCCCCTGTGTGTGGAAGCATGTGCACAGCTTCCGTGGTGGAGTTAAGAGGCAGGGGACAGACCTGGGGTGCACAGAGGGTCTCCATGTTGTCTGGCGGCTGCTCCAGGTTGCCAGGGGAAGCATCGGGCAGGGCGGCAGCTGGTCTGCACTGCTTCTGGCGGACACAGGTCTCCCTTACTTCACCAACCACGTTGGCGCGATCTGCCTCAAATGGTTTTACCCCAACTAAGTGAGATTTTACCGGTTCAAAAGAACTATTTGCACTTGTCTGAAATATTCCTGTAGGTTTCGGGGGGCTCGGGGTTGAGGGCTGGGACACGCTGCCACGGTAATTCTGGCTCACAGTGGTCTCGTCTGTTTCACCTCCTACGGGAGAAGAATCGATTTGCTTAAAAAAACTACCTGAAGCTTCATCCTCGGGTTTTCCAACTTCTTGCTGAATGAATGTGCCAACCAGCTCCTGGGGCCTGGCTGAGCCTGAGAGCCTTCCGTGGCTTCGGCTGCTATAGCTGGATGACACGCTGTCAGGGTGCACTGTGTGCAGTGTGGCATCAGGGGCTCCCGTGTGGCACACAGCACCATGCCTGGGCACAGCTGGCCCAGGAAGGGGCCCATATCTGAACTGGTCACTCGGGGAGGAAGGGTCCAAATTGAGGGGCTCACTTGGCAGAACTTCTTGATTCTGAACAAATTCTAAGTTCTCAACATTCTCATACTGCGAGCCGCTGGCATCCGGCACCCCTGTGCTCGCTGCGTCACCCCACACATCACCAGCAGCCTCACTGCTGGGGCCTGGGAGAAGGGCCTGGCAGAGGCTGCCTGCCCCCATGTGTGCAGGTGCGGGCGGACGGCCTAGCCCAGGGCTGGAGCAGAAATCGTCAAAGTCTGCTTGACCAGATAAGCCTGCTTTTTCAGATGAAAGATTCTCCTCATTTTCTGTCTCTCCCCCTTGGAAAAACATCGCCAGAGCTCCTGAAGCTCCCGAGTCTGCTTCTAGCGGGGCACAGCCAGACCCGGCCCCGGCCCCCAGTGGGTGGTGCGTACGGTTTTCTGGGCTATCTCCCTGGGCGAGGGGGTTCACAAGAGCAGAGGCGGGCCGGTGCTCATTCTTCACTCCTGGATTCTGCCTGAGCTCTGGGCTTGCCCAGTGATTCACAATTCTGGGATTTTGCCTGAATGTATTTTCAGGATCAAAGTTATTGGCCAGGTGGCTTCCACTTTGCAAGTGGCCCACCTCGTCTCTTCCGTCACTGGGCAAGGCTGCTGGGGGAGCCACCAGAGGGCTGTGTTGCTCATGACCAGGGCCCTGATGTAGGATGGACGGGGTGGGGAAATGAGGAACGCTGGTGGCACAGGGCACCCCGCTGGGAACAGGTCCTTCAGGGCAAGGTGAACGATGTTGCCCTGAGGGCTGTGGGCCTCCCTGCACTGGCCCCCACTGTCCTGGCATCTGCAGACGAGGCTGAGGGAGGGAAGGGGATGCTGCTGGGGTGACCACACTGTCATGTGGGTTTTGCCTGCTCAGGGGTCGGTCGAGCCCAGGCATGTTCCCATGAGGGTGGCCCCCATGAGATTCAGGATCCATTCCTGGAATGTAGTGAGGCAGATATGGCAGAGTCTGAACTTCAGGCTCTGAAGTGGGACCGACCTCTGCACTCCTGTTCGTCTCAGGCCCAGGAGGTGCTGAAGGTGTCAATGCACCAGAAAATGGACTGGCATCTGCTCTGGGCTGTGTCAGAGGTCCAGGCAGGGGCTCACAGGGTCCCTGAGAGCTATCTCTGGCATGTGTGTGAGGCACAAGCAAACCAGCGTGCTGAGAAAACCCTGCGGGGGCTGGGGCTTGC
The DNA here is from genome assembly GCF_029281585.2 of Gorilla gorilla gorilla. Classification (NCBI taxonomy): domain Eukaryota; kingdom Metazoa; phylum Chordata; class Mammalia; order Primates; family Hominidae; genus Gorilla; species Gorilla gorilla. The sequence goes on from NC_073237.2 coordinate 132,887,593, forward strand.
AAGACAGGTGGACTGCTTTTGGACGAACTGCCCAGTGGTGTACTTTGGAGCGCCTGTCTACTAAAAGCAAATGGATCCGTGACTGGCTGCAATGGGCAAGTTGTCGGAGCCACTGCTGCATTATTATTAGCCCGTCTCCTGTAAGGGCTGCTAGCCCAGAACACGCTCCGAGGATTCCCGGCTGGAGGTGGCCCAGCCATGCCAGACGGGACCGCCTGGGGCGGCGGCTGCATGACTGAACCCTTGCACAAGTCGATGCTGCTTACAGAAGGAAGCAGGATATAGCTGTTCCTTAATTGGAGCTGGAAAAGAAAAAGAGAAAATCAGCATAAAATCCATATATTCAAAGTCCTAGCTGCAATCAGGAAAACTAAGGAAAAAGAGAAACATTGAACATGATTTTATGTCACTTAAATCCCAAGGACTCTCTCTCCCCTACACCCCACCCCAGCAGAGAACACCTGTCCCTGAGGAACTGTTCTGGGGGGCAGTGGACAGAGTGAGAACCCTGGATGGCCTGGCTGCGAGCTGATGGAGTATGTCTAGATGGCCACTCCCTCCCCTGGGATCCTCTACTCACAAGGCCCATTGCTGCCGCAGACCCGCGCCACAACAGGGACAGTGCGGAACCTGACCACTGCTGTGATATGCTACCAGACCCACAGATACTCAACGTTTTCCTGTAAACCATCCCTAGATCCAGGAAGAGCCAACTCTTCTATTAAGAAAGAAAAACTGGCCAGATGTGGTGGCTTACGCCTGTACTCCCAACACTTCAAGAGGCCAAGGCGGGAGGACCACTTGAGCCCAGGAATTCGAGGCCAGCCTGAGCAACAGGGGGATCTCGTTTCTACAAAAAATACAAAAATCAGCCAGGCGTGGTGGTGCACACCTGTAGTCCCAACTACTCAAGAGGCTGAGGCAGGAGGATTGCGTCAGCCTGGGAGGTCGAGGCTGTCGTGAGCTATGACAGCACCACTACCCTTCAGCCTGGGTGACACAGTGAGTCCCTAGCTCAAAAAAAAAAAAAAAAGGAAAACTTTATATCACACTTTCCATACATGTTAATTTTAAATTTCAAAAGGGATACAAAAGTTTAAAATTCATTCTTCCATTTTCTTTGATGAAAGAGCATTATGAAGTATAGTTATAAAAGCTGCAAAATAGGCTGGGTGCAGTGGCTCATGCCTGTAATCCCAGCACTTTGGGAGGTCAAGGTGGAAGGACTGCCAGAGCCCAGGAGGTCGAGACCAGCCTGGGCAACATAGCAAGACCTTGTCTCTACAAAAGAAGAAAGTTAGCCAGACATGGTGGCACACACCTGTAGTCCCAGGGACTCAGGGGGTTAAGGAGGGAAGATCACTTGTGTCCATGAGTTCGAGGCTGCAGTGAGCTATGATTATACCACCGCAGTCCAGCCTGGGCAACAGAGCAAGACGGTCTCTATTTTAAAAAAATAAATAAATAAGAAGTGACACAATCATTTTTTTAAAAAGCACTGCAAAATAAATATATTCATCTAAATGCCTTTTATCACACCTCTTCATAGGTCTCAGTTTTTGTACTGTGACTGGCTTAAGGTCTGAAAGGACCACCAGCAAGATGCTACCTTTGAACTGGAGCCGTAACTGTGCCTGGAATGGAAACTCCCAGGAAACTTAAAGCAGCTTTACAAGGCACAGACTGGATTCCAACATTTTCAACAATAGGCAGAATTGCCAAGAAACCTCTTATAGAAAACAAAGGGGCAAAAACCTCCATCAGTTTTTAAATAAAACATAGTAGATACAAACTTGAATAGTTAACCTGGCCTCTTAAGGCAAAAATTCAAGGACTGTATCTTTAGGAAAGTTCTTTTCTTTCTATCAGTCTTTCTTCTTGTCGGCACCACCCTCATGAACAAACAGATAAGTTTAGCCAATCAAAGGAAAAATTAAACCAAAGGGGAGGACTCTGGAGTTTAATCCACACATTTTTTTTTTTGAGACGGAGTCTTGCTCTGTCGCCCAGACTGGGGTGCAGTGGTGCGATCTCGGCTCACTGCAAGCTCTGCCTCCCAGGTTCATGCCATTCTCCTGCCTCAGCCTCCTGAGCAGCTGGGACTACAGGCACCATGCCAGGCTAATTTTTTGTCTTTTCAGTAGAGACGGGGTTTCACCATGTTAGCCAGGATGGTCTTGATCTCCTGACCTCATGATCCACCTGCCTCGGCCTCCCAAAGTGCTGGGATTACAGGCGTGAGCCACCGTGCCTGGCCAATCCACACATCTTTGCAGATGTATATTATTTTGGTCTCTTGGAAATCTTTCTGATATTCAGATAAAAGAAGAAACCATTGGCCAGGTGCAGTGGCTCACACCTGTAAGCCGAGCACTTTGGGAGGTAGGAGGACCACTTGAGTTCAGCAGTTTGAGACCAGCCTGGGCAACACACAGCGATACCCCATCACCAAAAAAAAAATGCCGGTCGTGGTGGTGCATGCCTGTAGTCCCAACTACTCGGGAGGCTGAGGTGGGAAGATCGCTTGAGCCAGGGAGGTTGAGGCTGCAGTGAGCCTTGTTCAAGCCACGACACTCCAGCCTGGGCGACAGAGTGAAACTGTCTCAAAAAAAAAAAAAGAAGAAAACACTGATCAATGTATTTTAAGTCAAGCTATTTACTAGGAACAGCAGCAAAGGCTTCATTGAGGTTTTAGGCTCTCATCTGAAAACAAAGAATGTTCACAGCTCTATTTTATATGGACTGAAAGGAGAACAGGCAGAGCATCTTCCTCTGATCTGTGCACTGGCATTATCTTCCACTGGGTCCTACCAGCTGCACAGCCACAGCAGACACAGCGACACCTGCAACCACGGCCAGAACACGCAAACTTCCAACCACCTCCTGAAACTCTGCTGCCAGAACTGGGGTCCTACCTCATCTCTCAAGACATGGCCTTCCCCGGGAAGATCCTTATTGTCCTCAAAAGCTTTTGTTTGCTTTAAACACAGAGCACGGGCCTAGAGGTTTATTCCTTGGCTGCTGCTGTGAGAGCAAAACTGAGCGTCCAGGTGAGTGGCTCGAGGCAGCCACTTCTCTTTCTGCAATGTATTTTTGTCTATAAAATGAGAGAATCGATGTGATTATTTTTTCCTAAAAACCCCGGGTTTAATCTTATGAGATTCTACTCACAGTGGATTCTGGGATGCCCTAATCCCACCTGCTGTTTAACAGGGGTGGCCAGGCACGGTGGCTCACACCTGTAATCCCAGCACTTTGGGAGGCCAAGGTGGGCAGATCACGAGGTCAGAAGATAGAGACCATCCTGGCTAACACGGTGAAACCCCGTCTCTACTAAAATACAAAAAATTAGCTGGGCGTGGTGGCGGGCGCCTGTAATCCCAGCTACTCGGGAGGCTGAGGCAGGAGAATGGCGTAAACCTGGGAGGTGGAGCTTGCAGTGAGCCGAGATCGCGCCACTGCACTCCAGCGTGGGCAGAGCGAGATTCCGTCTCAAAAAAAAAAATTATTCCGCAGCTCTCCTAGACTAAGAGCTTTTTTATAGCAAACATTATCACTTACAAGGAGCATTCCAACCTTCATGCTCCCTAATTGAGAACTTTTTAGCAACATGCCACTTTCATTTGGAACAATCTTGTGACTTGAACTGATTTTTTTGATCTTTTTCTCTACTCACCCGGAGAAAAACAATGCAACTGCCTATCACCTATGTCACCACTACAGGGAATTTTATTCTTTTTTTTTTTTTTGAGACGGAGTCTTGCTCTTTCACCCAGGCTGGAGTGCAGTGGCGCGATCTCGGCTCACTGCAGGCTGCACCCCCCGGGGTTCACGCCATTCTCCTGCCTCAGCCTCCAGCGTAGCTGGGACTACAGGCACCCGCCACCTCGCCCGGCTAATTTTTTTTGTATTTTCAGTAGAGACGGGGTTTCACCGTGTTAGCCAGGATGGTCTCGATCTCCTGACCTCGTGATCCGCCCGCCTCAGCCTCCCAAAGTGCTGGGATTACAGGCATGAGCCACCGCGCCCGGCCCAGGGAATTTTATTCTGTAACCTCAAGTCATCTAATTCTTTTATTGTTCCAAAGAGGCCAGCTGATCTTGAAGATGCAGTATTCATAAACCTAGCTGGTCAGTTAAACTGCCTTGTAACCATGTGGATACCTAAGCAAAACTCTTTTTAGTATAGTTCTGGCTACAGAACTGAAGCATTTAAAACGCATGCACACCCCTCTCCTCTTGCTGCCACTGGCTTCATATTTTAAGTGAGGAAAACAATAGTGTGCCAGGAAGCCCCTGAGTTTACCTACTGCCTACAGTCTCCCTCACGGTGGCTGCTAGTGACGCCCTGTCAGACTATGGGATGCTTGACACAAAGACATGATCAACTCCAACTCTTCTAAGTTAGAATCGCAACCACATACAGTTAGATGTTGAAGAGGAAGCCAGCGACAGAGGAGGCCAGCAGCCTAACACTGATGAAAATGACGAAGACCCTGGTATTCATGAAAGATGCTTACAGAAGAAGAAATCACATTAACATTTACCCACTACCATGACCTCTTGCTGGGTCTGGCAAAAAAAGAAAAAGAAAAAGAAAAAGAAAAAAAAGTGCCCACTGCCTCAAAGAAAACTTTCAGTACAATTTCGAGACTCACTGTAGTAACCACTATTAACAGTAAACGAGGAACAAGGAACAAGAAAGACACGCTATTTTGCCTCTTGTCTAGAAGATACCAGCACCGGAACCTTAAGAAAGGGGATGAGGAAAAAACGCAGGGAGGCTGCATTGTGCTGAAACTTGCAAAAGTATCACTTCTAGGAAGAACCGTCTGCGGTTCCGTTTGCTTCGTATTGCCACATGGGGGATGGGAAATACCTCTTTGGTTAACATCGGCATCATACATGTAAAACAAAATCTTAATATACAATCCACACCCAACTTACAAGCCATTTAAAAGTGTTCTTAAGCGGCAAAAACTGACTTTAAATGGCTCTGATGTTTCTGAAGGCTCTACTGTAACACTTCCATCACAAAGGGGCGAGCCGGATCACACACACTCCTCTAACCCTCGGCCTCTGTTGCAACACCCTGATCGCCCAATCAAGAAATTACAAACAAACAACTCTGCTCTTTGGTTCAAATGTAAATGTGTCTCTTCACCAACATCGCTAAGGAAGCCTTCTAGCCGGTGAGGACAAGACACGCTCATTTGAAAAGTTAGAGTCTTACGAGGGGTGCCTGGGGGTCCAGCCTCCCGCCCCGGGAACCGGTGTCACCGCAGCCCAGCCGGGTCAGTCCCTCGAGTCCCACGGCGGCCCGCGCCGCGTCCGCCCTTCCGCTCTGGTCCGCGGGCCCGGACGTCTGTCCCCTCGACCGGCCCCGGCGGGACCCGAGATGCACCGCCCGCTCGGGGCTGGGCCCAGCCGCCTCCTCTCCTCCGCGCCCCGACCTCCAAGGCCTGGCTCCGCCGGCCGGCCTCCGCCTTCCTCCTCCCGCGCTCGCCCCCTCACCCGCGCTCGCCCCCTCACCCGCGCGGCTGAGACCGATCCCTCAGGAGCCGCGGGCGAAAGCCCACCCGACGCTGGCGACGAGCGCAGACACCTCAGCCACCGCAGCCATCTTGGCACATCCGGCTCCGGTCTCCGCGGCCGCCGCGCCGCCGACGTGTCCGGCTTACGACATCAGCGCGCGCCCCGCCCCTGGCCCCGCCCCTCGGCTCGTCGGCCCAGACGCGTTCTCTTTCAGCCCTTCACAGCCCATCCCTCGGCCCCGCCCCTCGCCGGCGTCCGTCCTCCCCGCCTCATCCCTCTGTCCCGCCCCCTCTGCCCCCGCCCCTCGCTGGCGTCCGTTCTTCCCCGCCTCATTCTTTCGTCCCGCCCCCCGCCCGTCTTTCCACGCCTTATCCTGTGGTTCCCGCTCCCCTTGGCCCCGCCCCTCCTCCGTCGTTCCTCGCCTCATTCTTCCGTCCCGCCCCCTTAGCCCCGCCCGTCGTCCGTCTTTCTCCGCCTCATCCTGTCGTTCCCGCCCCTTTGGCCCCGCCCCTCGGCCGGCCTTCCCCGCCCGTGGCCCCGCCCCCCGCCGGCGTCCGTCTGCCGCCTCACCGCTTGGCCCCGCCCCTCGCCACCTGCCCGGCCAGGCGCGCCGGGGCCGCCCCGGTACGTCGCCCTGGTTACGCTGGCTCTTTCTCCCAGTCTTTTTTCGTTTTAAGATGGGAGAAGAGATGGGATTCTTCAATCAAGACCACAAGCGGGAAATCAGTCTGCAGGACCGATGCCAGCAGGCTCACGCACCGAGAACGGCTACTCCGCCCAGCTGAGAAGCGCGGGGCCCTGACGCGGGCGCGCTCCTCGCATTCTTCCGTTGGGCTGGGAGGCTGGAGGGCAGGCGGCGGCGGCGGCCGCGCATGCGCCGGGAGCGGCCGGAGCTGCGGGACGCGGAGGGCCGACTGCGCCTGCGCGCTGGTTGCCTGGTTACGGCGTGGCCGCGGGCCCCAGCGGCGCCGGAAGTTGGTCGATGGCTGCCGCCAGTCCCTGGCCAGCGTCCTGGGGTTTCCCCGACGCATCCTCTACTGTCCCTTCGCTCTGCATAGAGGCCCGGGCAGGGAGGGGCGGCCCGGCCACCGCGCGGAGCCGGGTGTCCGCCGACTCGCAAGGGGGACGCGCGGGCTCCTCGTCCCCAAGCTCCGCCCTGCGCCTTTGCTGCGCCGGGCCCTCCCAGGCCCACCCTGGCCCCGGCCCCGCTGTCCTCCCGGGGAGGCGCGGCCTACTCGGTTCGTCCCCTCGGCCGCCAGCCCCACAGGGGCGCTGGGGTCCCAGCCTTGGCTGAGTGCACGTCGGTGGCGAGTGGGCCCGGGCGCTCGGGCGGCCAGAGCGACCCAGCGGAGGGGTGAGGCGGGTAGGCGCTCCTGCGCCTGCCACGGCCAGGCCAAGCAGCATCCACGCCCTCCCGCGGAAGATCGCAGGGAACAGGTGGGCACTATCATCTGTGCCCTCATTTTCCGGAGGAGCCGAGGGAGGCTGAGCGGTTGAGGAAGCGGCCAGCCATGCCGGGCCCACTCACCTGCACACCTGCCTGGCAAGGGCAGGGAAGAGCCGCGGCCTTCCTCTGCTGCTCCTTCCAGAGGGCAGGCGCCGTGGTGGGGGTGCCCGCCCGTTGGCATCGCGGGAGGCTGAGCTCCCAGCAGCGGCTGAGGTCCTCCCTGGGTGGGAGCCACCCTTGTCCCCAGCTGGGCCGGCGGCTGGTGAGGGAGGGGGTGATATCCGTGCCACGCCAGCAGGGCCGCAGGCGGTGCAGGGAGAGCTTCAGTCCGGCTGACGTGGCACCAGGGCCACTCTGCTCAGCTAACATTTGCCTTTCAGGAGTCAGATTCCTGACCTGTTTGAACAGAGTTAGGGAGCACGTGGTAGGGCCCAGCCCCAGCCCCGCTGCCCCCATCTGCTTCTTCCCAGTGGTCGAGGCGCTCTCCACCCTCCGCGGAAGGAGGTGTCATTGTTTGCCCTTTCCAAAGAGGGGGATGCAGAGGTGGATGCTGCCTCTCAGGCGTGGGGCTCGCCTTTTGCCGCTCGCGAGTTCAAAGAACCCAAGAGCCAGGAGCCCAGGGCTCGACCCTCTAGGGTCCTCCGAAACCCTGTGGTCCCACCGGGGTGGGCACTAAGCTATGGGAGAGACCATAGCTGCAGAAACCAACCCTGCCCTAGGCATAAAATGCAAGGTCTCTGGACCCTAGGGCAGGGATGTTAGAAAGCGGCTTCTGTTGGCTCCTAGGGGTGTGAATCACCACATCACCTGCAGGGGGCCCGGCTGTCTTTCTTCCCCCTCTTCTCCCTAATCCTGAGTGCACGGAGACAGCTCTCAGCAGTTTGTAGCCTCGTGTGGAGTAGAGGGTTCCTGCACCCTACACCCGAGCCCATCCAGCCTCTGGGCCATAGACCCTTCCGTTGAAGGCCCAGCCTGCCCCTGAGACGCTGTGTGCCCTTTTTCAACTTCCTTAGTCTCTGAGCATCAGGTCTTCATCTCTAAGATAGAGCAAGATGAGCACCTAAACGTTTCAGGGCTGAAATGGGGTTGCCAGGACAACAAGCATGGCAGGGGCGAATGGGGACATCAGGTGACTGGCTTCGAGCCAGCAGAGGCCTCCACCCAGTGCTGGGAGGTGTCCCGCCGGTGGTGGCCATCACTATTCCTGGTGGGGCTTTGTTGCTTTTGCCTGCAGCATCCGCTGGTTTCTCCATTCTCCCAGTCTCTGCCCCTGCTCACACCTGGAGGCTGGACACAAGTGTCACCACTTCCCTGAACCCGCCTAGGTGGGCTGGAATCAGCACCTGGTGCAAAGCTCTGTGACCACTGCTGTACCGCATTATGCAGAGCACACAGGACAGGCTCGTGCACCTCCAGGCTGTGCCAGGAAACCCGCTGCCTTTGCGTCACCACAGCCTCGGTCACAGCGTGTCCTTGGTGCCTCCGACGGGTCAGCTCCTCCCATTAGCCATGCTGTCCAGCACGGGGGCCGCTGGTGCTTGCTGTGAGACTGAGCTGGGCTCTGAGTGTAAACTACATGGTAGGTTGTGAAGGATGCAAATATCGAATCGATCATTTTTTATTGCATATTAAAATGACAATATCTTGGGTGTATCAGATTAAACAAAATACTATTACATTTTATTTCACCTGTTTCTTTTGTTTTTGACATAGCTGCTGGGAAATGTAAAACTCCATATGGGGCTGGTGTTATATTTCCACTGGACAGTGCTGGTCTAGAAGGCAGGCACTCAGCACCCCTAGCCTGTGCTTATAGCCTCCTATGATAGGGGCCTGAAATGCCAGAGGCTGACGAGTGGACCTGGCTCTTTGCTGACAACTGGCGGGCCAGTGGCGGTCCTCCAGGGAGCCCCCAGCAGAGCAGCAGTCTCAGTGAACGCAGGACGGCCCCTCACTGTGAGCTTCTGCTCCTCTTTCCTACCTGCTGTAAAATAGCAGTGGCGAGTATGTCTGGGTGCTTGTGGAGGTATACTGGGCAGGCCTGCTCCCTGCCGGACACTGTCCTCGGCCCCTGACACAGACCCTTAGTCCTGGACGCTGAAGCTGGAGGCCTGGCCTGGAGAGAGGAAGGGGCAGTCTCTGTGAGACAGGGTTAGCTGAGTGGTCCAGGCAAAAAAACATATGAAGGCTTCCAAGGTGGAGAGAACTGACACGGAGCACTTCCTGGAGGAGGAGAGAATAGGGCCGGGAAGCTGGAATCAGGGGAGAGGAAGCAGATCTGGAGTCAGGGTCCGTAGAGTTTGTTCTGTGGCATTTGTTCATCAGGCACCTGCAGGGGCTCCCTGTCAGCATGCCACCAGGCTGGCCAGAGGGTGGGCCAGGCTTCCTCTTCTTACCCTCATAGAGGAGAGGAAGTCACCTCTGTGAGGGGAAGGCCAGACCCCCAGGGCCATGGTGGGCAGTGTGGAGGGAGCCTCAGGCTCACTCATTTCCATGTACAAGGCCTGCCAAGCACACAGCACAGGGTCCGCAAACAGATGCTCACCATGCTGCCACCCCCTTCCCGTGTTCTACTCACCTCCGAGCCCCACCCTAACCTGGAGTGCTCGCCCGGTGTGCTCGCCAGGGGTGTGCAGCAAGACAGCACTGTCCACTTTCTAGGCCTTCCCAGGGCTGACATGAGGCTGAAGGTGCATCCCCGCCCTGGCAGATGTGCCCTTGCTCTCGGCTGCTGGGGAATGGGTCCCACAGCGCCTCCTCCCAGCACAGGCAAAGGCATCTCCTTTTGGGCGCCCACCTGGCTAGCAGAGCACAGGTAAGATGGCTCCAGCAATGGTGGGCTAACTACTGTGTGTCCAGCTGTACTGCAAGCTTCCAGAAGCCAGAGACCCTCAGCCACTACCCAGGTGTTCAGCCTTGGGCAAGCTACCTGGCCTTTCCAAGCCTCTGCCTCCTCCCCTGTAAAAGAAGGTGATAGCCTTGCCCTTTCCCGGCCTCCTGCAAGGACTCCCTGGACCTGACCTCACAGGGTGGCAAGCGTATCCTCCACACCAGGCCTCCCCGGAGGCACAGGGCACATTGATGGCACTGCCAGCAGCCTCGTTACTGCAGGAGCGTCATGCTCCTCATCTCCAGCATCTTCAAGCATGTTGGGCACATAGCAGGTCTCAGAGAACATTTTTCTGGAATCATTGAGCCAAGTACTTACCATGTAAGGTGCTAAAAAGCACTAGGAATGAAGCAGAAAGCTCAAGGCTGATGTCGATGTCACAATAACCTGGGACTGCAGGCCCCCAGGGCCACAGGAGGAACCGCTGGCTGTCCTTGAGCTGAGGCAGGGCCTTGGTAAGCCCACGAGTCCTCTATCCCCAAACCATGCACAGATGTCTGCTGAGTCCCTGCTGTACCCCAGGCACTGCTAGGAGCTGGGCTGTGGCCATGAGACAGACAAGCCCAGACTCTGCCTCCAGGGAACATGGATGCTGGCTGGCCACAGAGGTGCCCATACAGAGGGCACCGTGCAGTGTCTGCTGGGGACAGGCAGGAGGAGAAGGAGCATTTGTGGCTGAAGTGAACAGTCCACATGAGGCTTCTGCGGGGTGAGGGGCCAGTGGGCGTGGGCTAGTGTGGACTCTGTAGGCCTTGCTAAGAGACTCGCAGGTGGTGTCTGGAAGTATAGGAAGCTTCCAGAGGCTTTTCAGCCAGGAGCGATGCAACCAGTTTGGGCCCCAAAGGCTCTCCAGGTTAGGGTTCGAGCTAGGGACTAGGGAGAGTCAGGGCCCAGGAGGCAGCCTTGGGTGGCCTAGGAGAAAGAGGCGCTGAACCCGGGAGAGTACCCAAGAACCCGGGAGAGTCCCCGAGGGCACAACCCCAGCACAGCACGGGGTTCACACACAGCAGGCAGGAGACAGTCCTGAGCATTGAGTGATGATTTAAGTGGTGGACATGGACTTGGTGGCCTGGGGAGTGTGGATTGGGAAGAGAAAAGGGCCCGGGTGGAGCTGGGAAGAGCTCCAGTATTCGATGCCAGGCCGGTCGTGGCATTAACTCCTGGCAAAGTATCCGATGCCAGGCTGGCCATGGTATTGACTCCTGGCAAAGTGGCCCAACAACCCCCTTCTCCCCTCTGAGCAGCCGTCTCCCTGTCTGAAAAGTCACCAGGCTGGATGGCATCAACTCTACAGGCCTTCCTGCTCCTCTGAGGGCAGGTGACTCCTCGTGGTTTGACACGGACCGGGAATCACATAGCCCTGGCTCAGTGAATGGGTGAACTTGGCTAAGTCGCCTAACCTCTTTGAGCCCCAGCTTCCTCATGTGTAAAACAGGATAATAGCAGTGTCGCGGGGGATGGCCCTGGGCGTGGGGTGAGGGCCATTTCTGCCCTGTGGTCACTCGGGAGGACCTGTGGGGCGCTGGCAGAGCAGTGCCACCAGGAGGAGGCAGAGAGCTGCCTCTGAGTCGGCCAAAGTAACAGTTGCACGCTTGCCAGGTGAGGTGGCTCCCATCTGTCATCTCAGCATTTTGGGAGGCCAAAGTGGGAGGATCGCTTGAACCTAGGGGTTTGAGACCAGCCTGGGCAACATAGCAAGATTCCATCTCCACAAAAAGAAAAAAAAGTAAAGTTATATACTTTTCTTTTTTTTTTTTGAGACCGAGTCTCACTGTATCCCCCAGGCTGGAGTGCAGTGGTGCAATCTCAGCTCACTGCAACCTCCTCCTTCCGAATTCAAGCAATTCTCCTGCCTCAGCCTCCCAAGTAGCTGAGATTCTAGGTGCCCACCATGGTGCCCAGCTAATTTTTGTATTTTTAGTGGAGAGGGGGGTTTCACCATGTTGACCAGGCTGGTCTGGAACTCCTGACCACAGGTGATCCTCTCGCCTCGGCCTCCCGAAGTGCTGGGATGACAGGTGTGAGCCACCACGCCTGGCGGTAGTTATAACTTTTCTAAGGTTCATTTTATTAAATGGAAAAATGCCAAACAGAACGACAAAGGCTGTGGTAGAATGTGCACGTCTGTGTGGACCCAGGGCACATTTTCACCAGAAAATCCCGTGCGATAGAGTGGAAGATATACCAAAAGCCACAGCAAATATCAAGCATGACTCCGCAGAAAATTATAGATTCCTAACAAACACTGAGAGTGTGTCCTGTGCTGTAAGGTCCAGGGATGGGCCACAAGTTCAAGGTTGTGTGAAGAACAACAGAAACCCACCTCTGAGGCCCTGGGCACCTGGTGCCTGTCGTGTTGGGCATGAATAAAGCTTCGCAGCTCAGTCCTGCAAACTCCATGAGCCTAGGCTTGTCCATCTTAAAATGTAGACGGTTAGGACACGTGCTGAAGGGGCCGCCAGGCTTAACTGTGCCAACACGGCATGCAGGTGGAGAACAAAGAATGCGATTGAAAACCTCCTAACCATAACAAGAGCTGTTCCCTTTCTGAGCCCTCACCACATGCCCAGCGTGCACCAGCAGCTCACCATCGCAGGCCCAGGGCCAGCAACCAGGTCCCCACTTGACCCACGAGGACACTGAGGTGCGGCAACAGCCAGGACAGCAGCCGCCAGGTGGAAAGCAAAGACACAAAGCAGCCAGATCGGGAGTCACGTCAGGGCAGGCGACTGAGGCGCCACCCAGCCACCTTCAAGATGCAGATTGAAGAACAGCCTTTCCCAAAGCTCGCTCGCTCACTGACCCTGCGTCTTCATCTGCAAAGCCTGAGTAACGTGGGAGGCCCTGCAACGCCCCCTCTGAGAGACCGCCACTAACGCCAGCACTTTTTTTTTTTTTTTTTTTTTTTTTTTGTGAGAGTGTCTTGCTCTGTCACCCAGGCTGGAATGCAGTGGCATGATCTCTGCTCACTGCAAGCTCCGCCTCCCAGGTTCACGCCATTCTCCTGCCTCAGCCTCCCAAGTAGCTAGGACTACAGGCGCCTGCCACCACGCCCGGCTAATTTTTTGTATTTTTTAGTAGAGACGGGGTTTCACCGTGTTAGCCAGGATGGTCTCGATCTCCTGACCTTGTGATCCGCCCACCTCGGCCTCCCAAAGTGCTGGGATTACAGGCATGAGCCACCACGCCCGGCCAACGCCAGCACTTTCAACGCACCGGGACCAAGCTGGACCCGGTTTTGTTTTGAAACACTTTTACTTTTGCAGACGAATGCATCGGTGTCCCACCAGGAACCGCTGCTGGTGGATGCTCACCGCGAGAAACAGCCACGTGACGCTCCCCCTTGTCTGCCTCTGCCCAGCGCTGCCCCCTCCAGCAGAGCTCCTCATGTGTGGTTCGTGGATTTGGGTCCACGATGAGATAAGGAGCCACACAGAACGAAATCAGTCCACCGCTGAGCACGCAGTTGAGCCCCACGGACACCCTTTGCAAGTGAGACTTTTGGGATGAAGGCAGCACAGGCCTGTCGATCCCTGGAGCAGCCCGGGGGCTACGGCACCGTGCTTTGCTCTTGGATGGAGGCAGCCCTGCCTGCCGGGGGCCTGATTTGTGGGCCCTGATGAGTTGGTGTCTCCGGGCTCTCCGGACCCTCCTTTGCTCTAGCCAGAGGGATGCAGCGCCACACTCGGGGTTCATGCCGGCAGTGGCGTGGAGTGAGTCACCAGGCTGAAGATACACTTGGTGTTTTCCTGCGCTGGGTGGAACTGTCTGGAGCCCCCTTGGCATCCTGCTGAAGAGTCCGAATCTGCACGTGAGCCTCCTGGAGATATTGAACACCTTTTAAAGTGTGGCCAGGCCCAATCCAGGGTGCTGTGAGTGTACTGTACATCCTGGGTTTCAAAGACACAGTACCAAAAACAAATAAACAAAAAGAATATAAAACATCTCATTCACGGCCGGGCGTGGTGGCTCACGCCTATAATCCCAGCACTTTGGGAGGCCGAGGTGGGCCGATCACGAGGTCAAGAGATCAAGACCAGCCTGGCCAGCATGGTGAAACCCCCTCTCTACTAAAAATACAAAAATTAGCTGGGCGTGGTGGCAGGTGCCTATAATCCCAGCTACTCGGGAGGCTGAGGCAGGAGAATCGCTTGAACCCGGGAGGCGGAAGTTGCAGTGAGCTGAGATCGCACCACTGCACTCCAGCCTGGGTGACAGAGGGAGACTCTGTCTCAAAAAACAAAAAACAACAAAAAAAACCTCATTCACTTTTTATGTTGTGTTAAAATAATATTTTTGATATATTTGATTAACTAAGCTGTAGTATTAATATAAACTTTGCCTGTTTCTTTTTACCTTTTTAATGTGGCTACTGAAATAAAGTTGCATATGTGGCCAGGCACAGTGGCCCACATCTGTAATCCCAGCACTCTGGGAGGCCAAGGTGAGGAGAGGACTGCATGAGCTCAGGAGTTCAAGACCAACCTGGGCAACAAAGTGAGACCCCATCTCTGCAAAAAAATAACAAAAAAATTGGGTGGGTGAGGTGGTGTGCACCTGTCATCCCAGCTGCTAGAGAGACCAAGGTGGGAGGATCACCTGGGCCCAGGAGGTTGAGGCTGCAATAAGCTATCACTGCACCACTGCACTCCAGCCTGGGTGACAGAGCAAGACCCTGTCTCAAAAACTTTTTTTAATTAAAAAAAAAATAACATATTGAGGTGAGACTCACAGAACCTAAAATTAACCACTTTAAAGTGTACAGGTTAGGCCAGGTGCAGCGGCTCACGCCTGTAACCTCAGCACTTTAAGAGGCCGAGGCGGGTGGATCACTTGAGATCAGGAGTTTGAAACCAGCCTGGCCAACATGGTGAAACCCAATCTCTACTAAAAATACAAAAAAATTAGCCGGGTGTGGTGGTAGGGGCCTGTAATCCCAGTTACTTTGGAGGCTGAGGCAGGAGAATCACTTGAACACAGAGGCGGAGGTTGCAGTGAGCCAAGATCATGCCACCACATTCCAGCCTGGGTGAAAGAGCGAGACTCCGTCTCAAAAAAAAAAAAAAAAAGTGTCCACGTTATCGGCATTTAGTGCATTCGAAGGGCTGTGCATGCACCACCTCTCCCTGGGCCCAGAACATTTGCGTCACTCCAAAGTAAAACCCCGGGCCGTCTTCATCCACGTCCCTACAAAGGACTTGAACTCATCATTTTTTATGGCTGCATAGTATTCCATGGTATATATGTGCCACATTTTCTTAATCTAGTCTATCATTGTTGGACATTTGGGTTGGTTCCAAGTCTTTGCTATTGTGAGTAGTGACACAATAAACTAAAACTTAAAGTATAAAAACAAAACAAAAAAAAACCCTGGGCCGTTTAGCAGCCACTCCCCTTTCCTCCTCCCCCCAGCTCTGGGAACCATCAATCTACTTTCTGTCTCCATGGGTTCGGTGACCACAGGCACCCCATAGAAATGGAGTCACTGCACCTGCAGCCCTTTGCGGCCGCCACCCTTCACTGAGCACCGTGCTTCCAAGGCTTGTCCGCATGGTGGGTGTCAGCACCTCCGTTTCTACGGTGGAATCATATTCCCTCGTGCGCATTCATCAGGGTTCTTCCGCTTCCCCTCGTGCGCATTCGTCAGGGTTCTTCCGGCAAGCGGAGCCCATAAGACGTGCCACTGAAGAGGTTATTGCAGGGAATTGGCCACACGACCTCGAGGCCTGCAGTTCCCAGGGTCTGCAGTTGCAGGCAGGAGGCCTGACGGCATTGCGAGTCCGAAGGCCGGTGGGCTCCAGGCCCAGGAAGAGCCCACGTTTTCAGTCCAAGTCTGAAGGCAGGAAAAGACCAATGTCCAGTGCAAGCGGTCGGGTGGGAGGACCCCTGGCACTTGGCCTATTGTTCTCCCCGGGCCTCAGCGGACCGCACGGGGCCCACCCACACTGGGGAGGGCGGACCGCCTTACCCGGGCTGTGGATGCAAATGCGAACCTCATCCAGAACACCTCAGAGACATACTCCGTTTGGCGAAATGGCCCGGCCAAGCTGACACTAAGGTTCACCGTCACAGCAGACGGTTTTGCTGACCCGTCGTTGGCAGAGGACGCTCAGGCCGTCTGTGGCTGTACTGAGTGATGCCGGGACAGCCAGTGGCCACGTGCGTTTGTTTGAGTCCCTGTTTTCACTTCTTTCGGGCAGACCCCTAGGAGTGGAATTTCAGGGTGCTGGGAGTTTTATGGGCAGGACTCCGGCTGGGTCACCCCCTTTGAAGACAAGAGTCAGGCCACTCACTGCAGTTCCACGGTGGCCCCTCCTGGTCCTGGTGCCCAGCGCTGGCTGGCAGACGCAGCCCCCAGCCATAGTGGAGGCCTTGGGCTCACATCCCTCCTTGGAGAGACTGGGCCCAGGGCAGGCAGTGCTTTGCAATCCAAAGAGGGATCTCAGACTCCCCACCACTCTGGTTTGAAGCCACTGGCCTGCCCTGAAGGTCTGGGGCTGGGCAGAGGCCCAGGCAGTGGGGAGAGAAGGGGCCCATCCTTGTGTGAGGCTGGCAGCTCTATTCAGGGTCAGGGCCCCAGGATCAGGCCGCCTCTGCCTCGCTCAGCCAGTTCCTTAGGATCACAGAACTTTCCAGACTCTGCCACGTCCCATGCTGCCCTGCTCAGAGGCTTCGACAGCTCCCTCTGCCCTCCTATAGGGGCCAGAGTCCTCCCTGTGGTCTCCAGCCCTTAGAGGGGTCATACCACTGCCTCAAGGCCCTCCCTATGCAGCCCCCCGTCTGCTGCAGAGCTCCCTGAGGGGCTGTCCCCAGGATGGCTGGGTGGGACCTTCATCCCTCCCAGGCTGAGAGGAGAAGAGCCCCGAGCTGCCAGGAGGGCCAGACTCACGCATGGTGTCCTGGGAGCCGTGTCACCCCAGGCGCGAGCCCCACCTCCCATAAGGCTGCAACCACCTTGCTGCTGTGTATCCATCTCCCTACAAAGGCCCTGGACCAGGCAGGCTGCAGACACCATGGAGTCCCTGGAGGCAGCATGGTCCCTGCACCCCCGTGGGCCGGGACTAGGCAGCCTCACCGTCACTCTCCCAGCAGAAGGGGCCCTCGACTCCTGGCTCCCTCAGAGCATAGCAGCCCTGCCTCCCTCCCAGAAAGGGAGCCAAAGGCCAGAGCAGAGGGGAGTGGAAGCCGGATCACCATCAGTATCATTTTTATTGCAAATCAGTTAAGAAAAAAGATGAAAAAAATACATCATCTACAGTTCCTCATGTAGATCACTTTTAAAGTCTTTTTCTGTAAACTACACTCTATTTTATAAAACACAGTAAAAATCAACATCTTGGGACGCATCTGGTCATGCCCCCTGGGGATGGCACCACGCGGCCCCCGTAGAGCTGGGGGAGGCTGCCCTGAGGAGTGCAGGCGGCACGGCAGCAGAGCGTCCCCAGTGCATGGGCGGCTAAGGCTCCCCGAGCTGAGCCGAGTCTGACGTCCCTCACTGGCATGACACACAACAGACTCATTCATTAAGATTTTTTAAACAAAATCCACCTTTAAAAACATATTTACAGACATTTTTCCTGCCATAGGCTATACTTGGTATTGCAAAAATCTGCTCCTCCCAAACTAGGAGGGGTGGCCCAAGGGCAGCCCCCGCCTCCCTCCAGCCCCTGCCCGACCGCACGCCCCCTGCCAGGGCTGCGGGGACAGGACCAAAGGATGCAGCCCATGGCGTTGCACAGCTCAATGTGCCCGGCTCTGGCAAGTCTCCTGTGAAACACGGGAGCCCACGGGGAGTCGGGTCCTGCGAGCTGGGGCCCAGGCTGTGTTGCTGGCGCATCTTCTTCGGAACCTGGGGGGCGCTGTGCAGGCTGAGGTGCTGGGGCCGCCACCGGGGTCAGCCCAGGCAGTGTCTTTCCCCAGAAAAGGGTAGGATGCCTCCGTGTGTGACCCAGGCAAGTGCCACAGTCCACACATCTCATGTTTGACATGCACGATGCCTCCATTTCAAGAACGGGCAGGGGGCCAGGGTTGTTCTGGAGGGACCAAGAACTTGTATAACCAACGAACAACTACGTAATACTGAACCTGAAACAAAGATTCATGATTGGTACCATGGGTGCACTCCTGGCATACACACTCCGAGAACACATTTTCACAGGCATGCTTGCAAAAAACCATCTAAAACACATCGCAACATCTAACCCATATGCTTTCACTTGTTTTCTATTTCAGATGCAAATTAATCCGCGTGCGGAAGGTGAGCCAGCTTTGCCTCCGTTTGCCTCTGGATGCAGCTTCTCCTAACAGGCAGGTGATGCTGGTGGAGCGGCCGGGCTGGCTTGGGGTTGGGTGGGCGTCGGGGAAAGGGCGCGGCCTGGACGCCCCAGGAGCTTTTTGGACTATGCTCGTTCAACTTCCCTTCTCCAACATCATTTCTTTTTGGATTTTGAAAAAAGGAATCAATAAATAAATGGCATTTATAAATCATGAATCTTTGTTTATATTTTATAAACACAGAAGAATCTTTTCATCCTACGTAGGAAAATCCTGGCTCTCAGAACTTGCTTGTTTTCTTAGAATAGATAAAAGTTTCTACCTGGGGCCAGATAAAACAGTACATATAAATAAAAAGGCAGTGTTTCTGTGTAAAATAAAAGTACATAAATAAATACTAAAAAAAATTAAAATCCTTGTTCTTATTTTGTATAAAAACATGTGTTTTAAAAAAGGCTCCTCTGGTCGGCCCTGGCATCCACAGAGCGCACACAGACGCCCAAAGGCTTGGGAAAGGAAGCCGGGGTCTCGTGGGGCGCGCCGTTTACTTGAAGGCCTCCGGAATGCGGGCGATCTGGGACTGCATGCTGGTGGGAGGGCTGGAGACGCCCTCGGACCAGTCGGAGACGTTGGAATGCGGGGACGAGCTGGACCACTGGTCAGGGGACTCAGGGGACGGGGTGAGGAAGGGGTGCTCAGGCACCTGTAGCTGGTGGCTGGGGGTGTTGTCCACAGGCGAGGAGTAGCTGTGCTGCGAGGGGGGCGTCAGGAACTGGGCTGCGGTCACGGGTGGGACCAGCGAGGATGGCAGCGACGTGGGCAGGGCGGGGCTCTCCTGGGGCAGAATAGTGTGCACTGCCAGGCTGCTGGGGCCCAGTGGCTGCACATCTGCCTGGCTCGGCTCTCCACTCAGGAAGCTCCGGCCCAGGTGGCCACTGGCTGCTGAGCTCACACCAAGGTGCGGCTGTGGTGGTGGTGGTGGCGGCTGCAGGCTTTGCTGCTGCTGGATGTTTGCTGGCTGCAGGTTCTGCTGCTGCATCTGTAAGTTTTGTGGCTGCACCTGCTGGGTCTGCACCAGGTGAGGCTGGGTGGCCAGCCGGGTGCTGGGCAGGCCCTGGTAGCTCATCATCTGGGACAGGGCGCTGGCAGCAAGGCTACTGTGCAGCGGGCCTACCATGCCATGCTGCAGGGAGGGGGCCTGTGTGCTCAGGGGGCCTGGTGCCACATTCCCCCGCAGAGGGTTGTATTGGTTCGGCACCATGCCGCTCTGCAGCCGGGACAGCCACTCGCATTGACCATTCAAACTGGTGGACCCGCCCACAGTGAAATTCAGGGCCCCTCCGCTGCTGGAGCCCAGGACGGTGCTGGTGCCAGAGGCCACAGGCAGGTGGGAGAGACGAGGTGGGCCAGTCTCAAAGGTCAGCCGGCCGCCCCCACCCAGCGCCGCCATCTCGGGCTTGGCCGCCACGTTCAGGTGCCCGATGCCCAGGTGGGTGTCGGGCATACCAGGCAGGTGGTTGAGGGGCACGGATGGAGACTGCTGGAACGGGGAGGGCAGCAGTGGCGGCGAGGCCACATCTGACAGGTAGCCGTGGGGTGACTCCAGGGAGTCCACGGGCGAGAGCATGCCGGAGCTGTCCAGCAGGCAGCCCTTGCCGTCCTGGGACTTCTTCCTCCGCGCCTTGAGGTCCTTGGCCTCCTTGCTTCCACAGGCCAGGCCTTTGCTGCTGGGCTTGCGGACCTTCTTGCCCTGCACGCCGGGCTTGAGGCTGCCCAGGTAGCCGTTGGGCGAGCAGAGCGGGGGCGACAGGGTGGGTGTGCCCCCCAGCGGGGCTCCGTGCAGCTGCGGGCTGCGCACCAGGTTGTACTCGTCCAGCAGCCTCACGATGTCGTGATGCATGCGCTCCTGTGCGATGTCGCGCGGCAGGCGGTCCATATGATCCGTGATGTCCCGGTTGGCAAAGTGGTCCAGCAGCACCTTGGCGGTCTCGTAGCTGCCCTCCCGGGCGGCCAGAAACAGGGGTGTCTCCTCCTGGGGGATGAGGGTGGGGCCGGTGAGGGGGGCCAGGCCAGGCGTGGGGACCCTCCCCAAGGCTCCATCACCAGAGGAAGCAGCAGTACAACCTCCTCCGCGGGGTGGGGGCAGGCAGGCTGCTCCTCAGGACCCCGCCCCAGCGTCCTGCAACCACCTAGTCTGACTCTTGTTAAGTGTTAAGGCTTTGATACATCTTCTGAAACCCACCCAGAGGGGAGGTCTGTGCAGTCCTCTACCCTAGATCAGCAGGGCTCCACCTCTATGGGGGGGTCACAGAACCCACTGAAAATCTAACCAACTGCAGGCCCTCTTCCCTGCCCCCAATAAGGCACAAAAGGAAATTCCTGGAGCGGTTCAGAGGCACCGGCGAGGGCACCAGGGAGGGAGCTCGTCATCTGGACGGCCACCAAGCCACCCTGGTGGCCACCAAGCTCCTTCCTGGGGTCTCCTCTGTGTGGTGGACACGTCACAGGTCTGGGTGAGGCTGCTGTGTGGGAGTGGGAAGGGGCTTCCCAGGCCTTGATGCCCTCTGGGGCCCAGTCTCTGCGGGGCCATGCTGCCACGGACTGGGTAGCGCCTGGGCCAACATGCCCCAGTGCCCAGGCCCGCTGTGTGCCCTCACCCAGGAGAGAGAGACGCTTGAGCCTGACATGCCAAGGGGGCAGCAGGAGTTGGGGGCGGGGGTGGGGGTTCTGGCGGCAGGGAGGTGGGGGTGTCCGCACCTGTGCCCTGAGCACCCAGGGGAACCCAACAGCAGCTGCAGGGCCAGGAGCTGCAGGGCCAGGATGAGGGCTGGGGGTGGCTCCCCTTGGATAAAGTCCTGAGACTTCTTCCTCCGAGCCTTGAGGTCCTTGGCCTTGGTGAATACACCAAGAGGCCCCGCCCCGCAGGGAGCTGCCGCCACGCGTGTTCTGGCTCAATCTGCACCACCTGCGTCACCACATTCCCATCCCCATCCCCGCCTGGTGACAGCTGGGGACAGAAGGTGAGGTCCAGGTGACGGTGACACAGCAGTGGCAGCAGCAGCATTCCCCACGCCAGGCTGTGTGCCCTGCCATGACTGCCGCCCAGGAGGGTAGGGCTGGGTCTGAGGGGCGAGCCGCCGTGTCCTGACAGCTGGACCTGCACTTGGAAGGGCTCCATAAACAGGGGCTGAAGGAGGGCAGGAGCACTAACGAGGTGCCCAGCATCATGCGTGTGGGGCCCACATGCGGGCCCAGCGACCCTCGAGACCCTGTGGGTCAGGCCCTTGTGTCCCTGCGCCCCGTGGGTTTGGCCCTCACTTCTCTGTGGACTCAGCCCTCACGTCTCCCCTGGCATCCCAGCCTCGTGCTCACCCTGTTGTTCTGCATGTCTTTGTTAGCCCCGTTCTTCAGGAGCACAACTGCGGCATCCACATTGTTCACAGCAGCGGCCCAGTGCAGGGCGGACTTGCCTGCGTGAAAGAAGCAGATGGGGTAGGTTGGAGACCAGCTGGAGGCAACCCAGTCCCACCCGTCCCTGTGGCAGTCCCGCCCCACGACAGAGCAGCCCTGCCCCCGTGGGCTCACCCAGGTCATCTACGGCGTTGACATCAGCGTGTGAGTTGATGAGGTCCTCCAGCATGCCCTCCACGGCCAGGCGGGCAGCCAGGATCAGTGGCGTCGTGCCATCATGCATGCGGGCATCCAGGTCTGTGGCTCGGTTCCGGATCAGGATCTGGGCAACAGGGAGAGGCTCAGGCGGGTGCTGGGCAGACGTACACCGATGCCTCCTGCCCAGAACGAACGCCTGGACGGGAAGCCCCACTGTCTTCCGGACACAGATGAGACCCTCCTGAGATCTGCACGGCCGGGCAAGACGAAACGCCATGGGGCTGCCCCTGAGGAGGGGCCCGGATGGGGGCAGGGGCTGTGCTGCCCACAGACAGGCCCCTTGGTGACAGTGGGGTCCATCGTGACCACGTGTGGCCTCATTTAATCCTCACTGTGGTCCTAGCTGCCATGACCACCTACAAAACAGAGAGGTCAAGTCCCTGCCCCCAACAGCAGTTACAGCTGGCACTCAGGAAGCCGGGCTCACGGCCCTACAGCCGTCTCAGAACCGCCGAGCTAGTGTCCAGCTCTGCCCAGAGAAGGGTGGGCAGCCCTTGTAATGCAGCTGGGCCTTGGCCTCTGGCAGGAGGAATGGCCCCTGCTCACTGGCGGGTGCAAAAGACAACTTGGCCTGATTCCTGCAAATCACCTGGGAACTTCCACATCTGTGCAAAGAAGGCGGCTGAGAGAGGCACACACCAAACCCGCATGGGGCTCCCTTCCACGCTCTTTCTGCTCACCTACATTTATTTCTGCAAGATGACAATGTGTCACCTGAGCTAAGAAATCAGGAAATGAGAAGCTCTATGGTAACTCCCCGGGCTGTGCCCATCTGAACCTGCTCCAGGGCCGCCTGGAGCCTGGGGACTCGCAGCAGGGGTGACTGCAAAGGCAGCCCCTGCCAGGGACATTCCCTGGAGACCCAGGCATCCAAATCCCTAAATCCATTCTTGCCACGAGCTCACCGGCAAGCTGAGCCTTAGGTCTGCAAGCACTGAGCGGCAGCCTCTAAACCCTGCTTCTCACTGCCACAGGCTACGCCGGCAGCCAGGGTTGAGGGAGGGGCGGGGCCGCGAGGGGCTGCAGCAGTGGGACCTGGACCTTGAGCAAGGCCCACAACCCTGATGGAGCCTGTCTTGCTGGGGGCGGGGAGGTGCTGCCTCACTCAGCAGATCCCCCAGGCCTCCTGCCAGACCCGCCTCTGCCTGACTTCCCTGGAGAACACAGATGGGCCCGACGCCCTCCCCCTCGCACCTCGCTGACTGCGAAGGTCCCAGGTGGAGGCACCAGTTGTCCTGGACTCAGCTGTGCTCGGGGTCAGGCTCCCAGGGCCACGTAAGCCTGGCCACTGCCCCAGACCACCAGGCGGCCCTGAGGAGGGCAGGTGGGCACACAGGCAGCCACTGCCTACCTGGAAGACACCTTGTGCGTCGGCAGACACAGCCGCATGCAGCGGGGTGCGGCCCATGTTGTCCTGGATGTTGGCATCTGCGCTGGCCTCCAGCAGGCGCTTGGCGGCATCAGAGCGTGAGTAGCGGGCGGCCAGGTGCAAGGCGGTCTCGCCCGTGCGGTCTGTCTGGTTGTGCAGGCTGGCGCCCTGGTAGATGAAGTCGGAGATGACGGCTGGCGCGTCCTCCTCTTCCTCGCTGTTGCCCGTCTCCAGGCCGCCCCCGCTGCAGGAGGCGATCATGAGCGGGGTGAAGCCATCTGCAGAGGCAGAGACGGGTGCTCAGTCTGGAGGGCCGGTCCCCAGCTGCAGCCCAGGGGGAGGGGGGCAGCAGCCCCAAGCTCAAGGGGCCACGGTGTGGATGCACCACCCAGCACTTGGTGGCCCTGTGCACACAGCCACCAAGGGACAGCTGAAGTCCGCCTGGGCTGCTCAGTGGACACAGCTGAATCCAGCTTAAACTCCTGGCGGGCCACTGCTTCCTGACCTGCCCAAGACCTGGCACCCAAAATCCACCCAGGAAAAAGAGGACCCCAGAAGCATGCAGTTAGAAAATTAATGCTTCAGCAGGATGCGGAGGCTCACGCTGTCATCCTAGCACTGGGGGAGGCCGAGGCGGGCGGATCACCTGAGGTCAGGAGCTCGAGACCAGCCTGGCCAACATGGTGAAACCCCATCGCTACTAAAAATACAAAAATTAGCCAGGTGTGGTGGCAAGCGCCTGTAGTCCCAGCTACTGGGGAGGCTGAGGCAGGAGAATTGCTTGAACCCGAGAGGTGGAGGATGCAGGGAGCCAAGATTGTGCCACTGCACTCCAGCCTGGGTGACGGAGCGAGACTCCATCTCAAAAACAAAAAAAAAGAAAAAAAAAAAAAAAAGAAAAAGAAAAGCAACGCTTTCCATGTCTCAAGAAGGTGGTTTCAGAAAAGAGTAATTTACAGGGACAGAGTGGCCCTGCGGTATCACCCCAGGAAGGGGTTGGTGGAAGAACAGGAGGACTCCAGGACCACCCCCATCTACTCTGAATGGGAAACACCCCAAGGATGAAAGCTCTCACCCCCAATTCTAAGTTTCCAGAGTATCAACTGTACCCCAGCCTCGGGGCTTAGGGGAGAGAGGCAGGTGGGCCACGGGGCTAGGGAAGCCCTGGCTGCTGGCACCCTTACCGGGCCCGCGGACATTGACGTCCATGCAGTCGGCGTCAACCTCACCCTGGGGCGGTGTGGGGGCCATGGCAGACATGCGCAGGTCAGCGGCATCCAGGTGCTGCTGAGTCCACTGCCGGTGGTCTGTCTGGTCGTCCAGGTCAGGCAGAACCACGGGCTCCTCGAACTACATAGGGGGAGTGAGCAGAGCCTGTCAGGGCAGCCCGGCGGCAGGTGCCCGGGAGCCCAGGAGCCCGGGAGCCTCGCGACTCACCCGGAACTTCTTGGTCTCCAGGTCCTCGTCCCCCCACTCATTCTGGTTGTCGTCCATGAGGGCACCGTCTGAAGCGTTCTTCAGGGGCCTGGGGGGTGAGGGGTCGAGAAGTGAGGATGAGCGAGCTCCCTAGGAAGCCCCCAGAGACCCCTGGCCCGGGCCTGGCGTGGGAGGTGGGCCCTGGGTCGGGAGGGGCAGACTCCCGGTGAGGATGCTCGGCCAGGTCCCACCTCCCACCGGGGACCCAGAAGCAGGGGCAGCGTCCGCTCACTTGAGGCCCACGGAGTCCTCGCCAAGGGGCTCCCGCCGCTTCTTCTTGCTGGCCTCAGACACTTTGAAGCCCTCGGGGAACCAGAGCTGGCCATGCTGCCGCCGGCGCTTGCGGGACAGCAGCACCCCGCAGCCCACGAAGAACAGAAGCACAAAGGCGGCCGCCGCCACATACATGAAGTGCAGCTGCGCCGGCGGGGGCGGCTCCACGGTCTCACCTGCGGGCACGGGGGCCAGGGGCAGGCGCCCGGACATCAGGCGGCGGCGGCTACGCAGCAGGCTGGTGGCCGGGGGGCGGCGGACTGGCTCCGCGGCCGGGCGCCTCCTCACCCACTCTCCTCCATCCCGCCCCCCAAAATAAGGTCATTTTCTACGCAATTAATCAGAATTGCAAACTATCGCTAAATTCTCTCCTGCACCAGCCGACTCTGTCTGGAGACGGCTTTTACTTTTTTCTCCTTTAAGGGAGGAGGATTAGTCAACTTCAAATCGCTGCACTCGCATTGAGCTGTTAAGACAAAGGATTTAGAGGGATTTTCAAGATACAAACTTCAACACTTCACATGACACCGATCAATTCTCCTCTCTCTCTCTTTTTTTTCTTTAAAAAAAGCCGTAATGATTTTGAAATAATACCCAACAAAGAAAATTCAGGAGGAAGGGGTGGGGAGAGAAGCAGGCACCCACTTTCCCGTGGCTGGACTCGTTCCCAGGTGGCTCCACCGGCAGCTGTCACCGCCGCAGGTGGGGGCGGAGTGCCATTCAGAAAATTCCAGAAAAGCCCTACCCCAACTCGGACGGCAACGCTCACACCCGTGGGTGGCAACTGGCACAAAGAGCCAGCGCGTCTGGGGCACGGGAGGATGGCACCCCCTGCAGGCAGAGCCTGTTCCCGGGATGGGGCCACACTTACTCTGCACGGCCTCGATCTTGTAGGGGATGTTGAGGCTGCCCAGCGAGGCGAGTGCTCCCAGGAATGCGGCCACGTCGGTGGCACTCTGGAAGCACTGCGAGGAGGCCTGCACACACTGCCGGTTGTCAATCTCCAGGTAGACGATGGAGCTGGGCGGACAACCAGAGAGGGGCTGGGACCGGAGGCTTCCTCCTCCCCCGCCCACCGGCCAGGGATGCTGCCGCACGACACTGAGGCCCATGACGCCATAGTCAGGACATGGTGAGGCAGCCTGGGGTGGCGGGAAGCCAGGTCTGACAGCAGCTACCCTGCAGGGGACCGGTGCCCTGCAGCCCCCCGACTCCGTCCAGTGCTGATCACGGCTCATCCCAGATACCCACCAACGCGCTCTCCCTGGCCCGCCCTGACACCCTCTCTGGCTCCTGCTGGTGCCACAGACATGTTTCCTCATCTCAGGACAGAGAATGTGCCAGGAGCCCAGTCCTCCCCCAGGAGCCATCCCCAGGCCCTGCAGGAAGCACAGGCGTGAGGTGGGGGTGGGTGCAGCGGTGGTGGGCTGTGTGGTCATGCTGGCTGGGGGTGAGCTCTGCTCCCCAGGACTGGGTTCCCGTGAGCAGGATCCCATCCAGCCTGTGAGATGATGCTTCTGACCTCCAGGATTGCTCCAAGCCAGCAGAACTGACGGGCAAACCCACCAGGGTCAGGCACACAAAGGGCACAACCAACCTGGCTCCTGGGTCCAGCTGCCCCAGATCGAGTAGGCATGGGCGGGAGCCTCGTGGGGTGCCCCCTGCACTCAAGCTGCTCCTGCCTGTGTTCTCCCACCGTGGGACCCCCCACCCCCACCAGCTCCTCCTCCAACTGCAAGGCCCAGCAATGCCCCCTCCCAGGACCTCCACCTGCCTCCTCTCCAGCCCAAGCCAGGCAGACGCCAAGACCAAGCGGCATTCTTGTCTGGGGTGGGGCTGTTCAGCCCTGTGGGAACCCCTGGAGAGCTGAGTTTTTTGTTTTTTACTTCTTTTAATAATTTTTTAAAAAAACAAGAGACAAGGTCTCCCTATGTTGCCCAGACTGGTCTCGAACTCCTGGGCTCAAGGGCTCCGCCTGCCTCAGCCTCCCAAAGTGC
Organism: Gorilla gorilla gorilla; assembly: GCF_029281585.2. NCBI lineage: Eukaryota > Metazoa > Chordata > Mammalia > Primates > Hominidae > Gorilla > Gorilla gorilla. The sequence continues at coordinate 132,914,522 of NC_073237.2, forward strand.
TGGGATTACAGGTGTGAGCCTCCTCGCCTGGCAGAGGGCTGAGTTTTAATCAGTGTAGTATCCAGTGCCTAAGGCACAGCTCAATCTCAAAATCACCTACTGGGCACAGGAGTGCCGCCTGTCCAGGGGAAGGCAGTGGCCCAGGAAAAGGGTGTGGCTGTGGGGTCAGGGCCCTGAGCTGGAATGCTGCCTCTACTCCTTGCCTGTGCAGGCCCTGAACTCCCAGGTCCTCTCGGAACCTCCGTCTCTTTTACCATAAAGTGGGGAGAGTACTGCTTGCCGCGGTGCCGGCCGTGAGGGGCAGGGAGGCCGTGGGGGAGGGCCCAGGAGAGTTGCGGGGATTGACCGTGGGCACTGGGTCTCACTCACCCACGGACGTCCATGGGGTCCAGCTCCCTCCGCCGCCGCCCACCCTCGCTGCCACCAGGGAGCAGCGAGGCCTTCACCTGGCCCAGCAGGGCGTCAGGTGCGGCCCAGCCCTCGGCGGCACGCTTGATGGGGTGCTTGCGCAGCTCCTCCTCGCGGCCGTAGTAGGGGAAGATCATCTGCTGGCCGTGTGCGTCACGCTTGAAGACCACGTTGGTGTGCAGCACGCGGCTGAGCTCCCGCAGGAAGTGGAAGGAGCTGTTGCGCAGCTGCTCCGGTGGCATCAGCACCACCACCACCAGCGTGCCGGCCGCCAGCCTCTCGGGTACATGCTCCGCACAGTCCAGCCCGTCCCACTCGCACTCCGCGCTGTTGCAGCCCTGGTCGCAGTGCCCATCGCTGAAGTGGTCCTTGCAGTACTGGTCGTACAGGGGGCTGTTGGGGGTGGGACACGCTCAGGCCGCCTTCCTCGGGGGGCCTCGCACCCGCTGTCCGGTGCCTCCAGCCCACTGGCCAGCTGCGGGGGACGTCCCTGCACCCCCTGAGCAGAGCCTTAGAACTGCACGCTGGCCTCCGGGCCCAAGCCAGGCCACATCCAAGTTCGGGTCCTCCCTCGGCCCCATGAGCCCCGCAGCCTTACTTGCACTGGCCTTCCGCACGCTGGCAGTCGAAGCCGTCGAAGAGGCAGCCGGCTGAGTTGCACTGGCTGTCACAGTGGCCGTCACTGAAGTACTTCCAGCACTGCAGAGACTGCGTGCAGTTCTTCCAGGGGTCATTGAAGTTGAGGGAGCAGTCGCCGCCGTCCCAGCCGCACGCGTGGTTGTTGCACTGCAGGCTGCAGACCTTGTTGCCCGCGTCCTCCTGGCACTCAGGCAGCTCGCACGCCTCCTCGATCAGCGGCGGGGGGATGTCGCGCCCGGCCCCACCCCCGAAGCTGTAGTCCAGGATGTGGCACAAGAGCCCGTTGAATTTGGCGGGGCACAGGCAACGGTAGAAGGGGCTCTCGGATGTGGGCTCACAGGTCCCCTGGTTGTAGCAGGGGTTGCCGCCCAGGCAGGGGCTGCTGGCCGGGAACTGGCATTCGGGGCCCGTGAAGGGGCCCAGGCACAGGCAGGTGGGGCTGCGCGGGCCGGAGATGCATGTGCCGCCGTTGAGGCAGCGCAGGCTGCCGCAGGTACGAGCGTCATTCTCACATGTGGCGCCCTCGAAGCCCTGCCCGAGAGGGAAGACAGGATGGTGTCGGGGTGGGCCCCCCGCCACCTCACACCCAGCCCTCGGCCAGCAGTGCCACCGCTCTCCTCTAACCTGGGAGGCGGCCTGCAACCTTGCCCCCAGCAGCAAAACCCTTTACACACATTCTACCAACAGAGAAAGATCAGGGGGTGCCAGGGGGTTGGGAGATGGAGGAAGGGGTAAACTGGTGGAGTGCTGAGGACTTTAGGGCAGGGACTCTCTGCCGTGATCCTGTGAGGGTGGGCAGGCATGTCATACCTCAGCCCAAACCCACAACCACAAAGCCAAGGAAAAGCCCCAGGTACAGGAAGGGCTGCTGTTGGTAACAATGTATCACTGAAATACAGAGTGAAATTGATGCAAGCTGCTAACCAGGGGAACTGCGTGCAGGGGACAGCCACCCCAGGGAGTCTACTTCCTGCTCCATTTTTCTATAAATCTAAAATGTCTCTAAAATCCTTTATTGAAACTAAAAAAAAAAAAAAAAAAGACATCAGGGTGAAGAGGAGGATGAAGGCCGGGAGGATCACTGCCCGGTCTGCGCCCCGAGGCCCCCACGTGGACCTCTCCAGGTGTCTCCCCTGGCGGGCCCCCGCCTCCCTGCACCCCTGCACCTACCGCAGGGCACTTGCAGATGAACCCGCGGGCGGTGTTGGAGGCCACGGCGCAGGTGCCCCCATTCTTGCAGGGCTTGCCTTTGCAGCCATTGATGACGGACTCGCAGCGGCGCCCTAGGGGTGAGAGCAGGGCAGTGAGAGGCTCACCCTGCTGCCCCACACGCCCCACACGCCCCACCCGCCTGGGCGCGGCACCCACCGGTGTGACCAGCACGGCACTCGCAATGGAAGTCGTTGACGCGCTGCACGCAGTTCTGGGTGCCACGGGCGTCGCAGGGATTGGACAGGCACTCGTTGACATCCCCCTCACAGCGCTCACCCACGAAGCCCGGCGGGCAGGTGCAGCTGTAGCCGCCCACCTGGTCCACGCAGGTGCCATTGTTAAAGCACTTGGGGCTCCGGGACACGGGGTCAACGGGGGGATTGCAGTCATCCACGTTGATCTCACAGTGCACACCTGCAGGGCCAGGTTTCGTCAGTGGCCCAAGCCCGCCACACCCCAGCCCTGCCGTGCCGCGTGTCCGTCCCAGAAGACAAGCGCTCAGGTCTGGGGCTGCATGGACACTCGGGAGAGGCAGGTGTCAAGGGTGCCGTGGAGACGCCCTTCCCGCTGGGACCCCCGCTCTGGGCCCTTTCCCTGGGCAGCTGTGCGCCAGCCCTGGCCTCACACGGGAAAATGGGAGTTTCTGGCTGGTTCCTGGATGCCTCTGGCCGGTCCCGGGGTGCCTGCCCTGCCCCTGCCCTGGCCATGGATGGCTAACACCAGCCCTCCGTGCAGCGGCCCTTACCCTGAGTGCCCCGTGGGCAGGAGCACTTGTAGGTGTTGGGGAGGTCGAGGCAGGTGCCCCCGTTCTGGCAGGGGTGGGAGAGGCACTCGTCGATCTCCTCAGAGCAGTTCACCCCGTGGTAGCCGGCCACACACTGTGCAGGCGACAGAACGAGGGGCCCTGCGGCTCAGCCGGCGCCAGGATGCAGTGCTCCCACACCCCACTGTGAGGGCTGACAGGGCCACATGAGCTGCCCTCAGGTCCAGCGAAGCCACGGGCCCCTCGCTCCTGTCAGACCTGGAGGGAGACCCAGCCCAACAGACCCTGGCGGGGCCTCGGTGACCGGAGTCACTGCCTGTTGGGGGTGGGTGGACCCCGTCCCATAGGATAGAGGTGAGGGCCTCAGGGTAGGTGTTGGCCAAGCCCAGACACAATCTAGGGGAAGGGAAAACCCCATCCCACTTCTCAGTATATTCACCCTCCTTCAGGCTTTCCACAGGCCACCTCTTCCAGGCAGTCTACCCTGATTACCCCAGCCCTCCCCTAATGAGACTGAACAGTGCATGGGCCTATCAGGTTCAGTTTTCTCCACTGGGCCAGCTCCCAGCCAGGGCCTGGTGTGTGGCAACACTCATGCCGGCCACAACCCTTACCCTAGGATGGACCCCCACCTTGCAGGAGTAGCCGCCCAGGTAGTCCGTGCAGGTGGCCCCGTTCTGGCAGGGGCTGGGTGAGCACTCGTCCACCAGGTCCTCACAGTAGCTGCCTGTGTAGCCCGCCTGGCAGCGGCAGTGGTGCGTGTTGCCCGCGTCCACACAGAGCCCTCCATGCTGGCACAGGCGGGCAATGTCAACACCTGCGGGGGATGGGGTGGTAGACAGGTGAGGCCCAGGCCCACAGAGGACCTTGATGGGCTGGGACCCGAGCCGGGTGGGCACAGCCGGTTACCTTGTCGCTGCGCAGCCACCTCACAGGACACGCTGGGCACGTCGCAGTAAAGGCCGGTCCAGCCGCTGGGGCACTCGCAGCGGTACTGGGTGTGGGTCTGCCAGCATTTGCCGCCGTTCTTGCAGGGCGAGGAGTCACACCAGTGCACAAGGTTCTGGGGACAGGTTGGGGTCAGCTGGGTGCCCGCCCCCCGGCCATTTTCCCGCTAGCTCAGAACGCACATCCGCCAAGGGGCCTACTCCAACCCAGGCTGCAACCCATTCTACAGAAGTCGAAACTGCCGCCCCTGGACTCCCCACCACCCCCACACCAGGAACAGCCTGGGCTGGGTCTCCCTCAGGGCCCTCAGCAGGTCCAGACCACCCTCGGCCTTTGCTAGAAGGAACACTTTCCCTCAATTCCCCAATTCCTGAGCTCCCGCCCCGGCTCCAGAAACCCGGGATTGAAACGAAGGTGCCTGCTGCTTCTGCATCAGGTTCCTTCACTGGCTGCTCAGATCCCCAGAAGCCCTCTGCCTACGGGTGTGGGGGTGAACCCGAGCCGACACAGTGGGACCTGGGGGTGACCGTTCCCACCTCCCGCAGGCAGGCACCCACCCAGGGCCCCTCCTTCGGGCACCTCTGTGGCCGGCGCACTCACCTGGCAGTTGGGGCCAGTGTAGCCCTGGGGGCAGGTGCACCTGTAGGAGCCGCAGCCGTCCTGACAGGTGCCACCGTGCAGGCAGGGCTGTGAGTCGCACTCATTGACATCGTGCTGGCAGTAGCTGCCCGTGAAGCCGGGTGGACACACGCAGGTGAACGAGTTGATGCCGTCCACGCAGGTGCCACCGTTGAAGCAGGAGCTGCAAGGGGGTGGGCAGGCGGGGGCTGAGCGGAGGGCATTGGTGGGTCCCCGCTCCAGCAGACCCTGCCTCGCCAGCACCTCCCCTTCTGCTCAACCCTAGGGGCCTGATGGCCAGGACAGGCCCAGGGCACCCTGGCTGACCCAGGGAGGCCAGTGGGAACCCGGGGCCCGGCTCTCACACCACGTCACACCTCCCTCCCCTGCTTTCTTTATAAGTCAGGTCGAGAGTGGTTTTACCAAACGCATGGGCATAGGGTGGTTAAAGTAAATGAGGGAGAAACCAGAAACCGTCCGGGTAACACCGGAGGTAATTACGTCAGAAACCAGGGACGAGACTGACGTTTACCAAATGAGCTTCCTGGCAACCACGGCAAAAAGGAAACAAGAATGACAGAGTTCTCGTTGTCTAATAGAAGGAAGCGCACCAGTTCTTCAGGACAGACTACTGGCGTTCCTGGTGCGGGACACAGGAGTAGGTCACAATGGCCCTCTCAGGAGGGACACGTGGGTACAATGAACAATGTCTGGACTCAATGCAGCTAGCGCTAAGTGCCCAGCAGGCCTAGGCGGACGCCTGCGTGGTGTGCCAGGCTGCCAGCTACCGCGTGTGGCCCGCACCGCCCGCTCCCTTCCACGGCCTCACTTGAGCCCCACGCACCTCTCTGTGCAGTCAGGCGTGTTGTTCTCACAGTGGATCCCGCTGAAGCCTGCGGGGCAGGTGCACGTGTAGCTGTCCACGCAGTCCGTGCAGTTGGCCCCGTTGCGGCAAGGGTCACTGGCACACTCGTTGATGTCCTCCTCACAGAAGGTGCCCCGGAAGCCGGGCAGGCAGTCGCAGAAGGCCGTGTTGATGCCGTCTGTGCAGGAGCCGCCATTGTGACACGGGTCTGGGAGGGGACGGAAGGGTGAGTGTGAGGGGCAGGCACAAACCCACACCTGCGGGAGGGGGCCGGGAAGGCTGCATGGCTGGGGACAGCCCAGGCTTTCGTTGCTGAGGCTGCAGCAAGCAGCCCTGTGACAAAGGTGTCCGGGGGGGAGCCCCAGCACCCACAGGCTGCGTCACACCCGTCTCCTGTGCTTGGGGTCTCTCTCCCCACCTGCTCCTGTCCTCAAGCCCCAGGGCAGGGGACAGCTTTGCAGGCTTCACAGACCGAGCAGGGGAGGAGTGACAGTTCTTGCCTCTGCCTGCCAGGTGATGCCAGCAAGACCCCCGGCTTCTGCCAACCTCAACCTCTGTGAAGCAGGGCTGGGAGGCCTGGGAGGCCTGAGAGCCCTGGCCTGCAGTGGGGCCTGATGAGCCAGGCGGGGGTGCAGGCCGGGCCCGAGCCATCCTCCGCTCAGTCAAGAGTCGTGGGAGGGGCTATCGTGACTCTCCCGCGAAGTGCAGGGAGGAGCAAGCCGGCTCTGGGGCCCTCCTGAACCACCCTGGCCATCCCTCAGCACATCCCCCACACCTGACCCAACCCTCCCCGGCCACACTCCGGCCTCCCTAGGCGCTTATGGCCAGCACCATGCGCACCAACCCTGCCCAGGGGAACTGAGGCCTGAGAGCTTCCTGGAGGAGGCCAGAGCCGCGGGGCTACTCACTGGGCCGGCAGTCGTCGATGTCGGTCTCGCAGTTGCGCCCACTGTAGCCGGCCTGGCAGTGGCAGCGGTAGCCGCCGTGGGTGTTCTGGCAGGATGCGCCGTGCCGGCACGGGCTCAGAACGCACTCGTTGATGTCGACCTCACAGGTCTGCCCTGCGGGGCAGGAGGAGGCCGGTTGGTCACCAGCGGCCCCTGGCCCTCCAGGCCCTTCCCAGGCTGGCCCACCCACCTACAGTGCCTCTCCCGACCCAGGGGTGGGCTTCCGTGACCCCAGGACCATCCCCTCTCCCCTAATTTTGGCCTAAGGTCACAGGAACTGGAGTTGGGAACGGTGCTCCCAGGTCAATTCCTGATTCCAGAACTTCTCCGACCAGGGCCTCCTCAGCACCCACCGGCTCCTCTCCAAAGACTCATCTAGCCTGCCTGGGAGCTGCCTGTGTCCTGCGGACATCCTGATCTCCCATCCCAGCCCTCACCGGGCCCTGGCCAGCCTCACCTTGCCAGCCCGTGGGGCAGACGCAGGAGAAGCTCTCATAGTCCTCGGATTGCCTGCACTCCCCGCCGTTTCTGCAGGGGCTGGGGGCACACGGGGCCAGCACCACCTCACACGTGGCGCCTGCGGGAAGGAGACACACGTGACCCCGGGAGCCTCACCCAGAGGGATCTCCCAAATGAAGGCCATCCCGGCCACCGCCTGCTGGTCTTTCCGCCATCAGAGTGCCGTCTGCTGGTCCCGCCGGGAGGCAAATGTGCACCGAGACCCCTGAGTGCTCCCCGCTGTGCCAGGACCCTGACCCAGGGAGGAGTGGAGCACAGATGTGGGGACGCTGAAGACAAGCTGCACAAATGTCACGCTCAGAAGCCACCCCTCATTCCCGGTTGGCAGCGGGGCACAGCCTAGGCCTCACCCCGCCAGGGGTGCCCAGGAACAAGGACTGCACCAGGAGAGGCGGCCTCAGTCGGGTGGGCTCCATGACACTGCAGGGACCTGGGCCCACCCCGGACGCAAGCCCCCTCATCTCTAGGTGACGAGGAAAGGCCCTGGCCTGAGACCGAGGCCTGAAACTAATCCTGGGGCTTCGTGTCACAGGCAGCAAACGCCCATCACGGGAGGCCAAAGAACAAGGGCTGCGATGGAGGGGACAGGCCCAGGCCCCCAGCACATCCTGCGTGTCGGGGCACGGGGCACGGCCTGGAGACCTCCGGGACCATGCAGGGTGTCTGGCAAAGGCCGTGTAGGAACCACGTGCACAGCCGAGGGCCTTTTTCTGCACAACCCCATGGCCGAGCTTCCTGTTTATAGCCATGGGGACTGCGTTATCTTCCCTGTCCCCCATTATCTCCCTCGCCTGCTGGGGCGACTTTCCAGGGCCTCTCTTCCTATTGGTTTCCACGGTGACCAGGGCAGGCAGGAACTGCGCCAGAGTTTCCGACAATTGTGCGAAAGGAAGCAGGAAGCGGGCAGATAGGAAGCGGGTCAGCACCGCCGCTCCTCCTGCCGGCCCGATCGACGTGTCTGAAAGGGACAGGGGCGCCCAGCCGTGGAGGGAGGGTCCTCACTGACTGACACAGGAGAGAAAACCCAGGTCCTTAACTTCGGTCAAAGAAAACAGCGTTCTGGCCACAGGCTGCTGGATGTCATGGGAACCGCAGGCGTGGGACCTCCAGCCCGGCTGCCTGGCCCAGGCAGGCCCACCCTGACCAGGCCCCGTGGCAGCACCCTCTGCCCGCTCCTGGGGAGCGCCAGGACCCCGGTGCTTGTGGACTCTTCTTTGTCTTTTCTAGAGGAGATCATTTCCTGTGATCCCCTTCGCTGGGTTCATAGCAGGGGCTGGACAGTTGGGGGAACATCCCCCTCCCTGCTCAGCCCAAACAGAGGGCTCCTTGTTCCCCTCACACAAAGAGGGCCCGCCGTCAAAGGAATCCCTCAGGTCCGGCTGGCGGGGGTGGGGAAGCCCGGCCCCCAGAGGCCCGCAGCAGGGTGGGCGCCAGGAGCACGGAGCCCAGTGGCCCAGGCCCGGCCCTGCTAAGGGTTCACCTGCATCTTACCTGTGTCTTGCAGCAAGCTTGCCAGGTAAAACACATGCTTGCATGAAAATTTTCTCCCAGGCATCCTGTATCTTTGCTAATCTGCCAACCCCACCCCAGGGAGAAGGCCCACATATTGCAGGGCCCTAAGGCACTCAGTGAGGAGCAGAATCTTCTGGAAGGCCCCGCCCCAAGAAAGCCAGCACTTTACCCTCCAGTCACGGCTTCCCAGGCCGCCCCCACCCCTGGCCCCACCCTCTCCAGCACAGGCCCCGCCCTCTCCAGCACAGGTCCCTCCCCTCCCACATAGGCCCCGCCCCCTCCAGCATAGGCTCCACCCACCCCTCACCTGTGTAGGGCAGCAGGCAGTTGCACTTGTACCCGGCAACATCGTCAATACACGTGCCCTGGTTCAGACATGGGTTGGACGCACACTCGTTGATGTTGGTCTGGCAGTTGGGACCTGGAGGGAAGGGGACAGCACTCGGCATGTCCAGCACTCCCAGGCACCTTGGCAGGGCCCCACAACAGCAGCCCTGGGCCTGCTCCCCACCCCAGGCCCCTCCTCATCTCCAAGAGCCAGAGGCCTGGAGCTAAGGCTTTGCCATGGGAGGGAGACACCATGCATGGTGCTGGCTGGACCTGGGTCCCGATCCTGTGTCTCCAGCTCCCCAGGCTCGAGGGCAGCCCTCTGCACTGAGAAACTCACAGCCCACTCACCGCTGAAGCCCTCCCGGCAGGTGCACACGTAGCCACTGGTCATGTCTTTGCAGGTGCCGCCGTTGACACAAGGGTTGGATTCACACTCGTTGTTGTTGATGTCACAGTTGGTCCCACTCCACCCAGGGTCACAGTCGCACTTGTACCTGCAAGGGGGACCACACTGCAGGTCAAGGGAGGCCCGAGCAGCACGGCCGGGGCCTGGGCACTCCCGGGTCTGCAATGCTCCATGGGCTGGCGGAGGTGCCCATCCACTCAGACTCGCAGAGTCCTTTAGCGGGGGCAGGCTGGGCGCTGTGGCTCACACCTGTAATCCCAGCACTTTGGGAGGCGGGGGTGGCTGAGTCACTTGAGGCCAGGAGTTCAAGATCAGCCTGGCCAACATGGCGAAACTCCCCCACCCCATATATACCAAAAATACAAAAATTAGCTAGGTGTGGTGGCACATGCCTGTAATCTCAGCTACTCGGGAGGCTGAGGCAGGGGAATCACTTGAACCTGAGGGGTGGAGGTTGCAGTGAGCTGAGATCATGCCATTGCACTCCAGCCTGGACAACAGAGCAAGGCTCTGTCTCAAAATAAAGAAAAAAGTGGGGGCCGCAGCGCTTCCCGTACCCAAGACTGCGGCAGGGGTTTGGTTCATTAGCAAGGGGACCACGCCAAGTGCAGGGCAGTAGGGTGCTGTGAAAAGCCCCCCACCACTTGCCCGCTGTGTGGCCCCGAACAAAGCACGTGCCTTCTCTGCGCCAAATGAGGGCAATGGGGTCCCTGCTGATTTAAATGGTCCCATCCAGGCAGAGTGCTGCCAGGCACATCATGGGCATCAGAAACACTTGCTGCTGTTACCATGAAAACGTGTTTCAGGGGTCACTGTGGGCCTGTGTCCTGAGCACACCATGCAGCCCACAAGGACGCGCAGCGCACAGCTGCTGGGTGCAGGGCTGCTGGGTGTGGACGGTAGTCTGACTGAGGACCCAGAGGCATGTGCGTCCCCGAGGGGAGCTCCCTGCCACCCAGCCCCGTCCGAGGCCCGTTTCTGGCCCATCTCAAGCTCTGTGCAGGTGCCACCCTCTTGACAGCAGAGCTCCCAGGGTTTAGGACTGATGTGTCCCCATGATTGGCTCCGCCGCATACCCGTTGAGGCTGTCCCGGCAGGCCCCGTGGACGCAGGGGTTGCTGTTGCACTCATTGACCTCAGACAGGCAGGTGGGGTCGTGGTAGCCCTCGGGGCAGCGGCAGGTGAAGCCATTGATGCCGTCCTCGCAGGTGCCCCCGTTGTGGCAGGGGTTGCCCGCACACTCATCGATGTTGATGTTACACATGCTCCCTAAGGGCAGGGCGGGTCAGACTCCGAGGCCCAGCGCCCGGGGGGTCCCACCCACGTCAACCTCGGTTTCCCTGTCTATTGAGCCGGGGCGATCACCCTTCTGGCCACATCCTTCCAGGTGTCAGAAACCATCTTGGATCACAATGTGCCATGTGCCAGCCTCCCCGGGCACCAGTGCCCACTCAAGTCATCCTCCCAGGGGCCCCAGGGGCAGGGGCTACTGCAGCCCTGACTGATGAGAATCTGAGGCCCAGAGAGGCAGAGGGACCTGCTCAAAGGTGCTGGTGAGCCACAGAGGCAGAAGGTACTCAAGCCTGGCCTCAGGGATGGCCGCTCCCTCTTGGCCTGCTGGGCCACTGTGCCAACACGGCCTGGGACAGCTCTGACCGGAGACAAGAGGGGTCGGGGGGACCCATCGTGCTGCCGGTTATAGCCCTGGTCCCGCTGCAATCTCTGCTGCAGACCACGGTCTGCCCAGGTGGGCAGCACCAAAGCCCCCACCCAACCCCTCAGCAGCCCCAGGGCAGTGGCTGACCTTGACCTCTGAGCACAGTGCAGTCAGCCCCCACGTGCAGGGCCGCTCACCTGTGTAGCCCGGCTCACAGGCACACTCGTAGCCATCGATCTTGTCCAGACAGGTGCCCGAGTCGCAGGGGCTGCTGGCACAGTCATCCAGGTTGATCTCGCAGTTGGGTCCTGAAGGGGTGGCACGTGTCGGTCAGTTCTCGGGCCCGCCCTGCCCACTGGCCCCCCATCGGCCACCCGCCTGGCCGGCCACCTGTGGTCCCCTTCAGGCAGAAGCAGAGGTAGGCGTTGTCGCGGTCCTGGCAGGTGCCCCCGTGGCGGCAGGGCTGGCTGGAGCACTCGTTGATGTTGGTCTCGCAGTGGTGGCCCGTGTAGCCTGGGCGGCAGAGGCATGTGAAGGTGGCGACGCCGTCCTTGCAGGAGCCGTAGTGGCAGGGGTCGGGGTCGCACTCATCGATGTCCACCTCGCAGTGCGTCCCCGTGTACCCTGGACCGCGGGAGGGGCGGGCACAGGAAGACTTAGGACTGGCTGCCCCCGGGACACCCATGACCAGACCTGGGGTCGCCTGTGCCCACCTGAGGAGGGCTCCGAGCGTGGCATTCCCACCTACTCAGGATTGGGGCTGAGCTGTGCTCTCGGCCTCTGGACCAGGTGGCCCAGACCAAGGTGTCCGTGACCTTGTCAGTTTCACTGCCCTGAGTGCCCTGTCCCGTCCCCTGTCCCTCCCCGCTGGTGGGCGCCGGCCCGCACCTTCCGTGCACACACAGGTGTAAGTGTTGGGTCCGTCCAGGCACTTGGCACCATTCTTGCAGGGGGTGCTGGCACACTCGTCCACATCGTACTGGCACAGATGCCCAGTGAAGCCTGGGGCCGGGGAGGGGAGGGAGTCATGTGCAACAGCACTATGGCCCTTCAGGGACCCCCCGGCCAGACCCCATCAGTGAGCGCCTGGCTGGGCTCCCCAGGGCACACTCAGCCTGAGCTCAGCCAGCCCCAGCTCTCCCTGCCTCCCGCTGCCCGCTCCTCGGATCAAAGCCCCTCCCCCAGCACCACACGCCCTCGCTCCCACAGAAGGGGCCTTTTTCCCAAACAGACTGGGTTGCTATGGCTACAGTGGAGCCGGGCTGAGAATGGGGCTCCCCTCGCTCCAGTGTCTGGGACGGGTAATCTATGTCTCGGAAGCCTGGGCTTGGGCCGGCAACGCCTCCCTGGGCTCTGCGCCCCGGCCCCCAGCTCTGGGACAGATGGAAACACCTTTCACCCAGGCCCCTGAGAGTTCCTCCAAGTCAGCCCCGGGCAGCCATCATCTCCACTGCAGGCCAACCTGCCCCACGTGGTTCTCTGCATACCCTTGTCGCTGGCGTGCCGTTGGGCAGGGGACATGGCAGGACAGGGCAAGCTGGCCTCCCTCCCAGCCTCGAGCCCTCAGAAAGCCAGGCTGGAGCCTCCTCCCTGTCTGGGCACTGCAGCTCCTGGTATACCCTTCTCTCCAGGCAGAAGGGGCTGCACCCAGATCAAGGAGGATCTCCTGGCCCTGGGCTCCACCGCGACCCCTGGGCAAGCTCCCACTCCCCACTGGGCCCTGCCCTTCCTTCGGGGAAGTCTGAAAACACTCCCATCCACTCATGAGGCAAAACCCTCGCTCTCCTGGGAATCTGAACACAACCAATGGCCAGGCCCCCCTCAGGAGACCAGGGTGCAGACAGCCCAGGGGCAGGGGACACAACCTACAGCCAGGCACCCCTCAGGAGGCCGGGGAGTAGACGGCCCAGGGGCAGGGGACACAATCCACGGCCAGGCCCCCCTCAGGAGGCCGGGGTGCAGACGGCCCAGGAGCAGGGGACACAACCCACGGCCCTCACCCCTCAGGAGGCCGGGGTGCAGACGGCCCGAGGGCAGGGGGTGGGGGCAGCCCTCACCCCTCAGGAGGCCAGGGTGCAGATGGCCCGGGGGCAGGGGACACAACCCACGCCCAGGCACCCCTCAGGAGGCCAGGGTGCAGACGACCCGGGGGCAGGGGGCGGGGGCGGCCCTCACCCGTGGGGCACTCGCACTGGAACTCATTGATCTTGTCCAGGCAGCGGCCATTGTGCAGGCAGGGGCTGCTGGCGCACTCGTCTGTGTTGACCTCGCAGTGCACACCCTCGTAGCCTGTGGGGTGGGGCAACAGTGAGGGGGGCACGCGCGGCCCCAGTGCCCCACTGGGCACAGCTGTGGACTTGGGACAGAAACGAACCCTGCCTCCAGCCCAGTATCCCAGCCACCACGGGCCCCCTGCGCACCCGCTCCCCTGCAGCCCCTGCGGCCCCTGGCCTGGCACCCTCATCTACCTAGCACTACCCCCGTGCTCTGCTGGCCCTGTGGCCTGGCCTCAGTTTCCCCATGCCCTGTGCATGCTGTGGGCCCAGAAGGCATGGAGGCTGGGGAAAGCGGAAGCAACCCACAGATGTTCCCAGGGCTGCCCCTCCAAGGCTGCCCAGCCTCGACTCGGTTTCCTGCCCTGGCCCCGGCCAACGCACCGGGCATGCAGATGCACTGGAACTCCCCAATCTGGTCCAGGCAGGTGGCGTCGTTCTGGCACGGGTTCGAGACGCACTCGTTGACGTCGATCTCGCAGCGGGGGCCCGTGTAGCCCTGCAGACACTGGCACTCGAAGGAGCCCAGCGTGTTGATGCACTTGCCCGCATGCTCGCAGGGGTTGGCACCTGGCGAGGACACACGGGTGAGAGGCTGCTCCAGGCACCCTGGCCCCTGCAACACCTCGCTGCACACCACCCCCATCGGACGGGCAGGGTCCCATCCCCCATCTAACCGGGCACCCCTTGAAGCCAGAATCGACTTCTCATTGGTTCTGGGGCCAGGCTGCCACCCCCACCTGGCCGCACCCCCTGTGCTGGCACCTACCCAGCGAGCACTCATCCACGTCCTGGCTGCAGGCCGGGCCCGTGTACCCCGAGGGGCAGGTGCAGATGGCCTTGCCATTGACAGGGTTGGTGTCGCAGTTGGAGCCCTCGTTACAGGGGTTGCTGATGCATGCGTCGTTGAGGTGGCACAGCAGACCTGGGCAGGCAGCGGCGGTCAGTGGGCACGGCCCCTGGGCCAGCCATGGCACACCACCCACGGCTGGGTCCAACCCCACTGACACCCCAGGAGGAGCTGCCCGCCATGACCCCATCGGGCATCCCGTGACACTTGGGACGTTCCGGGGGATTCACAGCGACCACCGGCCTCCCTGACCAGAAAGGCCCTTTCAGGTTATCCTGGGTGCAGGAGGGCCACGGTCCCTGGGTGAGGTCACACAGCTCAGGCCTGGCCCATGTGAGCCCCCTGCGCCCACCTGGGCCTCAAGGCACTCACCTGTGCGGCCATGGGGACACTCGCAGTAGAAGGAGGCCACACGGTCATGGCAGGTGGCGCCGTGGAAGCAGGCGGCGCTGGCACAGTCATCAATGTTCTCGCTGCAGTCCTCACCAGTCCAGCCGTTGACACACACGCAGTTGTAGCCACCGTGGGTGTTGTGGCAGGTCCCGCCGTTCTGGCAGGCATTTGGCATCAGCTGGCACTCGTCCACATCCTCGGTACAGTACTGACCTGCAGGAAACAGGAGCTGTCGGCCCCGGGCAGCTGCCACTCCCTGAGCTCCTTGTCCCCTAAGACGCAGGGTGGCAATGCCGCCCCCTCCAGAAGCCTTCCTGGGCTGACTCCTCCACCCACCGCCAGCCTAAATCACTCCTTCCTCTGCAGGCCCAGCACCATGGAGTCTTGCCTCCTCTTTGTGCTCTGTGGACACTGCTGAGTCGGGGTGCACCTTTGCCCGTCACCCCACCAGAGGGTAATTCCCGAACGCAGGGCCTGTCTGTTCATCCAGGCATCCCTGTGACCGGCCCAGGAAGCGTGGCCTGAGTGGGGTGCTGAAGGCCCTCAATGCCAGGACACCCCACTGGGCACAGGGGCTGCCTGGGGCCAGGTTGCAAACTGCCCACACAGACCAACCAGGGCCCTGTCTGTGCTGACCCCCGAGGTGAGGGGCGTCAGACCCTGGCCACGGGAAGTGGGGCCCCCATCATGTGGTCCTTCTCGGCCAACCCCAGTCTGCCTGGCCTGGGACAGGGTCTTGGCTGCTCCCCACTATGCCTGTGAGTGCAGTTTAGTAAGTGGGTAGCAGCCCCGCCCCGGCTACCCCGCCCTGCGGCGACCCGTATACGCGCCTGTCCACTCTGGCGGGCAGCGGCAGTTGTAGGTGTTCACGCCGTCCACACAGGCACCCCCGTTCTTGCAGTTGTTTCCTGGACAATCGTCGATATTTTCCTCGCAGTTCTGGCCGGTGAAGCCTGCCGCAAGAGGTGCCAGATCAGCCTCTTCTCTGAGGTCCAGTCCGGCTCCTGCCTGGATCCCCGACACACTGCTCTGGACACAAGAGCCTGGCCTCCACGGCCCTGCCCTGGGGCCCCCGGGGTCTGTGCCCGTCCCCTGCCTCACTCCAGTGCCCAGAGGGACATGCCTTGCTTGAAAGAATCATTTTGGACAGGGCCGGCTAAACAGGGACTCAGGAACACAGGGTTCCAGAAGATTCTGTCACAAATACCCTTGGGTCTCTTTTAAGAGTTTCTGGCAGCTCCTGCACCTGGGTGCCGCCTGCATGCTCAGAGCTCCCTACAATGTCTCAGTAGGGGGGCCACACACCCCATCTTCAGGGGCTGACACTGGGGCCTGAGCTCTGAGCAGCAGGGGACATGGGGCCAGCAGGCTGCTGGCTGGGGCAGGGTGGGCCCCTCGCAGCCCCAGGGAAGCTGCAGAGATTTAGATGGCCCATCCTCCCTGGGGCAGAGCTCTGGTGCCCACCTCCTCCTCCCCCTCCTCCTCCACAGGCTGCCAGGGCCCCCTCCCCCGAGGTATGGCCCCACCCAGGCCTCCAAGGCAGCCAGTTAGCTATTAATCCGCTCCACTCCCGCTGGTTCAATGATCAACCCAGAAAGGCGCGTTCGGCAACAGCCAAACCTGCAGCCGGTTACTAATTGCCGCCCTCCCGAGATGCCTTTGAACCCCCCTTGCCCTTGGAGCTCCCACCTGCTCGGCCCCTCCCTCTAAGACATTGCCCCACCGCCACCACCCCGTCAGTCCTGTCTGCCTGCTGGACCGGAGCAAAAGCAGGCAGCCAGAGACAACCAAAATCCAAAATGCAAATCAGCTTGCGGAGCACCCAAAACCAGACCCCAGCCCTGGCGCGGTGGCTCATGCCTGGAATCCCAGCACTTTGGGAGGCTGAAGTGGGTGGATCGCTTGCGCCCAGGAGTTCAAGACCAGCCTGGACAACATGGCGAAACCCCGTCTCTACATAAAAAAAATACAAGAAGTAGCAAAGCATGGTGGCGCGGGCCTGTGGTCCCAAGCTACTTGAGGGGCTGAGGCAGAAGGATCGTTTTAGCCTGGGAGGTCAAGGCTGCAGTGAGCTGAGGGCATGTCACTGTACTCCAGCCTGAGTGACAGAAAAAAAAAAATTCAGAGCCTGGAGCCTGAGTCCCGGTCCCACTCATGTGTGGGACCCTGCACCCCGGCTCCTAGGCAGGTGGGGCCCCTGGCTGGGCCTGCGACCCCAGGGCTGCCCTGCAAAGCACTGGCTGAGGCACACAGTGGGAGAGAGGGCGGGAAGCCAGTGAGAGCCCCGTGGACCCCAGCTGGACCCTCTGTGACGCAGCCTCGGCCAGAGACCCCACGAGGAGACAGTGCTGACGTGCCAGGCAGGCTGTGCGACCCCAAATCCCAGCCAGTTCCCGGGCCTGCAGAGCTCAGGGCCGCCCCCACCTCAGTTCCCCATGACTCCACACACAGCTGTCTCCTGGGCTCCTGACCACCCAGAGGTGGCTGAGGGCCCTTCAGGGGGCCTGGGTGCAGGGGCCACCGGGGAGAGTCTGAAGCTCGGGTGTGGCAGGCCTGAGTCATTTGGGAAGGCCCCCGGATGGTCATCTCACCCTGAAACGGCCAGACTCCACAGCAGGCAGTGAGCACACCCCTCACCGGACGGGTGACCCAGCCCCTAGCACCCCAGCCTCTGAGATCTACCCACACTCAACTGAGTGAACCCCACCAGCCCCTCCCCTTCCCTCCCTGCCCACTCCCCAGGGCCCTGAGCTGCCCCTGCACGGGCAGTGGCTCTGAGCCGGCCCAGCACCGGCTGGGCATCTCTGCCGCTGGGCCTCACCAGGAGGTCCTCACCCACCCTGCCCAAGGTGGGTGGGCATCAGCTCTGCACGCAGGTGGCCTTGGACAAGGCCGCACACACCCCACCTGCCCTAGCCTGAACCACGGCCCCCTGAGAGCTTGGCCCCTCAATCCGTGTGACTGGAGGCAGGGTCCCGTGCTGCTAGGAAGGCATCTGAGCCCCCGCCAGCAGAAGGGCTCTGCGCCCCACCCTGCAGAGATCCAAGCCGGCCAGGGAGTGTCTGTCCCCACCCCACGCTCGCCCAGTGACTTGCAGGAAACGCACACGTCTGGTGTCTGCACGCAGAGTTGGCTGGGCTCAGCTGACTGGGCAGCCAGGGAGCTTCCCCTTTGCAGGGGCCAGGCCAGCGTGGGGCTTCCAAGGGGGTGGGGCAGCCCTTGGGTCACCCGTGGGTCAGCCAGGACCCTGTGCACCCTCCAGCCCCACCCCTGCCTGAATGCCCTCTCCCCATTCCCACCTAACAGCCATTCTGTGCAGCTGAGATTGGAGGTTTTCTTTTTTCTCTTCACTTTTTTTTTTTTTTTTTTTTTTGTTTGAGACGGAGTCTCGCTCTGTCGCCAGGCTGGAGTGCAGTGGCGGGATCTCAGCTCACTGCAACCTCCGCCTCCCGGGTTCAAGTGATTCTCCTCCCTCAGCCTCCTGAGTAGCTGGGACTACAGGCGCGTGCCACCATGCCTGGCTAATTTTTTGTATTTTTAGTAGAGACGGGGTTTCGCCGTGTTAGCCAGGATGGTCTCCATCTCCTGACCTTGTGATCTGCCCACCTCGGCCTCCCAAAGTGCTGGGATTACAGGCGTGAGCCACCACGCGCGGCCGAGACTGGAGGTTTTCAAAACTCTTCCTTATTTTTAGAGCTGCTGCAAAATTTATTCAAACAAGAACTACAGCAGAGAGGCTCCTATGTACAACACGGGGATCGGGGAGCACTGGGGACACGGGCAGGCGGCTGCGCCTGTCACCCCCACCCGCAGGAGACCAGCAGGATGGCAGGAAGGGCCACGGCTTGGGAAGTGATGGTGCCCCCGCAGCTCCCACACCCTCTCCGGCCCCAGCCCCACTCCAGGGGAAACCCTGGGGGTTGCGCAAGTCAGGGTGCCTGCACTGGGGGGAGGCAGGGCGTCCTATAGCTCGAATGTGAGTTCCAGGAAACTCCAAAGACACGGGCTGGCACCTGGACCCTGTGCAGCAAGCCTCCTCCCAGCGCACACCCCGCTCCAGACGCGTCCCCCCAACACCACACACAGTCTGGGGAACTCACCATCCCGCCTTCCCAACTCCCCGCCATGGGCCCTCCCAGGGCTGCCCCTACACCAGGTGCCCCGTTCCCACCCCCTGGGCCTGGCAGCCGGGGAGGGGCTCGTGCACCCCGGCCAGCGGGCAGCACTACCTGGCAGGCAGGCACACTCATGGGTGACGTCACCCGTGGGGCGGCAGGTGCCCCCGTTCTGGCAGGGCGAGGGGCTGCAGGGCACGTAGGGCCGCTCGCAGTTGGGGCCGGTGTGGGTGGCGCGGCAGACGCAGCGGTAGGAGCCGACCTCGTTGTGGCAGGTGCCTCCGTGGCGGCAAAGCCCGGGCTTCTGGCCACACTCATTGACATCCTGCCGGCAGGTGGGGCCGTGGAAGCTGGGTGGGCAGTGGCAGATGTAGGAGGCCTCGAAGGGCAGGCACTGGCCACCGTTGGCACAGGGGTTGGAGGCGCACGGGTCAGCCTGCTGGCACGATTTCCCTGGAGACAAGGGGAGAAGAGGGTCGTGCTGGCTTCACTGCTCCCCGAGGCCGGGCCTTCCCTCCCTTCAGGCCACCTGGAGGTGCCAGCCCGGGCTCCACCTTAGGTGCTATCACATTTGATCCTCAGGACCTGCCGTGAGACCGGTCGCCTTTGGCAGATGAAGGACCACAGCTCCTAAGAAGCCTGAGCCTGGGCCGTCTCTTCCCAGAGCTGACACCTCCAGACACCCTTCACCCTAACAGGTGAGGGCCAGTGCACGGCAGGAGGAAGGGGGCAGGGGCGGCCTGGACACAGAGGCTCCCCTTGTCTCGCAGAAGCGGGGACAGCAAGAGTTGGGCCAGAGCAAGCAGCTGAAAACGAGGCGATTCCAGGTCTGGGAGGGGGGCAGGGACCCTGGGGCAGGGGCTCCCAATTACCTCCGGGTCAGAGACCCGGGCCTGGATCCCACCAAGTACCTCAAGTTGCCTGGGCAGCTGGTGGCGGGCCTGGGTCTGCCCACCCCTCAGGCTGTGGGTCCTCCCTCACCTGACCAGCCGGGCGGGCAGCGGCACTTGTACTCCGTCAGCGTGAGCAGGTCGCAGGTGCCCCCGTTGCGGCAGGGGTTGGTGAGGCAGGCGTTGTCCAGGGGTGTCAGGCAGAGGGGCCCAGAGAAGCCCAGGGGACAGCTGCAGGCATAGTCTGCCATGCCTCTGCGGTCCACCACGTGGCATGTCCCAGCGTTCTTGCAGGGGGTGCTGAGGCATGGGTTGGGGTCCTGGCATCGCGGGCCCACGAAGGCCCCGCCACAGCTGTTGGCAGATGTGCCAGGGCAGTTAGTTCCCACCTGCTTCCCCAGCGCCCCCACCACTCAGCACCGGGCACCTGTCATGGGCACAGCCGCCTCCCCCCACACCCCGGGTATGGGCACAACGGCTGCTTAGCAGGGTTCCCTTAGGGCTGATAAAATGTTCTGGAACCAGACACATGCCGCGACTGCACAACTTTGGGAATGTACTGAATGCCACCGAATGAGGCTGAGGCAGGAGAATCACTTGAACCCAGGAGGCAGAGGTTGCAGTGAGCCGAGATCACGCCACTGCACTCCAGCCTGGGTGACAGAGCAAGACTCAAAAAAAGAAGGAAAAAGACAAATGACTGCTAACTTGGGGAACAAGCTAGAGACTAGGATGTTCCAGCAGAACCCAGCTTGGACTCCACAGCCCAGGCAGGGGTCTGGGTCTACACCCGCAGAGGGCCATGGAGAGGAGCCGGGCACATTAGCTCCGTAGAGCCTCCGGGTCTGCAGTCCTATCTGCTTTTCTTCCCAGCTTTGCTAAAGCGAACAGGCATTGCTTGGGCAGTAACAAAGGCCGTGGTTTTTCCAACCTTCAGGTGTCAACATGATGGCAGTCACGGAAAGTGTGGATCAGCCCCTTCCTATGTGGAAGCCTTACTTTTTCTTTCCTTTTTTTTTTTTTTTTTTTTTTTGAGTCTTGCTCTGTTGCCCAGGCTGGAGTGCAGGGGTGCGATCTAGGCTCACTGCAACCTCCGCCTCCCGGGTTCAAGCGATTCTCCTGCCTCAGCCTCCGGAGTAGCTGGGACTACAGGCACCTGACACCATGCCCAGCTAATTTTTGTATTTTTAGTAGAGACAGGGTTTCACCATGTTGGCCAGGCTGGTCTTGATCTCTTGACCTCGTGATCTGCCCACCTCGGCCTCCCAAAGTGCAGGGATTACAGGCGCAAGCCACCGCGCCCGGCCAGGAAGCCTTTCTGATGGGACACCTCACGCTGAGACTACAATGGGGATGGGACGTCTCATGCCAAGATCGCACTGGGGATGAAGGCCGGCCCGTTCCCTGCCCACGCTCAGCCCCCAGACACGTTTCCCTTTCAGCACTGAGTCTTCATAACTCACATCCAGGCACATCAGCCAGGAGCAGAAGCACCCACATTACAGCCGGGGAAACCAAGGTGTCAGGAGGAGGTCCCTCTGCCAGGTCTCTGCAACCCCGTCAAGGTGGGTGAAAGGCTGCCCCTCACACCGGACACACAGTCTGGGCTCAGAGAGAACAAGGGGAGCCAGGGGAGGGGTCCTGCATCTCCGCCCAGGCCTGGTCTCACCTGTTCCCTGCGGCAACAGGCGCAGAGCCTGCCCCCCCCGCCCAGCCACCTGCTGTGGTCATAAATCTCCGGCCCCAGTCACCTCCTGGCCTTGCGCTCCGGGAAAAGGTCTGGGACCCGCCGGGCGCCGCTCTTCCCAGTGGTGAAGCCTCTGAAGCAGAACATGCCACCAGCCTCAGCGGCCCCAGCGGCCCGGGAAGGCAGCGGCCCCACGGCTCAGGCCCTGGGTGGGCATGGCCTCCTCCAGATGGGATGTACAGAGGGAACCGTCCCGCCTTCCAGAGCCCACCTGGGTGCGGGGCTGCAGCGGCCGCCTGCCCCAGGACCAGCCCTGAAGCTGCCGGCTTCCCACGGGACCCCCACCGGCCCCCCAAGTCCTCGCCTCCTCTCCCGCTTATTCCCACCCGTGTCTCCAATCAAACCTGTGATATGTGTGGCAGTGGCCTGGGGGGGCCTTACCCCGAGGGGCTTGTGGAGGCTGGGGGTGGGGGTTCCTGTGCGTTTCTCAGCAGCCAGCCACGCCCCTGTCCCAAAGGCCCGGGAGGCATCTGTCTTCCCCGAAGGCTTTTACCCGTGGCCACGGCTTGGGTAGAGAGTACGCAAAAGGGCCACTCTGGCCGACCATCTGTTGCCAGAAGCCAAAAGTCCCAAACCAACTGGCTTAAAGAAAACACATGTCACCCCCTCCAAAGGGGCTCTGGGGAATTCACTCAGGCTTTGCTACGGCTCCTGCCAGCCCAGTGAGTGACGGGCACAGCCCCGGAATGAGGCTTCCCCTCCTCCATCCCATGTGGCCGGTCACTCCGGGGCTGCAGCGACAGACCTGCCTCTCCGGGCACCTGTTGGGAGGGCAGACGTGGTTCCCACTGCATGCAGATCCAGTTACAGGCTGGCCGGTCCCCGAGGTGGAGCGGCCGCTGGGAACCCGTGGAGTGCACAGGCTGGGCTGGGCTGGGCTGTGGCCACAGGAGGGGCGCCCTCCCTCCACATAAATGCCCCATTGTCAGGCGGGAGTTGGCCACAGCTCCCGCTTGGAGAAAAGGCCCTTTTTTCTTTCCCAGCCGCTGAAGTCGGCAGGGGGTGGGTACAGGACAGAGGGCGCTCGGTCATCAAAGCCGGGGCTGGAGCCTCCTCAGCCTGGCCCATGCAAGCTGGTCCCCTGCCTCCCGGCCCCTCGAGGCTCCAAGGAGTGGGAAAAGCTCACCTGCTGGGCAAGACGGGGAGGAGGGGCAGGGAAGGCCCACCCCACAGCTTTAGGGGACCCCAGAGGGGAGACGCTGGAGGTCCGAGCCCCTAGAGCAGTCTCCCACCAAGTGCCCTAAGGTCACAGGACATTGGCTGTCCCTGAATGGACCACGACGCTCTGCCCGGACACCAGGCCCCACTCCCCACCCTGAGCGCGGACCCCAACGTGGAGGACTGTGGGAGAATCTGCCCAACCGGACGCATCCCAGTTAACGAGGCTGTATCACGCCGGGCCAGCAAGAGGAAAACACGCCCCATAAATCAGGCGTCGGTGCTCGGACAAAGGGCGGCTGGGAGCAGGTGTCAGACGTGGTGGCAGCTGCTCCCAGCGGGCGGGGCAGGAGCCCCAGCCGGAGGCCTGAGGAGGCTCCCGTGGGGGAATGCAGGCTGAGAGGGCCCATTGTCCGCCCCCACTCCCAGCCTGGGCATCGGACACCACAGGGAAGGCCCCTGCCATGGCCCCACAGCCACGGCCCCACAGCCACGGCTTGGAGGTTCCGTGAGACGCGCTAGCTGGGGGGAACCGGGCCGAGCCTGGAGAAAGTTTTGAGCCAGGTGTGGGGTCTGTGTGTGGGGGGCAGCTTTGGGCCCAGTCTCCCGCTGCTGCTGTGGGCAGCCTCCAGCCTGTGCCCGCCCCAGTCTGTACCTCTCTCCCACCCGGCCACAGAGCTGGAGCACCCTACAGACGGCGAACACCTGCCCTCCGCACAGCACCCAGACGTCCCTGAGAAGGTGGGAGGGACCTCAGGCCTGCAGCATGGCCATGGCCAGGACCACCAGCCTGTGAGCAAACCCTTCACAGCCTTGGCGCTGGCCACACCCCTGGTACCCGGGCCACTCTGTCTTCAACGCCGTCCCGGCTGCCAGGTGGGTGTGGGCCACGAGGTGGGCGCCAGGGCTTGGCCGAGTGAGGTGGCACCCAACAGCTGCCGCGCCCACGGGGATCCTCAGGGCTTCCATGAGTGACCCGCACCCCACCTTCCACCGTCCCCAGAGCTCCTCCTGTCAGGGGCAGTGGGGAGACCCCTCTGGGGCTAAAAAGTGGGGCTTGAGATAGGGAACGCCAGTCTCCCCCGACTGGACGAGAGAGCTGCCCTGTCCACCAAGCCACCCAGCTCTCGGGCTCCCACGGAGGAGACCCAACCCACGCCAGGTGTGCCCCCGTGGACTCCCCTTCCGTGCGTCCCTCTTAGGGTCACCCGGCACCTGCCTGTCCCATCCCCCACACTCAGTGGCCTGGCGGCGCTGGGGTAACCTGTCCTATCTGGGCCCCCTGCAGGTGAGCGGCGGGCGGGGGCTCCAGGAGGGCTGTGGGGGGAGGGTGCCAAGTGGCCCCGGCGCCTGCTGTGCCACCTCCACCACCTCTACCGCCACCACTTTGTTCCCGCCTCAGTATTTCCACTGTGCCGCTCCCACCCTCCCTGCCAGGGCCGCTCCATAGAAATGCGACTCCAGAAAGCAGCGGGAGGCAGATGCTGCCGAGACCTTTCACCCAGGACTAATTCTAAATTGTGCTGTTTTCCTTTCTAAGCTAAGCGGCCATCTGCCACCCCCAGGGGACAGATGACAGTTCCCTCCGCCCCAAAATGAGAAGGAGGGGTGAGAGGGACTCAGTGGGGGCAGGACTCACTCACTTCCTGCCCTCAAGGAGTTTATGGTCATGCAGGGCCAGGGATGGGGGCACAGGCGGAGGCCGAGCAGAGGGGTGGGGGTGTGGGGTCAGCTGGACCCAACCCAGCTGGGGTGTCAGTGATGTGGCTGGCTCTGCACCCGCAACAGGAACCAGAGACCCTGGGTGGGAGAGGTGCTTCCCATGGCTCCACCAGGTGACAGCACCTCCCAAGGCAAGGATGGGCAGGGACAGTGAGGGGGATGGGCAGGGATAATAGGGGGATGAGCAGGGACAGTGCGGGGGATGGGCAGGGACAGTGTTGGGGATGAGCAGGGACAGTGCAGGGGTGCAGGGAATGGTCAGGGACAGTGGGGGGGACGGGCAAGGACAGTTGGGGGATGGGCAGGGACAGTGGGGGGACAGGCAGGGACAGTGGAGGGACGGGCAGGGACACTGGGGGGAACGGGCAGGGACAGTGGAGGGACGGGCAGGGACAGTGGAGGGATGGGCAGGGACAGTTGGGGGGACGGGCAGGGACAGTGGGGGGGACAGGCAGGGACAGTGGGGGGGACGGGCAGGGACAGTGGGGGGGGACGGGCAGGGACAGTGGAGGGACGGGCAGGGACAGTTGGGGGGACAGGCAGGGACAGTGCGGGGGCCTCTCCGGTGCACACGAGCTGCACTTCCCAGAGGGGAAGGAACGGCCCTGCACACCCTGGCTCCCTGGGAAGGGAAGGGGAGGAGCTGCCTGGCTGAAATCAGCATCTTAACACACCCCACCTGTTCCCTAGCAGAGCCACAGGTCCAGCCCCAACTGCCCTCCTCGGGCCTCACTGCCAATCCCGGCCCATTGTCCTGCCACAGAAGCCCAAGGGTCCCCTGGCAGCAGTGTGGTCCCTCACAGGGCAATAAATGGGGGTCTTCTCCCCAGACACCCCCAACAGCTGCTGCTCCCAGGGAGCCCGTGGCCACGTCCTGCAGGAGCCAATCGCTAGGCGGCCAGCCTGAGGGTGCCCCTGCCCCTGGGACCCCTCCCTCACCAGCAGGACCTGCCCCCAGCCTCAAGGGGCTTTCTGCCCAGAGGGGAGTCTAGGGCTCCCACTCTGCCTGCTCCTGTGATGGCAGGGGCACCCCCACGCCCTCCCCAGACCCAGATCCTGCCGTGCTCTGCTAAGACCCAGCAAGGCTGACCACCTTCTACCTACGCCACTGACAGTGGCCCCCACCAGGTGACCTGGGCCACACAGACAGGCCCACCCATCGGCCTGCCCAAGCAAATGGGGCCATATGTGGCCTGGCCGGGGGGACACTGTGACCCCCTACTGGAGACGGGGAGACAAGGCCAGACCTGGGTGGGGATGCTTCCCAAGGCAGGCTTCCATGAGGCCAACGAGCCCAGCTCTAGCCCGGACCACGGCTTCTGGGGCAGGGGGAGTCCTGGGACCTCAGCCCCTCCCTTGGGCAGAGGCTAGACCAAGTTTCCCCAGTCCCAGTGGGCACCACCCACCTTCCAGGAGGCACTGGCTGCTAAGAAATGAGCTGGGCAGGGGGCTCGGGGTCCCACCTCGGGTCCTCTCCCACTGGAACGGCCAAGCAGCCCAGCCCCGGGGGATGGAGGAGCCTTGGGAAGATGCTGGAACCTCGTTGCTCACAGCCCCTTCCCTGGCCTCCCCAAATCCCCCAGAACAAAGAGCTATAGCAAGGAAGGCCCCGGGCTCCTCAAACCTGCCAGGACCCTGTGTCCAAACCCCTGTTCAAACAGCTGGCTGGAGCCTCTGCGGTGGCTGGGAGGCCCTGAAAGGCGCCCTGCAGCCGCTGGGTCTTTCTTCCCTTTCTGCTCCCGGCTTCTTTCCCCACCTTGGACAGGAGAGAGGGATGCAGGCACCGAGGGGGCCAAGGGGGCCCACGGTAGCCCAGCACCACCAGGACTGTTCACCGTTGGGGCACAAAACCACGAGATTGGGGGCTGCAATGTGGGATGGCTGCCTCCAGCCACCACCTGCGGTCCCACCTGAGCTGTGGTCTTCCCCAGCCCCTGCAGCCGTTGGGCTGGAGCTGCTGAAAGCTGCACAGGGGCCCTGCCCTGGCTCCCAGGGCCCCAGGAAGGAGGAAAGGGGCAGTGGGGGCTTCAGGGAGGTGGGGGCCCAGAAAAAGAGCCAGCCCCAAACAGCCACCGCTCCGGAGACAGCGGGCAGCAGGGGGCGGAGTTGGGTGGGGCAGGGGTCGTGGCCGGCCCACCACAGCGCAGGGACCCAGCCGGGGTCTGAGCCGGGGCCAGGCTTTCCGGCCCAAACAGCTGTTGCCGGCACCCCCAGCTCTTTTGTCTGCAAATCTTTTCCCCCAGTTGCATCCTCGGTTGGTTTAAAATGTGCGAAGGAGGAAGCGCAGGAAGGCCAGGTTTCCTCCTCTGGCTCCGGGGAAACCCTTTGTGTGGGAGGCGGGATGGGGACAGAACCTGTCCTCCCGGGAAGCCACCTTTCCCGCAGCCGGGAAAACAATGCCCTCACCCGACATGGGAACGGCTGTCTGCATCTGACAGACAGAAGGCCCGTGGAGATGGCGGAGCTGGGGTGGCCACTCTGGGGGCATGTGGCCAGCCCCTCCCACAAATGCCAAGGCACAGCCCAGTGGGCTCTGAGACCCCAGGAACTAGGTGTCACCAAAGTGCCCCGCAGGCTGTTTGGAGTGTGAAAAACGCCTGCTGGAGCCCCACCTGCTGCTCCACTGCGGGAATTTCCCACGCAGATCCCCCAAAACCAGGCATGTGTCTCCGGCCCTGGGTCACCCCAACGGCCCCTAGGGACCCATGTAGACAAACCTCTTGAGTTGGAGAGGCCAAGATGGTCATGACACGCCGGGGCCCTGCTCCCAAGAAGACCCAGCCCAGCCCTGCACCCCACGATGGCTCAGAGGCAGGGAAGGCAATGCACAGGCCCACAGCAGCGCTGCTGGAGGGCTCAAACCACACTCCATGAATGAAGTCGGGCATCACAGGCTGCGCTCCGGGCCAGCGCCAGACATGCTTCTGGCAACCTCCCACCACTGCTCCCGAACAGATCCTGTCGCTGGGGGTGGCAGGAAGGGGCTGCCCGGAGGGGCTCCTGTTCTCCTCTGGAGTGAGCCCCACAGCCAGCAGGGCAGTCGCCCGGAGGTGCTGACTCCACGTCCAGCGTCCTTGTTAAGAATGCTGCAAGGAGGGGAGGGATCCCGAGACATCTGTCCGGCACACACCAGCCCAGCAATGAAGAAACTGAGCCCACGCCCCTCCTGGCCTGACCTACACTCAGGCTTTCCAAGCTCTGTCTCGCGGGACCCCCACAACCGCCCTGGGGGCGTGTAATGGGCCCATTTCACAGGTAAGAAAACGGGGCAGCTATGCCCAGCACACCACCCGCATCTGAAGGCAGCTCAGAACCACTCCTGCTGATGGGGACCAGAGCGGGGCAGGGCAGGGCAGCTCCCCAGGGTGGCACAGGAGTGGCAGAAGCTCCCTGGGAAAGAGGAGGAAGGCACGTGTCCCCCGTACCCCCAGCCCCACCCAGACGGTCTGGATGTTTTGCCTGACCACCTGATCTCCCAGGACCGGGAAGTCTGGAGCAGACAAAGCATTCTTACAGCTCCACCGAAACACAAAACCCTAGGGTGGTGGGGGCAGAGCCCTGGGCGAGAGAGACCCAGCCTCCCGCTCCCCTTCCTTCCTCCCGCCCAGCAGGAGGGCACCGATGCCCCTTCACCCACAGCACCCGTGGGGCGTCGGCACTGGTGAACGAGGGACGAAGCCGAAGCCCACGCTGCCGGAGGAGCACTCCTGGCCTCCCGGGGGCAGACGCCGGCCTCCTGCGCCTCCTCCCGCCTGTCCCGGGAAACCACCAGGACACCTCTGTGCTGCCTCCCGATTCGGCCGCAGATGGACGGTGGCTTCAGTGGTGGCCCTAGAGGTCACCTCATCCCCATCACACCCGCCGGCTCCCTGCTCTCTGACCACACGAGGCACAGAGGGGCCTCTGAGCCCAGGAATCCTCCTCTCGGAACACCGCTTGCCTGCGGGTCCAGTCCCAGCGCCCAGCCCGGCTCACATACAGGCCCACTGTGCCCCTGGCACCCCCTCAGAGCCTCACTCTGCCCAGGCCCAGCGTGATCACCGGGCGCCTGGGACACCGCACACTTGGGAAGTGGGATCCAGGCAGGTGCCTGCAGCCCTGGGAGGGGCCCATAAGGAGGGGCACCTGGGGGAGGGGCCTGCAGTGCCACAACCTGGGGGACACCAGGGTGTCCCAAGACAGCTGGCACCGGCTGGGGACTGTCTGGGGTACCTTTCCCTGTGGGGAAAGTTGGGGATTCTTGGGCTGGACTTGGCAGGTCCTAAAACTCTGCTCCTCCAAGGCACTGAATAATGCCCAGCCTCGCCCAGTGCCTCGTGGCCTCGCCCAAATATCTCACACTACCTCACCCAATCCCGCAGGACCTCGCCCAAATCCCACACATGACCTGGATCAAATAGCGCACAACCGCATGCAAATCCCACACGGTCTCCCCAGAGCCTGTGGCTGGGGCTGGCCTCTGGGAGAGACCTTCCTGGAGGGGCCCCCACAGCACCAGGAAGGGGCTCCAGGGTGGATGACACAGATGACACATCCCCGGGGGAGCCGGGCGTGCCGCCCGAGACCCAGCTACACCTCCCACAGCCGCCATGACTCTGTAGCCAACTCAAAAGAAGGCGCAACAATTCGAGGCAGTCGCCCAGCCACAAGGACGGCAGCTGGGGCTGTCAAGAGCCCTGGGGGACACTTCATGGCCCCGGCCGCTTCCCATCTCCTAAGGAGGAAGGGAGCTCAGAGAGGTGGTGGCGGCCCGGGGTCGCACAGCCCACGTGGGGGAAAGAAGTCCGTGGCCTGTGTTGTCGACCCAGTGCCACCCCACGCCTGGAAGGGGGAAGGTCTGGTTGGGGTGGCCGGCCCGGACTGCAGCCCCTGCAGGCTGGAGCCAAGCCTTCCAGTCACCTGCAGCCACCCACCTGCCTCCACCTCCATTCCCACTGCCCACCTGGCCCCAGGGCTGCCGACAGCCCAGCCAGGCCCATCCACCAGAGAGCTGCAGAGCTCTGTGCTGGGCCAGACCCTGGAGGCCCAGGACAGGACCTCGCCACGGCCTGAGCCCCACCACCATGTGGACCCTGGACACTCAGCCCCGCCCAGCCTCCCCACCTGGCTCTCCATCAGACAGGAATGAGGCCAGCCTCCTTCTGACCACTGAAGGGGAAGTAGGAGGGGCCACCCAGGGGCTGCACCCCGGGAGCTGGGACCAACCCAGGTCCCTCTGTAAGGATAGAGAGTGGAGGACCAAGGCGGGGACTCTGGCCCAGCCCCCTCCGCGCACCAGCCAGTGCCCAGCCTGAGCTCAAGCATCTCTTACTGAAAAGCCGTCAGGGAAACCACACGTTCAACCCCTGGCGGCTCCCCCAAACCTCTCATTTCCAGTAACTGTGTGTTTCCGCTCGTCAACAGCTGAAACCGGGCGGAACTTGGGGGGCCCCACCACGCGGCCCTGCTGTGCGGCACGGGGCTCATCTGTCCCCCGGCTGCGGGGAGTCAGCTCTCACCGCCCACCTCCTTCCCAGATAGTCTCTGTGCCCACTCGACAGCCCGGCAAGCCCGGCCCCTGCCTGCCACGGCCACAGCGGCCTCAGAGAGCTGCCCTCTCTGGCCAGGGTCAGGGCCTGAGCTGCTGCCTCCCGCAGGATCGAGGGCAGGACACTTGTCTGAGGCTTGGGTGGGGCAATGGCACCTCCTCAGGGCCTCAGTCCCCGGGCAGGCTCGGTGACCATGGGCCTACAGCAGGGAAAATTCTGGGCCAAAAGCTCCAGCCTCCTACTAGGGGATCTGTCGGCAAATGGACCTTAACCTGACCGCTTGGGCTGTGGGGGAACCTGCTTCAGGGAAAGTGAGGGACGCGCCAGTTTCCTCCTTTGGACTTGATGAGGCACGAACGCATCTCTAATAAAGCCAGGTCTCCCCGCCGTGGCTCCCTGGGCGGGTGCCTGTGGCTCGGGCCATGAGTCACGCTGGGTAACCCCAGTACGGGGAAGAGGGCAGGAGGCTGGGAGCCACCACCTCTGTGCCCGGTTGTCATCTCGGCATGAGGGCGACCGTCGGCTTCGTCCTGCCCTCCATCTCTGAGGGCTTTTGGGATGTGGCGGGAGACGGGGGAGTCCACTTCTCAAACCCGGTGCATCCTGCAGGGCCGCCGCACTCACAAAAAGGCTAACTCCACACAGGACCTGCCTCCCTGGGCCCTGGCTCAGGCTGGGGCGAGACTGGCCTCCTGTGCTACCTGTGGAAGAGTTTGTTCAGCAAATTGACAGTGTCAACAGAATGTCAAGGGGGCATTTACCCAGCTTTAAACAACCAATTCAAGCCCTTCAGAGATGCACAACGGACGCCCAGGCCAGGGCACTGCGTAGACAGGGTCGACATCTGATGACAAACTCTCATCTGCCAATTAGAGCAAGGTCAGGGCGTGTCACCAACCTCAGTGCCAGGCGGAGCAGAAGGAACAACACAACTATTTCTTGGGGAAAAATCTCAACTAGCAACCAAGGAGCTGGCAGGCCTCCCACTGGGTGAGAACAGCGCCCACCTGGTGCCCACCAGACTGAATAGCCCCGCGCAAGTGAGGCCGGGTGAGTGTTCTGTGGCCATTGGTCCCTACTGTGGTGGTAGGCGCTGTGGGGGTTGGGTCCGGGCAGCATCTGGGCCTGGCCTGATCCGGAGACGCCCTTGGTAGTGGCCACTCACAGACTGTGATTGCAAGGACCCCGATGGGGCCGCTGTGTGTGCCTGGGAACTGCAGGTGTGGATGTCAGAGGCAAAGCCTCCCCTGTGCACGCCCAGCACATCAGAGCCCCCCAGTTCCCTCTCACAGAGCCCCCAGTCCCTCCCCACAGAGCCCCCAGTCCCTCCCCACAGAGCCCCCAGTCCCTCCCCACAGAGCCCCCCAGTCCCTCCCCACAGAGCCCCCAGTCCCTCCCCACAGAGCCCCCAGTCCCTCCCCACAGAGCCCCCAGTCCCTCCCCACAGAGCCCCCGAGTCCATCCCCATAGGCCCCACTGGACACCAGGCCCCAGTCCCTCCCCACAGAGCCCCTGAGTCCGTACCCACAGAGCCCCCCAGTCCCTCCCCACAGAGCCCCCAGTCCCTCCCCACAGAGCCCCCCAGTCCCTCCCCACAGAGCCCCCCAGTCCCTCCCCACAGAGCCCCCCAGTCCCTCCCCACAGAGCCCCCCAGTCCCTCCCCACAGAGCCCCCCAGTCCCTCCCCACAGAGCCCCCCAGTCCCTCCCCACAGAGCCCCCGAGTCCCTCCCCACAGAGCCCCCCAGTCCCTCCCCACAGAGCCCCCCAGTCCCTCCCCACAGAGCCCCCGAGTCCCTCCCCACAGAGCCCCCCAGTCCCTCCCCACAGAGCCCCCAGTCCCTCCCCACAGAGCCCCCCAGTCCCTCCCCACAGAGCCCCCGAGTCCCTCCCCACAGAGCCCCCGAGTCCCTCCCCACAGAGCCCCCCAGTCCCTCCCCACAGAGCCTCGGAGTCCCTCCCCACAGAGCCCCCCAGTCCCTCCCCACAGAGCCCCCCAGTCCCTCCCCACAGAGCCCCCCAGTGCCTCCCCACAGAGCCCCCCAGTCCCTCCCCACAGAGCCCCCCAGTCCCTCCCCACAGAGCCCCCGAGTCCCTCCCCACAGAGCCCCCGAGTCCCTCCCCACAGAGCCCCCGAGTCCCTCCCCACAGAGCCCCCGAGTCCCTCCCCAGAGCCCCCCAGTCCCTCCCCACAGAGCCCCCCAGTCCCTCCCCACAGAGCCCCCAGTCCCTCCCCACAGAGCCCCCGAGTCCCTCCCCACAGAGCCCCCGAGTCCCTCCCCACAGAGCCCCCCAGTCCGTCCCCACAGAGCCCCCCAGTCCGTCCCCACAGAGCCCCCAGTCCGTCCCCACAGAGCCCCCAGTCCCTCCCCACAGAGCCCCCCAGTCCCTCCCCACAGAGCCCCCCAGTCCCTCCCCACAGAGCCCCCCAGTCCCTCCCCACAGAGCCCCCCAGTCCCTCCCCACAGAGCCCCCAGTCCCTCCCCACAGAGCCCCCCAGTCCCTCCCCACAGAGCCCCCAGTCCCTCCCCACAGAGCCCCCCAGTCCCTCCCCACAGAGCCCCCGAGTCCCTCCCCACAGAGCCCCCGAGTCCCTCCCCACAGAGCCCCCAGTCCCTCCCCACAGAGCCCCCGAGTCCGTCCCCACAGGCCCCACTGGACACCAGGCCCCAGACCTCCTTCCAGGAAATTGCAGGAACCACAGCAGGGCAGCCCCACAGACCTCAAGGAACCGCTGCCCCACCCCCGCCCCAGAGAGCCCTGGTGTCTGGGCTGCAGCTGAGGCTGAGGGGCTGGGGACTCTGAAGTTGAGATCTCCCGCCTAGCGGGTGCAGCCAGGTGGGAGGGGCCAGGCCCCCAGGGTTCACAAGGCCCCTTGGGGACCCACTCGAAGCCACCGCTTTGCATTAGGCAGGGCGTGCAGAGAGGGCCCTGTTTAACCGCGCGGGTTCAATCTGGAGTGTAGATGGCAGGATGCCCCCAATCCTGGGCCCCTGAGCCTGTGAGTGGGGGGTTCAGAGGTGAGGCCTCTACAGAAGTCTCCCTCCCAGGGGCAATGGGTGCAGGGTAGGGGTGAGCACTGAAGATCCCTCCCAGGGGCAATGGGTGCAGGGTGGGTGGGGGGGAGCACTCACGATCCCTCCCAGGGGCAATGGGTGCAGGGTGGGTGGGGGGGAGCACTCAGGATCCCTCCCAGGGGCATTGGGTGCAGGGCAGGTGGGGGGGAGCACTCAGGATCCCTCCCAGGGGCATTGGGTGCAGGGTGGGTGGGGGGGAGCACTCAGGATCCCTCCCAGGGGCAATGGGTGCAGGGTGGGGAGGCACTCAGGATCCCTCCCAGGGGCAATGGGTGCAGGGTGGGAGTGGGTGGAGGGGGGAGCACTCAGGATCCCTCCCGGAGGCAATGGGTGCAGGGTGGGTGGAGGGGGGAGCACTCAGGATCCCTCCTGGGGCAATGGGTGCAGGGTGGGTGGGGGGGGAGCACTCAGGATCCCTCCCAGGAGCAACGGGTACAGGGTAGGGGGGTGCACTGAGGACACTGCTGGGGAGTTTCTCCTCCCAGAATTCTACAGGTCTCAGAGATACACTGAAAGCAACCTCGAAATGCTAGGACCGCCTATAACCGCCCTGCACCACCCCTGGGGCAACCAGGCACCCCGATGCTAACACGCACGCATCCGCCCGACAGGGAGAAGTCCCCCAGCTGCCTGCAGATGGGGCCTCGCTGTCAAGGGCCACTGGCTGGCCTGGTACCCTGCAGGGGACATGGCGCTTCCCCGTCCCAAGGGCAACTCGGAGAGGACACCATCTATGTCTCAGAGTGAGGGGCCAGGTTCCTAGCTCTCTCCTGTCACGCAGGCCTGGGTCTAGGCCAGGGCATCGCCAGTCACTCTAAGCTGACCCTGAGGGTCCAGCGGGAGCAGCAGCCTGGAGCCAATCACACAGAGCTCTGTCCAGGGAAGGGAAGGCCCCGGAGCAGGCAGACCGGGCGGGTGGGGGCTGAGATGCCTGCCTGCCCCCTGGATGTGTCCAAAGCCTCACTGCCCCCCGCTGCCCCAGCCGCCACCGCTCCTTTGGTCTGGAGCTCCCTGCCGCTGACCCTGTCTCAGCCAGCATGGAAGCTGCTCCGTGGTGGGCCTCACTTGAAGGCCACGGCAGGCGCACCCAGATGGGGTCCCACAGCACTGACTTTGCACACAGGAGGCCATGAAGGCTGCAGTGTCTACCCCTAGCTTATGGCCAAGCCCGTCCATCCTGTGGCCTGGTTCTTAAGCGGCATGCTCCTCCCCTGCCCAGGGGGGCCTGCATCTGCCGTCCCCACCCATACCCCAGGGTTCAGCATGTAGTAGATGCTAAATAAAGACCCTCTACCCTGCATTCTTACAGCACCAGGCGTGTGGACGCTCAGTGACTGCGGCCCCACTGTGCGCCTCCTGGGGGCTAAGGGATGCTGAACAGCTTGGTGGCTGGCATGAGTGAGGCCCAGGGACAGGTTGTGAGCCTGTCTCGGAGTCCTGAGCAGGGCAGGGGCCGCGGGCACGCCAGTCCATCCTACAGGTTCACCTGGGAATATGCCAGGACTCCCTCTAGGGGGCTCTGTGGCTGTCGGGTGGCTGCACCGGCCCAGAGTGAGCGCCATCTCTTCCAGGAAGCCACCCTGGACGCCCTCCCAACACCTGCCTCCTCTGGACTGTCTGGGAGCTGGGATGCTGGGGTCCACCTCTGGCCAGTCCCTGATGCTTCTGGCAGCTAAAATGTAGTCCTCAGAAGAATGCAGTTCTAGTCCACGCGTGACATGGATGAACCTTAAACACATCATGCTCAGTGAAAGAAGCCAGGGGCCAAAGACCACCTATGGCACAATTCCATTCATAGGCAACGTCCAGAAGAAGCGAATTCAGAGACAGAAAGCGGGTTAGTGGTTGCCAGGGGCTGGGGCAGTCAGGGCAGAGTGACGGTATTTGGGTACAGTTTCTGTTTTGTGCAGTGAGAAAGTCCCGGAACTAGATAGTGGTTGAATGAACTTGTGAATGGACTAGATATCAAACAACAGCACACTTTAGTTCAAAAGTCACATTTTCAGCCTGGACAACATAGCAAGACCCCGCCTCTGCAAAAAATTTTAAAATTAGCTAGGCATGGTGGTGCACACCTGTGGTCCCAGCTACTCTGGAGGCGGAGGCAGGAGGATCACTTGAGCCCAGGAGTTTGAGGCTGCAGTCAGCCGTGATCCCACCACTTCACTCCAGCCTGTGTGACAGGGTGAGACCCCATCTCAAAAAACAAAAAAGTGGCCGTGCGCAGTGGCTCACGCTTGTAATCCCAGCACTTTGAGAGGCCAAGGCAGGTGGATCACCTGAGGTCAGGAGTTTGAGACCAGCCTGACCAATATGGTGAAACCCTGCCCCTACTAAGAATACAAAAATTAGCTGGGAGTGGTGGTATGTGCCTGTAGTCCCAGCTACTCAGGAGCATCGCGTGAATCTGGGAGGCAGAGGTTACAGTGAGCCAAGATTGCATCACTCTAATCCAGCCTGGGTGACAAAGCAAGACTCCGTCTCAAAAAACTAACAAAAAAAGGCAAATTTTGTAATATGAATAAGTCATCACCCAGAATCCCTCCATATACATATCCATCCACCAAATCAGTCCTTAGCTCCCTTTGCTCCCAGGGAGCAGGGTGGGGTGGGGCAGGGCCACAAGGAGAACCCAACCAGGCAACTTTGGAAAAGGGCTTCCCTCCGCCCTCCTACCCCTGCAGCCACTGCCCCTTCCCCAACTGGGGCGACCACCGAGCCCAGCGCAGGCCTCGCCGCAGGGCCCACAGCCGCCACCACCACGCCTTCAGCCCGCCCCAGGGTCCCGCTGGCTGTAGTTGGAAGGGGAATCACATACAGATGGGGAAACTGAGGCCCAGGGAGGGGACAGTGTGGGGAGCACAGCAAATCAGAGCCAGCCCTGCTTCGCATCCCCTCTGAGCTCCGGGCCCCACGGGAGAAAGCGCCAGTGCTGCCTGGGAAACTCGAGGCCGTCAAACGCAGCCCGGCCCACAGGTGTGATGCCCCAAAGCCAGCCGCTCGTTAAAGCTGCTGGTATTTCCTCCTCAGCCCGGGGAAAGATCCGGAAAGTTCTGGATATGCCTGCACATGAAGGTGAAAGCTGACGCCAGCCTGCCTCAGATCCCCACGCCCTCGCAGCCACAGCTTTCCCACCTGTGCGCTGGGGATGAAAACTGCACTGGCACACCTGGAGGGTGGGCGGCCGTCTGCCAGGGCTTTTACGAGGCTGGGTAACAGCGGCGTCCTGAGTGTGGAGCTGTCATCCCTGCATTATTGAGGAAGGCAAGCTAGACGCCCAATCGATTCTGCAAAGCCACATCCTTTCACTATTTATAGACGAGACATGAAACAGGAAAGGTCCCCTCCCCACAGCAAAAGGGTGCAGTCCCTCGGCCCGGCCTGGAACTGCCCAGTGGGCACCGGTGGCCGCTGCTGCCCATCACAGGTGCAGGGAATGAGGAATGAAGCCAGTCCCGGCTCCCGTGGGGTCTCCAGTTTGCCGCCCGCATCTGGGGGTCCCTGCACCCAGCTCTGCCCTGTGGAAGCACTTCCCCTGGTGCACTGTCTGCCCTGCCCTACCCTCTTCCTGCCAGGGTTGCTGTTTTCTTTCTCCCTCTCTCTTTTTCTATTATTATTCTTTTCAATGGAAAACATGTTGGCTGCTGTTCAGAGGCAGGGCCTGCCCCAAGGAGCCAGCTTCCTTCAGAGCACTCCAGGCTCCCACCCCAGTCTCCGCCCCAGGCCTTCCTGTTCCTGATGTCTCCCCAGTCTGAGTAGGTGAGACTTTCTATTTGACACTGTGTGGGGTTTTTTTTTGTTGTTTTTTGTTTTTTTGAGACAGAGTCTCACTTTGTCACCCAGGCTGGAGTGCAGTGGCACGATCTCAGCTCACTGCAGCCTCCGTCTCCTGGGTTCAAAGGATCCTCCTGCCTCAGCTTCCCAAGTAGCTGGGATTACAGGCACACGCCACTGCGCCTGGGTAATTTTTGTATTTTTAGTAGAGACGGGGGTTTCACTATGTTGGCCAGGCTGGTCTTGAACTCCTGACCTCAGGTGATCTGCCCACCTCGGACGCTGCATGTTTTTAAACATGTTTTTCTAACCCTGGCGCCCTTGAAGACCAGGTTCTGCATAAACAGGAGGTCCTGTCACAGGCCTTTCCGCTCAGCTCAGCATGAGGAGGAGAATCAACCTGTTCCTCCCCTGGCCACGCCCAAGACGAGGCAGGTGACTCAATGGAAACAGCCAGACCGGGTGACAGGAGCTACCCCGTCCCTCCCCAGCCTCCCAGGCCGGCTGCAGGGCCAAGTCACTTCCCGCCTGAGCCTCCTTCCTCCTCTTTTAAGGGGAAGCCACGCCCCCAGTCTGCTTGTAGTCGGGAAGTGACGGGGCAGCTCAGGCTGGCTGGGGCTGTGTTTAGGGACATTCGCTTGGGAGAAGGAGAGGGGCAGGGCTAGTAGGAATTCTGCCACTGCTGTGTGACCCTGGGGCTGATGGCGACTTCTCTGGGTCTCTTCTTCTCACTTATCGATGCCTGATCCAGACAGCTTTACGGGGCTGCCGGGAGCTATGCCAGGCCACCACCGGGCCGTCACACCCCCAACATGTCCCACATGTGAGCTAGGTGCCTCTCTCACCCCTTGCTGGGAAGTGAACTCCACAGGAGCAGGGGCCATGTCTGCCCTGTCCCCACCGGGGGCCTGGCCTGGAGCAGAACGCAGCACACAGCAGGCGCTCAAACGTGTCTGTGAACTGGAGCCACCCTGGGAGATGGACTTCCCCAGAGCCGGAGCCATCGTGGGAGATGGACTTCCCCAGAGCCGGCAAGTCCCTCCCCAGGCAGTGCCAGGCCCAGCCCACCAGGCAGCACCTTTAGGATTCTCTGAATTCACTCGTCAATCAATTAAACATTCAGGAAGGAGGCTCTGGAAACCAGCACTGTCAGCCAACGGGGAGAAGGCGGGGAGGAAAGGAGCGCTGACCAGGTGCCCTCTCCACACGGTTCTCATGCAATCCTCACATACCACCAAGAGATCCAGAGTGTATCAGCCCGGCTGACATGCTGGGGAAACTGAGGCTTGCATGACCTGATGACCCAAGGTCATGGAGCTAGTGGCCAGGCCAGGCCTCAGACACGAGGTTGTCCAAAGCTAAGCGCACCACCCAGCAGGCGGCTGGACATCCTCCTGGAGGTGCTGGGTGTGACAGCCTACCCCCATTTCTCCCAGCTCCTGGAAGACGCCCCGTGCCATTCTGACTCTGCCGTCAGCAGGCAACATCTTAGCTGCCCCCTGCCTCAACGCCCAGCCCAGACGCAGGCAGCCCTGGGAGAGCATTTCAGACCAAGGACGTAGTCTCACCCAGACAGATAGGGTCCCTGCAGCTCTTCCCAGCTCTCCTCAAAACAAAGAGAAAAAAGGTGGAGCCCTCTTCAGTACCCCTTGCTCACACTGACGGAGCTGATGAGGGGGCTGGAGAAGAGCCAAGGGCCACAGTGACCCCCTGGGCCTGCTCAGAAGGCCACCATCTCTGACCACAGCCACCACGGCCACACCTCGCACAGCAGCTGCCCAGAGACCAACCATCCTCCGCCCACCACCATGTGCTGCCAGGTGCTTTCTACCTGGCCACTGGCTGACCAAGCCACGGCGACACTCTGACCTCCTCGGAAGGCATTTTGCACCAACAAAACCACTTTTTCCAATCCCGAGCCCTGCAACCACCTGATTGGCAGCTTCCGGTGAAGGTTCCTTCTCTTTGGGATGGAAAGAAATGATTCACCCAGTACTAGTGAGCCAGGAACTGTGACGCCCATCATGACCATGCCCCTTCTACAGCTGAGGCAGCAAATGGCACCAAAAGCCAAAGCTCTTTCCGGGGTCACAGCTGGATACCACGGGGCCAGGATTCCCACTCAGGCTGGCAGGGCTCCAAGAGCCTGCACCCCAGACTCTTTCGAGAAACAGTGTGGGTTTCTCCCCTTGCTGGGAGAGCCAGGCCTCCTGCAGGTGCCCTGGCTAACTCCTGGACAGACCTCCTGGGCCTTCTGAGAAGGATGGGCAGGAACGGGAAGGCAGAGGCACCTGAGGGGTGTATGTTGGGTGGGGCTCAAGCCCAGGGAGGGAGCCCGGGGCCTTCTCCGAAGCGGCTGCAATGTCCCCCAGACTGCTGTGTGAGCCCTGACCTGTGCCTCCACAAGCCAGGCTCGGCTGTGGCCCTGGCCTCCAACCCTGCGGCCCAGAAGCAGGAGCCTGAGGACGCGCTTCCGTCCCATCTTCTCGTTGGACTTGTGGGGTGTGCACAATGGGGTCTCTGTGGGCTGAGCTCGGCTGCCTGTCAGGCCAAACTGAAGCAGGCTTCCCGCCAAGAAGGAGGGGGGCACCAGGCCCCAGAGAAGGGGACAAGGCCAGGCACCAAAGCCATGATCGGCAGCCTGCCTTGGGCTGGAAACAGCTCACCAGGATCCCAGGTTTGGGGAATGGGAGGGTGGGCCCATGACACCAGTGTTTTGCGGCCCTGTGGCAGGGTTTTAACCCAGACACTAGGGAGCTGCAGCAATCTGTACCCCAAAGCACAGCCCTCCGGCCCAGGGAGACCTCAGTCCCAGACCCCTGTGGGCCAGGCTGTGCCTACTCCCTGGTGCCACTGAGAAGAAGCAACAGGCCCCCAATTTTCTCAGCACGGTATTCCTCCCACCCTCCCAAAGTCCTCTGCAGGAGCAAGAAGCTTCTCCCAGAGCCCCGAATGGGTGAGAGGCAAAGTCCGAGCCGGGAGCGCAGTGGCGGGGAAGGGGGTTATACATTCTGGGAAGCCACGCATAATTAATCACACGGCATTAATCCGCCTCCCCCAACAATAGCTGCTGCACTTCCCCTGGATCCCAGCTGTCGGTCTCTGAATGAAAGGAAACAAGATTTAGGGCATCAAGCGTCCGTGCGGCTTCTGCAGAGGGAGAAGGGGGCCCCAAAAAGCAAAAAAAAAAAAAAAAAAGTAGTGCGCATTCATTA
Source organism: Gorilla gorilla gorilla (assembly GCF_029281585.2). Taxonomy (NCBI): domain Eukaryota; kingdom Metazoa; phylum Chordata; class Mammalia; order Primates; family Hominidae; genus Gorilla; species Gorilla gorilla. The sequence continues at coordinate 132,954,086 of NC_073237.2, forward strand.
GTGTCTGACAAAGACACAATCGGCTTTGTCCATTAAACTGCTCACAGACCTGCTTAATTGGCTTCAGTTTGGGGAGGGTGGGGGCCGGGGAGGGAGGGGGCCTGCTGCCCACAGGCTGGGCAGTCGGCACAGGCAGGAGCTGGGCTGGGGTTGTCAAGGGAATGGGACCTTCTGCAGTTGGAATGAGGGCGCGCAGACTGGCTGGGGAGCCATTTCTTCATCTGTAGCTCCTGGGGGGCGGAGGGAACTCTTTTTCCAGCCACCAAACACCTCCTCATTATTCTCATCAGGGAAAGACTCAAGTTGAAGGGCATTGGCCACAGCAGAACAGTTCCCCACGGCTGATGGGCACTCACAGGCAGGCAGGAGGGAGCGGTTCCGCACGACTTCCCAGCCCTCTCTGTGCCCATTTTACATCTGAGGCTGGCAGACCAGAAGGGCCACGGGATTTTGAGGTCAGAGTTTGCGGATGCCAGGACACAAACCAGACTCAATAATTACCCCACACCCCGCGCCAAAACATGAGTTCCACCTTCTCTTCCCCAGCCCCAGCCTGAGGCCGGGAGGAGGGAGCTGGGGCAAACAGAGAGCCCAAAGGCGGGTCCAACTTTGAAGAGTCAATTTCCTTTGAAGAGGCATCACCCACCAGGAGGTGGCATCACCTGCCCAGGAGGTATCACCTGTGCCTAGAGGAGGCATCACCCGCCTAGAGGAGGTATGACCACCCAGAGGAGGCATCACCCACCTAGAGGAGGTATCACCACCCAGAGGAGGCATCACCCACCCAGGAGGTGGCATCACCCGTGCCCAGAGGAGGCATCACGCACCCAGAGGAGGCATCACCCGCCCAGGAGGTGGCATCACTTGTGCCCAGAGGAGGCATCGCCGCCAGCCCAGGAGGCATCACGCACCCAGAGGAGGCATCACCCGCCCAGGAGGTGGCATCACCTGTGCCAGAGGAGGCATCACTACCAGCCCAGAAGGCATCAACCACCCAGGAGGCATCACCTGTGCCCAGAGGAGGCATCACCCACCAAGAGGAGGCACCACTACCAGCCCAAGAGCCATCACCACCCACCTAGGAGGCATCACCCCCCTGAGAGGAGGCATCACCTGTGCCCAGGAGGCATCACCCGCCCAGAGGAGGTGCCCCAAGTTGGCAGGGTGGTGGGGGCTGGGCCTCTCAGTAAATGGTCCAGAGCTTCCCCTGGCAGATCAACTGTTTCTTAGGGACTTAAAGAAGAATTGGGGTACTGGGACTCCCACTTAGTGACCCCGGGGCCTGAGGTGGCCCACGGAGGAGTGCCCAAGCCCCCAGCAGCCAGACCAGCTCCACACGCAGCGTAATTGCTGGTGATTAAGTAATTGCCAGACTTTGTCCAATAAAAGTCAGCACGTGACCGTGCCCAGACTCTGGGCCATCTCCAGAAGACAATGGCCTAGTGTTCTGTCCCCTGCGCGGCTGCAGAAGGCAGGGGCTCTGCCCTCGACAAAGCAACAGGTCCCGCAGGGGTGGTACTCACACGCAGGCCTCCGTGCCATTGGCCGCTTCACACTTCCCGCCATTCAGGCAGGTCTCACCGGGCTGGGAGCATCGCGGGCCTAGGCAGGGGCAGGAGAAGAGAGGTCAGTCTCACCCGCACCACCACCACAGAAGGCCCTTGTTACCCTGGGGGTGGGACCTGCACCCAGCCAAGGGGCATCTTCCGCCCCCCACCCCGGACGCACTCTGCTCAGTATCATGGGTTGCTGGGGCACGGGTCCGCAGAAAGCCCCTCCATGAAACCAAAGGGGCGTCAACATTCTGCCCAGAGTTCTGTAGTCAGAAATGGGGGGAAGGGGAGCAGCAGGGAACACGTCCTGCTTGAAGCAGGGTGGGGTGGCCTGATGTGCCGCCTGGACGCAGTGGGGGAAAAGCAGAGACAAAGTGGGCTACTCTCCGAAGCGTTGCCCCCCACCCTGGAGGCTCACTGAGGAGTCTGGCAGGGCAGGGCCCCCCATCCAGCCGCCGTGATTGCCTCTGTTCAAACCCGTTCTGCAAGGGGGCAGAGCTGGACGGGGGGGGGGGGGAGTGGGGGTGGCCACACTCAGCTCCCGCCCGTGGGAAAATGCGACAGCTGCTCGCCCGCTACCCCGCCCGCCAACAAAGCGCCGGCCTCCGCCTCGGAATCAGAGCGGCCCATTGTGGAGTCGGGGCCGCCTCCAGGGGCACCGGGACTGCACCCTGGGGACCCGGCCCCGCCTCCGCCGACACCCAATACCTGCTTCCGCGGGCGCGCATCTCCAGGGCAGCCCCCATACACCCACAGGAGGGGGATGAAGGTCCCCCATTCGGAAGGAATTCGACCCCATCTCGAGAAGGGATCAATTACTCAAGCCCCTCCCTCCCCATCTTACCGGGGCTGAGAAACAGGGGGAGGGGGGTGTGACACAGAGCCGCACTTTCTGGAAGAGGACAGATAATTCTCGCCTCCAACTCTCGGAGAAAGAGTGGATTAATCACTCGATTCCCCAGAGACCCCGCTCGCTGTGCGGCGGGGAGAAATGTAAGAGCCCCCCACCCGCGTCCCGCTCTCCGCCCCCAAGCTTTCCAAACTTCAACTCCGCAAAGCAAAAGGAAAGTTCAGTCCCCCCCGGGCGCGGCGGCTTCTTACGCAACCCCTCCCCCAAACTGAGAGCCGGGCTGGGGGGCACCGGCGGGCGGGGCGACCGGGGAGCCCGGGGACCCAGCCCGGCCGCGCGGGTCAGTGAAGGCGAACGCGGCGCCCTAGAGCCCACACTCCGCGCCCCAACATCCGCCCCGGCGTGGGCCAGAGGCGAAGAAGAAAGAAGATAAATGGCCCGGAGAAGCAACAGGAAACCAAAACCGACTCTATTCAAATCGAAAAATAGTAGGCAGCCCGCCCGCCCGGCCGACCGGCGGCAAGCCCCACGCGCGGCGGGTGAAGGGCGGGCCCGGAGTAGGGCCTCCGGGGCCCCAGCACCCCACACCGGCCTTCTAACTCGGCTCCAGGCACGGGCGGCGCGAGTCCGCCTCCACGGGGGGATCGAGGGGGAAGGTCGGTCCTCCCTGATCCCGGGACTCCAGAACCCCACGCCCCGGGCCGCCCGCTTTTCCCTCTCCATGCTGGCCTCCCCGCCGCCCGCTCCCAGCCATGGGGCGCGCGCGCCGGGCGCCGCCAAAGTTTCCAAAGGGCGCGGAAAGTCGGGGCTCGCGGGTGGGTGGGCGCCTACCTCGTGCGGCGAGCGCGGGCAGCAGCGCCAGGCAGAGCAGGGGCGCCAGGAGCGGCGGCATGCCTCCCCACCGGCTGCCCTCTGCGCCCGGGCGGCGGCCTCCTGCGCTGGCCGGCGGGGCTGGGACGCACGCGCGCGGCGTACGGTCCCGGGGCGGCGGCGGACGGTCCCGCCCTCTCTTCCCCGGCTGGCTGGCGGCGCTGTGCTCTCGCGGGCTCCCGGGCCCGGCTCCGCGCCCGGCTCGTTCCTTCGCTGCGCTCGCGCCCGCGCCCCGTGCCCCGCGCCCCGCGCCCCTGCGCTCCCTCCCGCGGCCGAGGCACTAGTGAGGCTCAGAGTCGAGGTGCGCTCCGCCCCCGCCGGCCCCGCCCCGCCCGGCCCCGCCCCCGCCGGTCTCCCCGCCCCCTCCGCGGCCGCCTCCTCCCGCGCGCCCCGTCCGCCTTTGCGCCTCCCCGAGCTGAGCCGCGCGTCCCGAGCCCAGCCTCTCCGGGGAGGAGGGACCCGGCGGCGCGGCGTGGGTCGGGAGCGGGCGCCTGGGACTACTTCTCGTTTGAAAGTTTTCAGAGGCCAAAAGTTTGAGCCGGGGCTGCGGAAGGATCCGGCTCTGGCCGTTGCCGCGCTCGGCGACAACTGGCGACGGAAATTTGCATGTGAATAAGCGGAGGAGCCCGGGGCGGAGTGGGGAGGGCAAGGCCGCGGACAGCCGTGTGCACCGTGCGCTGGGCCGGGCGGGGAGCAGCTGAGGCCACGTTGGGGGACCCCGGGCGCGGGGCAGGGCTCTGGGAGAAGTGGCCTAGCCGTGTGTGCGCCCCTAGCCCAGCGGCTTCACTCCCTCCCGAGGGCCCCGTGGCCGCGGCTTTAGGCGTCCAGAGGATCGATCGCCGCCAGACATCCCTGGCCGTGATTGCCCGAGCACTTGACCGCGAGGGATGAGGGCGCCGCGGCCTCTGGACAGGGGGTGCTCAGGGCGCCCCGAGGGAGCAGCCGGGACCAGTGCCTCGCGGACGGATTGTGCCCCGCTCCCCCAAGGGGGACCCGCGTCGACACGCTCCTCGGTCACCGTCCTCCTCCTGCCCGGGCGCCGCCTGCCTAAGGTGGCCCCAGAAAGCACAAACGGGTCGGGCGGATCTGCCGCTGGCGCCGGCGCAGCCCCTCCCACGTGCTCCTTCCGGCTGATTTATTTCTCCACCACGATGCCAGGCACGGGCACCCTGTGCCAAGCCTGGTTAAGCGCCAGGAGTCCAAAATGCCTGCCATAGTCCCTGCGCAAAGTTCACGGCCTCGTGCCAGGGACAGACAGCGCCCCCTCCCCACCCCAACACAGGGTGGTGAGTGCGATGGCAGAAGGCGCGTGTCCCGGCGCCCCTCCTGGAGTAGGAGGGCTAAGCCTGCCCTGCGGGGAGACCGAAAGGCTGGGAGGCACCTAGGACTGTGGGGGCCTGGGGGGAGGGCTGCAGAAACCCCAGAGCATGGTGGCAGAGGCAGGCACAGAAAGCAGGACAAATCTCACACCTGACCCCAGCAAGCCTTTCCTGGCACACCTCGTGCCAAATGCTGAGCACTCTGGAAACAGCCAGTGCAGGCGGCCTGTCCCGCCCCTGTAGCTGCTGCTGGGAGTCTCCCTCGCCTGCGTCCTCCCAGAATCTGGCCTCACTTCTGCAGGCCTGGGGTAACATCTTGGGGTCAGCGCCCCAGGAGAGGAGGCGCCTGGAGGCAGCAGAGATGTTTATGTAACAGCAGCCAGGCAGCCTGGAGGAGCAGATTTTCCATAGAAGGAAGCGCGGGGCTGTGCAGCTCCCAGGCTGAGGACTCTGCCCACCACGACGTCCTCTGCTCCCGGTGGGTGGGGGTGGGGTGGGGCATGGGGAGGCCTGAAGGCCTCAGGCCTGGTGCTGATCGGGTGTGGGTGCGACTGCCTGTGTGCCTCCATTGGCATCTCTGCCTGTGGGCCCCAGGCCAGAAGTAATGGCCCAGGTAGCCCTAGCTCGGGGGCCAGTCCTCAGCATTTTGCGGAGGGGCGGCCTGGGAGGGGAGGAGGGGATCCCTGGATAGGGGGTCTCCCCTGGTCTGCCCCAGCTGTGCCGACAGCACCTCCACCTTGGGCCTCCATCCTCTACCAGCAGAGAGGAGAGTGGCCCATTCGATGTCCACCCGTCAGGCCACCCAGCAGCCAGGCACGCTCATAAGCCCGCGTTACGGATGGTGCGGCTGGGTGCACAGGCCTGAGGGAAGCACAGGCCTCGGCCTCCCAGCTCCCAACCCCTGCACCACCCACAGCCGGGAGTACCCCATGGACAGCTGTGGCCGAGGAGAAGCCAGGGATGAGGGGGATGGGCCTCACCTCCCCACCAGCCTGGGAAGGGGGTGGGCCCCTGGCAAGTAGGTGAGAAGCTTTTTCATTCACAAGTTGTCCGGGCTCACCATTCCTCTTTGTCAGGCCAGCGGGTGTGGGCAGTTGGGGAAGGCTGGGGTCCTGACCCAACAGGAGTACATCTGCTGGCCTAGGGCCTGGAGACTTTCTACAGGTCGGGGGGCAGCCCTGGGCAGCGGGCATTGCAGGGACTAAAGAGAAGCAAGAGCAGGTTGTGTGCAGGGCACGCCAGCCACTCCAGAAACCCAATGGGAGGGTGGGGGCTAGGACCCCAAGAAGCTGAATTGGGGTGCAGTGCACCAGGCCTCCCCTGTAGGAGTCACTTTGGGCTTCCCGTCCCAACTTGTGGTGGGAGCTGGGACAAGGTTCCAGGGGTACCCCGAATGAATGGGGCTGTTCCCAAGCTGGCCAGGGAGCCTGGAAGCAGATGAGATGGGGCCGCAGAGCCTGGTTTGCAGAGGGGAGAGGCAGACGTGTCCTGCAGCCCTCTCTTCTTCAGAGGCCCCCTGCGGGTGCTGAGGGAAGAGTGGCTTAGGCGTTGCACCCCAGGAGACTGAACTGGGTCAGTTCCCCCTTGTTTGCTGCCAGAGAAATGGGGGCACCATTGTCAGGGTGGGCTAAGGAGGCCCTGCTGACATTGGCCCAACCAGGCCCCTCCTTTGTGGCTGCTGTGGGGGCTTTCGAGAGCAGAGCACACCCCTAAGTGTGTGGAGAGGTAAGCACAGCTGGTGAGCACACGGGGACAGCGATGGAGCTCCTGCTGCCTGCTCGGCCCCAGGTGCTGTGCAGCATGGAGACCCAGATGACCTTAAAACACCCCAGGGCCAGCTCCGGCCCCAGAGAGATGTGGTCTGAGTAGAGGGGGGTCAGCAGTGACCTGGTGGGTGGGTGTATTTGAGGGGTGCCTGTGTTGAAAGCTCTGCAGTAGATTCTAAGGAGCAGACAGGGCTGAGACTCCCGGTTCTGAGCCCAAGGCCCCTTTCCTTCCTGCAGGAGTTCATCTTGGCTCTTGCAGCCCCCATGACCCTGTGGCGCTGGGGGGGAGGCTAGCATGATGCTCCCCATTTTTCAGGAGGGAAGCTGAGGCTCAGAGACATCAGGAGGATGCCAGCTCAAGGTCCAGCCAGGCCTTGGTCCTCAGCTGCTGTCATCCAGTAGGGTAAGTGGGACCCCCAGGAGGTGTTGGGGGACACTCCTCCCCTCCCCCACACTCACGGTCTGTTCACTGCCCAAGGCAGCAGGCTGGACTCGGTGCAGGGACCATGGCTTGGCGTGGCCAGGTTGGAGTGGCCCCTGGGACTGAAAGCAGGGGGCGTGGGGGCTCTGAAGCGGGGCTGAGTGTGGGGATGTCCTGTGGCGGGTACCCTGCTGGGTCCTGGGTGGGGGCCACCACCAGGCAGCTGTGGGAACATTCCAGACCACCTAGGAGTAGGGCCCCTTCACCTTTTGAAGCTGACTGTAAAAAACATCTGACCTGCGTGCAAAGCTCAAGCCCAGAGGCCTCCAGGGTGTCCAGCCTCCAGGGTGCCTCCTACGCAGCCTCCACGTCCCCATCCACTGCAGCCGCTGACCATCGGGCACACCGTGGGGCCTTCGCTGGCCGCCGGGCCTCAGGTTCTGCTGCACCAAGTGATTTTTAAAGCCCCATCTGCCTTTCTCCACTAATAAAGAACTTGGGACATTTCCTCGAGGTTGGGCATTTTTCCAGATGTGGTTTCAGTGTCTCGCTTGCTACCTGGTCGCCTGTGCTGGGCGGTCCGCTGTGACGCACCTGGCAGTCCTTGCTCTAGGATGGATTCGGGCCGGCCCTTGTTCTGAGGAGGCTGGGGTCTGGAATCTGCTTCCTGGTCCCCTGCTGTGTGCAGACAGCCACCGTCACCCAGGCCCAGGGGTGCCTGCAGGTGCTAGGCATCTCACCCTGGCCCTCACAGGGGCTCCCCATGCCCTGCACCCCTCGGTCTGTGCCGGGGACTTCCCTGCTCTGCTGTTGCAGGCCTCGTCCTCTGCCGAAGTGGTCTCTCTCCCACGTGTCCCTGAGACTCCTCAGCCATCCCAGAGGCTCTAGGCCGTCTGAGCACCCCGACCATGAAGCCTTCCTGACCCACTCTCTGTGTGTGAGGCAGAGCCCATCCCTACCATTCCGACCCACACCAGAGGCTCCGGAAGGTTTGCTGACTGACCTGTGACTGCAAGAAGCTGAAGGAATGTGGGCGCAGACCCGGCAGGGGCTTTGCTTGGTGCAAAGTCAACTGGCTGTCCATGCAAGCCTGCTGCTGTGGCCAGCCCTCCCGCCAGGCGCCTGGTACCCTCCCTGGACCCAGTTGCCAGGACAGTGATCCCCAGCTGTGGCCAGGACTCTGCCCGGGGCCCTGTCTACTCAGTGTCTCCAGTGGTCCCCATGCAGAAACTGCCCCCCTTGCTGCCCACGAGGCATGGGATAGGGTCAGCATCTGAGAGGCAGGCCCTGCTGTTCCCCTCTGCACAGAGGCCGGGGGAGTGAGTTGCCCGGGCAAGTCCCCGGGCAGGCACTGGGCCTCCTGAGCAGGTGAGCTGAGAAGGCCCCAGCTGGTGTAGGCCTCGAGGGCTGCAGGACTGACCATGGGGCAGACCTGGCATTGTCATTCTAGAGCTGGGCCGGGGGGGTGGCTGGTGCAGTGCAGATCTCAGGTGGAGGCCACCTGCCCGTCCTTTCCAGGTGGCTCAGGGCTCAGACCCACCTGCCTGTCCCTGGAAGCCCCTAGGCTGCTCAGAGCACAGATCTCAATGGGAAAGACAGTAGATAGGCCTGGGTATGGTCTCCCAGCCCTGAGAAGTGGGGAGCCCACTCAGACCTTTCCAGGACCCCAGGTCCCCTCAGCAGCCCACAGAGCGTGGGTGGAGCCTGGGCTGGGGTTGGGTCACTTGGGAGCCAAAGGCCCATTTCTGCTGCTTCCAGGGAGTCCCAGGGAGACGGCAGAGGCAGTGCCTGGCTGGGGCCCTGGTTGGCGTGCCGTTTGGGGGGTGCGTGCACTGGGAAGTTGGCCAGGCCTGCCCAAATCAGGGGGCTTCCAGGAGGAGAGACATCAGGAGGATGGGCACAGAGGCGGCTTAGCACCGGGGCTGGCACCTCCAGGCAGGGGCTGTGGAGGGCTGGACCAGACAGGGAGGCTGTCACGATGCCTGGCTGTTGGATGGGGGCACAGAGGCTCTGAGTGGGGTGGCAGAGCTTGGCCGCCAGATCCATCTGCACCCCCCATGCCCCCTCACTACCCCCAGACCCCCATGATCCCAAGCTACTCAGTCCCAGGGACCCCTGCAGAGCCTGTGGTGGGGGGGTGATCTTCCACCCTGCCTGGCCCCTGCCCACCTCACCTCAGAACTTTCTCCAAAAAATAAGAGCCCCGGGGGACGAAACTTCGAGGCTCCACCCCTTGGGCTCTGGTACAAACCCCGAGCCTCCTCCGAGGGCTGAGTCACTGGGAAAGCCGGGACGGGCTGGCCCCTCCCCCTCCCTCTCCTTCCTTCCTCCTTCCCCCTTTCTCGGTCTCCCTCTTTTTCTCTTTGCTTTACTTCTCTTTCTTCCCTCTCTCTCTCCCTCTCTTCTTTCCTTCCTTTCATCTTCTTCCCTTCCTCCGTCTTTGCCTTTCTTCTTTTCTGAGGGTAAAAATAGCTGGAAACCCCCCTTAAAAAGTTTATTTTAATCTTAGAGGGACGATGTTGGTGTCCCAAAGCACAGTCCTTTGCCCCGGAGGAGCCACCGGCAGAGCCAGGAGCCCCTGAAGGACTTTGACCACACCCCCCACCCCACCCCGACCTGTGCCTGGTGCCCCAAGTGGAGCCTGGGCCATCCTTGACCTCACCGCTGGGGTGATGGAGAAGCAGCCGCCCGAGGCGAGAGTTTCTCAGGTGGCCGGGGTTTCCCCCCATTTGCTCCAGACACATTTAAACAAGCTGAGAACTTCCGTCCCCCCACACTCCCCCCCGCGGACCCCCACGGACCCCCTCTGCAAATGAACATGGGCCTGGAAATCGGGGTGTGGGTTACAGAGAGCACGGGGAATTCTGCTCGTGAAGTAACACGGAGCATGAACATAAGCAGGTACCGCACATCTGCGAGCTATTTTCGGGTCTCCGGGGGAAGGCAAAAAGCCCCAACAAGCCTTAAGTAAGACCAGGACGCTTCTATATTTTTGCTTTGACAGCTAAGGAAAAAATCTGCCAAAAACCAGAGGCGCTGCTGAGTGTTGGCGTGGGAATGTTAGTTTAGTCAGAGCCTTGCTCTGGGCCATTTAAATAAAAACAGGCATGTTGGTGGCAAATGCCAGTTGAACACGCAGGAGAGCGGTGCTTCTCGGGCCCGGAGAAGGGTTTGCAGCTGCACTCTCTCTTCCCTTTTTTCTTGGCCTCCCCAGCCTTCTTATCATCACGATCAGCATTTCACTGGTAAACATTTGGTGCAATAATTTTCAAAAATCAGCAAGAAAAGTCTGAGCGTTTCATGTGGCTGTGACTGCATGGCCCCAGCTGGAAGCATGGATTCCCAGCGCCTCCCAGAGCCTGTCTCCGAGGGATACTCTAATCACTTGAGGGCCTTTGCATGACATAAATCAGACCGACTATCTCTAGAGTGGAGAGGGGGATAAACTCACTTGTAGCAAGTGAAGGCCAGAGGCTGCCCTGGGATGGCATTGCCTGTTCCCAGGGGCTTGTGGTGGTGCAGAAGACATGGGGACCCCTGGGCCCCTTCCCCTCCTTGCTGGGGATGCCACACAGACCCACGTTCAGGGACCTGAATTCAGAGCCTGCCCCAGGGGTGGAAAATGTATCTGGGACACTGAGCACCCCCCTACTGGGTGCATCTCATGGCCTTTTGGTCTTTTTTTTTGAGACCGAGTCTCACTTTGTTGCCCAGGCTGGAGTGTCATGGGGCGATCTCCGCTCACTACCACCTCCGCCTCCCGGGTTCAAGCAATTCTCCTGTCTCAGCCTCCGAGTAGCTGGGATTACAGGTGTGCGCCACCACGCCAGCTAATTTTTCTATTTTTAATAGAGATAGGGTTTCACCATATTGGTAAGGCTGGTCTTGAACTCCTGACCTCAGGTGATGTGCCTGCCTTGGCCTCCCGAAGTGTTGGGATTACAGGCGTGAGCCACTGCACCTGGCCAGCCTTTTGGTCTTGAAGGGTTTCTGGGAGGGCCTCAGAGAATGTCTTGGTTTCCTCACTCTTGGGTTCCCATTGACTGAGGTCAGGTCTGGGAAGGGGTGATGAGCCCAGGACTCTTCTGGCGAGAGTGAGGGTCCGTGTTGGGGGGCTCCCTTCTGCCACCTCTCGTTGGTGACATGGGGCTGGCTGGAGAGTCCCTCCGTGCCTGGGAGTTCCTCAGTGTAGGGGGGGAAGGGGGCCACTGCAATGAATCTGACACCAGCCCCCTCTCTCTCCGCCCTGCTGGCAGCCCTCACTCATATGGGGGGGGGGGTCTGTCCTCCTTTCCCCAAAGCTGGGGGTCCTGAGTGTGGTTGGAGTAACGTCTGGTCCTCCTTAGAACAGTGGGGCTTGGAATTCATTCAAGGGAAGAAGAGTGAACGAACGCAGATGCCGACTGCATGGAGCCCCCCCGGGCTGCAGCCCCTAGAGCCTGGGCGCTCTGTGAGCCAGAAAGAGAACGGCTGGGGAGAGGGCTGTGTGAGGCCCTGTTCTTCCAAGACCGCTGCGGAGGACTGACGGGGCCCAGGGACCCTGACTGAGGTGTGCCGAGCACAGCAGCTCTGGACAGGCCGCACCGGCCTCTCTGTCGTCTGTCTGTCATCTGTCCACCTGTTGGTGGGCAGGAACAGACCTGATGCTGTGAGAAGAAGCCCCCAGGACCCTGCCTCTCCCATTGGCTGAGCCTGGACTGCAGAGCCAGCTGCCCTCACGCTGGGCACAGATGACTGATTTAGGTTTTGAGAAGATCCAAACAGCAGCAGGACATGCACCTGGTACGGGTAGGAGGGCCTACCCTGGACTCAAAAGTGTATTCGCGGAGCCCCTTCCCTGCAGCATAGGCTCTGGGGGACAGTGGCCAGGACGGAGGCCCTCGTGGAAAGGGGGAGATGTGAACAGTGAGCCTCCTGCATGCAGGCATCTGGGAAAGAACATTCCAGCCAAGTGGCTCTGAGCACACCCCGACCCCAGCCATCCTGGCTCTGAGCACACCCCGACCCTGGCCACCCTGGCCCTGTGGACCAACCCTGGGGCCCAGGATTAATGACAGCCAGTGCTCGCTGGTGCCTCCAGCCTGGGCCAGGCCTGTGGGCTGGTCCCTTCAATGATGGGGCAAGCTCAGCCTCGTCCACACCCTTCTCCTCCTCCTCTGTGCTTCCCTCCACCCCCAGGAGTGGGCTCCAGGTCTGTCACTTGTCACTCATGGGGGGCAGTGGGTTGACTCGTGTTCCCCCAAAAGACACGCTGGATACCCCCAGAGCTTGTGAGCAGGACCTGTTTTGGAGATGGGTCTTTGCAGATGTCGTCGAGTTAAGACAAGGCCACGCTGGAGTGGGGCCCGCCCTAATCCAACGACCAGGGCCCTTGGCAGGAGAGGGAGGTTTGGGGAGAAGGCGCTGGGAAGACAGGCAGAGGCTGGAGACAGTGCAGCCCCAAGCTGGGAACACAGGGGTTGCCGGCACCCAGCAGAAGCTGGAGGAGGTGGGAAGGATCCTCCCTAGAGCCTTGGGAGGGGCGCGGTCCTGTGACACCCAGATTTTGGATTTCTGGCCTTCGGAACTGAGAGAGCACACATTTCTGCGGTTTGAAGCCACCAAATTTTTGGTAATTTGTTCTGGCCAGGAAATTAACACCAGGGATAAACGTGTTTTAATGCAGACAAAGACAGTTTTTGAATTAACCAAGCTTTGCGCAAGGCTGCCGGGATTGACTGGGGGAAGTGAAGGACTCAGCAGCTTCCCCGACGCTCGCCAGGCACCGGCCTCCGCACACGCTTGCTGGCGGTGGCTACGGCAGGTCTCTCTTCAGGTGAAACCACATAATGAGCAGCCTTAAGCCTGTCGATTTACACAGCAGAGGCTGCCTGGCCTGGCGCTCTCCCTGGCTGGAGGACTCCGCCTTCCCCCTCTGCCTGCCTGTGGCCACTCCGGCTGCAGAGGAGACTGGCAGACGACGTTCTCATCCCTGGTCGGGGCAAAAGCTCTGCTCAAATATGACGACGGTGAAACTCGGAATAGCAACAGAGCCAACCCATGACTGAGGCAGGGCTGGAGGCTTTCTGGAAAACGCACGGAGAAACACGAGGGCCCAGCTGCGCCCTGGGCCGCCCCACGAGTCCAGCCTTCTTCATCCCAGTCCCTTCTCCAAAGAAAGGACAAAACCACTGAAAGGGTTCCTCTGGGTCACGAACGTCCCAAATTGGCTTCCGCGTGGAAACTAAACAAGGGCAGGTCCCAGCCCCTGGGATTCAGGTGAAACCGGAGGCCTGTCTGAGGTCACAGCGTCTTCCCGAGGACATCAGCCCTGTTGGCGGTGTCTGGGGCCAGGCTGAGGCATAGCGGGCCGGGAGGCCGAGCTTCCCAAAGGAAGTGCACTGTCTTTTCCTTAGAATATGAAATCAATGTCTGCCGCCTTGAATCCTCATGGACAAGACTCCTTGGAAGCCAGCCTGTGTCAGGGCCAGCGTCCCCCGGGGCTGACACCTACACCCTCGCATTCTCAGCGTGACTCGGGACAGTGGCAGAACCCGCCAGGTTCTCTCTACGGGAGTGCTTTTTTTTTTTCTTTTCTTTTCTTTTTTTTTTTTTGAGACGGAGTTTCACTCTTGTTGCCCAGGCTGGAGTACAATGGCGTGATCTCGGCTCACTGCAACCTCCGCCTCCTGGGTTCAAGCAGTTCTCCTGTCTCAGCCTCCCGAGTAGCTGGGATTACAGGCGCACACCACCATGCCTGGCTAATTTTTGTATTTTTAGTAGAGATGAGGTTTCACCGTGTTGGCCAAGCTGGTCTCGAACTCCTGACCTCAAGTGATCCACCTGCCTCGGCCTCCCGAAATGCTGGGATTTCTGGCGTGAGCCACCGCGCCCAGCTCGGAGTGCGTTATGACTAGAGGCAAAGACAGCAGCATGATCTCCAGCTTGCAAATGAGACGCAGAATGACAATGAATCTTCACCGAAGTTAACTTGAACCTGGACGGATGAGTGGCCAGGTCGCCAAAAAGCTCCTCGGACCCTGCCAGAGTGTGAGCTCTGCTGGGAGGGCCGGGGCTCCAGGCTCCCAGGCTGGGCAGTCACTGGCTGCCCCAGGAAGGGCCACATTCCGGTGAGCAGACAGAGGGTTGGGGAGGGTGGTGGGCAGCCAGCCGCCTGGATCCCGGCCGGGGCACCGTCCCGCAGAGCTTGTCCCGCACAGACTCAGTTTCCTAACCCAGCAAGTGGGAGTCCACTGTGAGAAATCCAGCCCTATGCAGATGCGTGCGAATCTCCTAAAAGCCATGCCTGAGCCCTTGGCGGAAGCAGTTGGCTCATCCTGTCATGCGAAGGGCGGCATTTTCATTCCTAACAGGGAGGTGGCCCCGGAGCGTCCAGTTCAAAGGAGCTGGGATGATCCAGGGTGCTCTCATGTGGGCCTTGGTGAGTGGCCACACCCTCTGAGACCCCCTTTCCTCCCCATAGAAAGGTCCTAGCAGGGCTGTGCCAGGGGGATCTGCGGGTGGCAGGGAGGCGCCGTCTGCGGTGGGCCCAGGAGGATAGCAACAGGACTTAGCAGTGGTGGGATTGCATTTCTGGGCCCTTCTTCCCCCACAGCCCACAGCCTCCTGACGGGACCCCCCCAGAACCTGAAGGACGGACCTCAGGTGTGGGGCTCCCTCACCAGACAGAGGGGAGGAGCCCAGGTCCATCTCCTCAAAGGGACCCACCAGACTCTCACGCCACTGCACACAAGGCAGTCCCAGCCAGGCCCCAGGTTGAGGCAGACTCAGCCTATGTCCTCAAGAGGCTCCCTGGAGAAGGCAGGGCCCAGAAGCTTCTCTCTCGGCTGACATGGCCTTTGCAGGCAGCCTTCCCACCCACATCCCCAGCATGAGCCCCAGCTCCTTGGAGCCCAGAGTCCAAGAAATGGCCTTTCCGCCACTGACCCCTCCCGTGGAATGGCCCCTCCCGAGCAGGGAACCTCTGCTGGGACCCGTCAGCTGCAAGAAGGCCCGTCCCCGAGAGAGCCCTGCAGGGCAAGGGGAGAGGAACCCCGGGGTAGGGGTGGAGAGCAGCTGAGGGGACAGACACAGAGAAGACCAGGCAGAGGCATAGCCTGCTGATGGGGGATGCCATCCTCTCGGTCACAGCTGAGCCGGGGCAGCCTCTAAGCTTCCTAAGTGGGGAAACCAAGGCAGAGAACCCCAGGACTGGGGCCACAGCTGTGGTCAGCAGGTTGGGGATGGCCTGGGCCTCTCCAGTCTCTACTCTTCCAACCAGCTTCATGGGGAGCAACATTTTTTTCACCTCAAGGCCAAGTTAGGAAGAACAAACATGTTTTATTTATCAGTGTCACTTTTTTTGTTGTTGTTTTAGAGACAGGGGTCTCACTATGTTGCCCAGGTTGGACTTGAATTCCTGGGCTCAAACAATCCTCCTGCCTCAGCCTCCCAAGTTACTAGGACTACAGGTGCACCACTTAGTTACATTTTTTTTTATACATGTGAAAACAGCTTTTTTGCTGGGCGCGGTGGCTCACACCTGTAATCCTAGCCCTTGGGGAGGCCGAGGCGGGTGGATCACCTGAGGTCAGGAGTTCGAGACCAGCCTGGCCAACATGGTGAAACCCCGTCTCTACTAAAAATACAAAAATTAGCCGGGTGTGATGATGGGAGCCTGTAGTCCCATCTACTCAGGAGGCTGAGGCAGGAGAATGGCATGAACCCGGGAGGCGGAGCTGGCAGTGAGCCGAGATCGTGCCATTGCACTCCAGCCTGGGTGACAGAGTGAAACTCCATCTCAAAAAAAAAAAAAAAAAAGAAAAGAAAAAGAAAGTAGTTTTTTTTCCCCCTGATGCTAAAAATTCAAACAAAGCAAACAAGCAAATTTTTAGAGAAGAAAATTCCATTGGCCACAATCTGTAGCAGGGAGAGCTGTTTTTTTGTTTTTTGTTTTTTTTGAGGTGGAGTCTTGCTCTGTCACCCAGGCTGGAATGCAGTGGCGCAATCTCGGCTCACTGCAACCTCTGCCTCCCGGGTTCACGCCATTCTTCTGCCTCAGCCTCCCAAGTAGCTCGGACTACAGGTGCCTGCCACCACGCCCAGCTAATTTTTTGTATTTTTAGTAGAGATGGGATTTCACTGTATTAGCCAGGATGGTCTCAATCTCCTGACCTCATGATCCACCTGCCTTGGCCTCCCAAAGTGCTGGGATTACAGGTGTGAGTCACTGCACCCAGCCGGAGGGCTGTGTTTTAAATGAAACATGCACCTCTTTGCTCCTTGATATGGTTTGGCTCTGTGTCCCCCCACCCCCAATGAAATTGTAATCCCCACATGAAGGAGGGCCCTGGTGGAAGGTGATTTAATCATGGGATGGACTTTCCCCTTCGCTGTCTCCCTCTCCTGCTCTGGCCGTGTGAAGACAGAACCTGCTTCCCCTTTGCCTTTCGCCATGATTTCCTGAGGCCTCCTCAGCCATCCCTCCTGCACAGCCTGTGGGACCGTGAGCTGATTAAACCTCTTTTCTTCATAAATTACCCAATTCTCAGGTAGTTCTTTATAGCCGTGTGAGAAGAGACTAACACAGAAAATGGTACTGGGAGAGAGGCACTGCTCTAAAGATGCCTGAGAATGTGGAAGCAGCATGGGAACTGGGTCATGGACAGAGGCCGGGACAGTTTGAAGGGCTCAGAAGAAGACAGGAAGGTGAGGGAAAGTTTGGAACTTCCTAGAGATTTGTTGAATGGTTGTAACCAAAATGCTGATAGCGATACGGACAGTGAAGTCCAGGCTGAGGTGATCTCAGATGGAGATGAGGAACTTATTGGGAAAGGGAGTAAAGGTCACTCTTTCTATGCTCCAGCAAGGAGACAGGCAGCACTGTGCCCCTGCTCTAGGGATCTGTGGAACTTTGAACTTGAGAGAGATGATTTAGGGTATCTGGTGGAAGAAATGTCTAGGCAGCAAAGCATTCGAGATGTGGTCTGGCTGCTTCTAAAAGCTTATGTTTATTTGCATAAAGAAGGAAACCAGCCAAAATCGGAACTTATGTTTAAAAGTGAAGCAGAGCATAAAAGTTTGAAAATTTTGCAGCCTGACTATGCAATTGAAAAGTAAAACCCATTTTCTAGGGAGGAATTCAAGCCTGCAGAAATTTGCATAAGCAAAAAAGAGCCAAATGTTAATCACCAAGACAATGGGGAAAATGTCTCCAGGGCATTTCAGAGACCTTCACAGCAGCCCCTCCCGTCACAGGCCTAGAGGCCTGGGAGGGAAAAATGGTTTCATGGGTCAGGCCCAGGGCCCTGCTGCTTTGTGCAGCCTTGGGACATGGCACCCTGCATCCTAGCCACTCTAGCTCCAGCCATGGCTAAAAGGTATACCTCAGACCATTGCTTCAGAGGGTGCAAGCCCCAAGCCTTGGCAGTTTCCATGTGCTGTTGGGCTCACAGATGTGCAGAAAGCAAGCGTTAAGGTTTTGGAGCCTCCACCTAGGTTTCAGGGGATGTATGGAAATGCCTGGATGTCCAGACAGAAGTCTGCCGCAGGGGGTGAGCCCTCATGGAGAACCTCTACTAGAACAGTTCGGAGGGAAAATATGGGGTTGGAGCCCCCACACAGAGTCCCCACTGGGGCACTGCCTAGTGGAGCAGTGAGGAGAGGGCCACTGTCCTCCAGACCCCAGAATGGTAGATCCACTGACAGGTTGCACTGTGTGCCTGGAAAAGCCACAGGTACTCAATGCCAGCTTGTGAAAGCAGCCACAGGGGGCTGTATCCTGCAGAGCCAGAGGGGTGGAGCTGCCCAAGGCCTTGGGATCCCACCCCTTGAGTCAGTGTGGCCTGGATGTGAGACATGGAGTCAAAGGATATTATTTTGGAGCTTTAAGATTTAATGACTGCTTCAGATCACTTGAGGTCAGGAGTTTGAGATCAGCCTGGCCAACGTGGTGAAACCCCATTTCTACTAAAAATACAAAAATTAGCCGGGCGTGGTGGCAGGTGCCTGTAATCCCAGCTACTCAGGAGGCTGAGGCAAGAGAATCGCTTGAACGTGGGAGGCGGAGGTTGCAGTGAGCCGAGGTCATGCCATTGCACTCCAGCCTGGGGGACAAGAGCAAGACTTCATCTCAAAAAAAAAAAAAAAAGTGTAATGACCGCCCTGCTGGGTTCAGGACATGCATGGGGCCTGCAGGCCCTTTGTTCTGGCCAGTTTTGAAATGGGAGCATTTACCCAGTGCCTGTACCCACATTGTATCTTGGAAGTAAGTAACTTGTTTTTGATTTTACAGGCTCATAGGCAGAAGGGACTTGTCTTGTCTCAGATGAGACTTTGGACTTTTGAGTTAATGCTGAAATGGGTTAAGATTTGGGGGTCTGTTGAGAAGGCATGATTGTGTTTTGAAACGTGAGAAGGACATGAGATTTGGGAGGGGCCAGGGCTGGAATGATATGGTTTGGTTCTATGTCCCCACCCAAATTTCATGTCAAATTGTAATCCCCACATGTTGAAGGCGCGGCCTGGTGGGCCATGATTGAAGCACGGGATGGACTTCCCCCTTCGCACTCTCTCTCCCCTGCTCTGGCCATATGAAAATGGTGCCTGCTTCCTCTTTGCCTTCCACCATGATTGTAAGTTTCCTGAGGCCTCCTCAGCCATGCCTCCTGAACAGCCTGCAGAACTGTGTCAATTAAACTTCTTTTTTCATAAATTACCTAGTCTCAGGTAGTTTTTATTTTTTGAGACAGAGTCTTGCTCTGTCGTCCAGGCAGGAGTGCAGCGGCTCGATCTCGGCTCACTGCAAACTCCACCTCCCAGGTTCAAGCAATTCTCCTGCCTCAGCCTCCTGAGTAGCTGGGATTATAGGTGCTTGCCACCATGCCCAGCTAATTTTTGTATTTTTGGTAGAGACAGGGTTTCACCATGTTGGTCGGGCTGGTCTCAAACTCCTGACCTCGTGATCCACCTGCCTCGGCCTCCCAAAGTGCTGGGATTACAGGCTTGAGCTGCTGCGCCCGCCCTTAGGTAGCTCTTTATAGCAGTGTGAGAATGGCCTAATACACTCCTTTATTTTTTAGAGCCCCTAGGAGCAGAGTTGGGGGTAGAAGTGTGTCCTGGGGTCCAGCTCGATCCCTTTCCTCAGCTCACAGGACCCTCTGATGGAGCCTTCCACAAGCCCCACAACCCAGACTGCTGGGCTCGTCATTATGGTTGGAAACCACAGTCATTTTCTTAAAACTTCACTCGGTGCCCATTGCCCCACCAGACTGGAACCTGCAGAGGACAAGGGTTGGGTGGGCGCAGCATGCCAGGGTCAGCATAGACTTAGTGCATGGATGGGTGGTGAGTCAAGCTGGGGCCCTGTGAGGCAGCACTGGGTCAGCTTTCAGAGCGTCGGTCCTGGGACTGTCTCTGTGGCGTCCTCCCGGTGGCCATGCCCTCCAGCCATGGGAACTCTCCCTTGTAGCCCAGGGTACTTGGCATCTCAGGAAGGCCCTGCGTTCCAGGTGGGCCAGGAGCCCCTGCACAGCTCATTTGATGGAACCAAGTGGACAGGAGACTAACCCAAGATGCTCTGTGCTCCAAAAGTGACTGAGTCTCTTGAGAACAGCCTTTGACCCAGTGGTGGGGAGGCCCCGTGGCCTGGTGGTGGCCGTGGTCAGATCACCGTGGCCGGGGTGAGTGAGGACGTGTGCTGGACGGTAGCCTTGTTTTCTCTGGACAGTGCTGGAGCTCATCTGGGACTCCACCCCCATCCAGTGCTCGCCCGAGACCAGCGGCTCCTGTGAGGAGGGGACCCCATGGCCCGTGGCTCCCGTGCTCCTGCGTGGACCGCATGCCCTCAATTCTGGCTTCTCCTGGCAGCCTCGAGTCCCACAGCTGAGAGGGAAGACTCCCGAGAGAGCTCCACCCAGAGGCACTGCTGAGGTCCCACCCTGGCCGCGTGTGACCAAACCCTCCTGAATTGTTCACCTTAGAGCCAGTGTGTGTAGCTCATCTTAAACATTGAGTTTGCATTTGTTTTAGAGTGAAAATATGATTTGCCCCAGGTGAGGCCCAGCTCCGGAATGAACGTGCTGTGCTTTATGCCCAGGACTTGGGCTCTCCCTGGGGTCCAACGGTTGCCCCTGTTGCATCCTCCTCACCCCAGCTTTCCCCCCGAGGCAGGAGGGGACACTGAGGCGGCAGGCCTGGGATGGGCATTAGGACTCGCTTCCTGCCCTGCAGGGCTCCAGAATCACTGGGGAAGCCCGAGGAGAGCTCAGGAGTTGAAATTCAGCCCGTGGAACCAGGATCCTTGATCCTCATATCCACCTGGTCTCTGCCTGAAGCTGGGTGACCTCAGGCAGGTGACACTTCCGCTCTGCACCTTGGGTGCCCCTCTGTGGAATGGACTCACTTTTGGCACCTGTGAGGGGATGAGGCGGGCTCAATGGACACTTGGTGCTTGGCCCTGGGCCTGGCTTGTGGTCAGCACTTTCAGTGGACAGCTGTGGTTTGGGGACCCACTGTTCCCCTAACCAACTGCCCATGTGTTTGGACTTCTGGGCCCAGGCTGCCTGGAACAGGGGGGCCTAGGACCTGTGCAGACCCCGTCTTCCAGGGGAGTTGCCAACCTGGGGGACATGAGCCATCTTTGCCACACCGTGGGAAGGGATTACCAGGGAGGGAGCCCACATCAGGGTCAGGGAGCCCAAAGAGGGACAGACACAAAGTCCAGGCAGCATTGCCGGAGCCCTGGATCCAGCCACGCCAGGAGCTGCTGTGATTCTGCAAGCGTTCACTGCTTACAAGGCAACTGAACAGTCATCTTCCCCTTTTGACCCCCAGCAACCACCCCTCAAGATCACTGGGAAACTGAGGCCTGAGAGGGAAGGACAGCATTGAAGGTTGTCCAGGAGGTTAGAGCAGACGGGAGGAGAGCCCCGGCCTCCAGGTCTCCTTCCCACAGGAGCCCGCTGGCTGGGTGTGTGGGCTGTCTGCCTGAGCCGCTGCTGTGGGAACCACCCGCTTCCTGAGCTCCCCTGAGCCCCCGCCCGCTGCCAAGCCAGCCTGAGAAAGCCCCTGTGGCGGTGAGCTCGGGGCTCAGAGCAGACCCTTGGCCCAAAGCCTGTCACAGCAGACGCCGCATCCTCCCCTTTCCTCCCAACCCGCGTGGCTAGGCTGGGGTCTGCCCTGCTAGCGGCCTCTGGCCTGGAGCCTTCTCCTGCCTAGGCCCAGCAGTGGGCCCCCCACCAGTATGGACCCTTCTGTAGTCCCTGCGCCCACCTCCTCAGTCCAGAGCCAGCTGGGGCAGGCTGGCCGCACAGCACATTGAGGAGAGGCTGTTGGCTCCGTCGGGAAATGGCGATCCGATGTCCTCCCACATGCTGAGCTGCACCCACCCTGCCAGCAGGTGCTTCGGGAGACTCAGAGGTTCCTGGTGGGGTCAGAGGCACCTAGGACCCCAGGGCCAGGCCCCCGTTTCTGTTTACTCCTGGAAGAAGAGAGTTCTTGTCCTCCTTGGCAGGAGCTGGGCTTCAGCAATTCCCCTGAGGGCCCCTGGACCCTGGCAGGCCCTGCGCTGAGCCAGGAGCCGCTGCGGACCAACCAGACCAGGGTCTGACACCTGCCGGGCTGAGTCTGGTTTCTGTTTCTCAGGTCACAGAGGGGTTTGGTGGCTGGCGTGGGGGCCATGGAGCTGGGTTCTCAGGCGACTCTGCTGCGTCCACACTGTTCCCTCAGTCAGCTCCATGTTCTCACCTGTACAGTGGGGCTATGGTGAGACACACAGGGGGTGGCTGATCAGGTGCGCTCAGCATGAGGCCAGCAGGCAAGACCCCTGCCCAGAAAGCTGTGGGGCCACCTGCCCACCCGACAGGGCCTGGACCATGCCCTCCATGCGAGAGCGAACTGCCCAAAGCAGCCGCCCCGGGACAAATCTCCCCCTACCTGGCCCCGTCATACCCCAGGCCCCGGGATTTCCAGAGGCCCACGGGCTTGTGGCTCAGAGCTTGGGAAGTGCTCAAGGGGAGGGGCCCAGGACTAGGCAGAAGGGCAGGATTGGGGACAGGGCCGTGGGACTCCTATAGTGACCACAGGGAGGAGCAGCCCAGGACACAGCAGAAGGGGCTGAGGAGGGGGGTTGTTGCACGCTGAGGGTGGGTGTGAACCTGACCAGGAGGCAGCTGCCAGCCTCACCTGGGAGGGGCGCCCTGCAGCCACGCCTGGCAGGAGGTCCCTGGAGCCTGTCCCGCAGCCTCCTGCCTTGCCCCAGAGGCTGCATTGTCTCCCGCTGGAGAGGCAGGGAGGACTTCCAGGAAGGGGCACAGCGGGCAGCACCCCAGGCCTGGAGCTAATGCGCTGGCTGCATTAAGGAGCCGGCCCCGACCAGCCCAGCTGCCTGCAGGCCGGGACCTGGGGGCCGAGGCCCAAAATGGAATCTGACAGCTAAGCCCAGCTCAACCAGGTCAGGGCCCACCTCTGGGGTGCAGTAAACAGGAAAGTCCACAGGGGACCAGAGGCTGCCACGAGAAAGGAAAGGGCTGGGCCAGAGGGTTTCACAAGATGTTTCAGATCAGCAGGAAATGGTGACTTCTCACTGTCTGACTCCACTGGCCTTACTGAGCCAGCACTGCGGCCAGCAACCGCGCTGGGTGTGTCTGTGAATTTCAAGGGAGCCCACATGTGGGCGGCAGTCGCCCCGCTGGACTCCCAAGAGGAAGCCCCAGCTCCCAGCCTCACCTCTCACCCCGTCCTAGTGAGGCCCTTCTGCGTGTGCCGTGACTCTGGACCTGCCCAGGCTCCCGGCTGGAGCTGGGCATGAGAAACTGAGGCCCAGCAGGGTCTGGGCTGACCCAAGGGTCCCCGCCTCCCATTGATGGGGCCCCACAAAGAAGCCCCAGGTGTCTCGGCAGGTCCCCGGCCCTTCTGAATCATTCCCCAAAATGTAAAGCTGGCTTTGTGCATCTTCTAGCGTGAGAACTGTTTGAAATTGGGTGGGCCAGGCAGCGTGAGGCCCCGCGGCGCAGTCCTGGGTTGGGTCGGCCACGCAGCGTGAGGCCCTGCAAGCGGAGTCCTGGGTGGACAGAGCACGGCACTCCCGGCACCTGTGCATGGCCTCGCAGGCCCAGCTCCTTTCCGGAGAAGGTCCCGGCTCTGTAGAGGGGTCCTCGCTGTGTTCCAGATGGAGTCCAGATTCCTTCTGACGACCGTGTGTCCTAAGAGGCATAAAATGCTCGCGTTTTTGACCTAGTGATTCTCCTTCTGGGAGTTTATCCCGAGGAAATAGCACGAAGCCAGAAAACCTTCCGTGGGAGACGCCCCCGCCCGCGTTATTTATAACCGGGAGAAGCTGGAGCTGGCCCAGATGCAGGGGAGGCCCGGCTGGGAAAACCATCCCCTGTCTGTCTAATTGAATAATGTGCAGTTGTTAAAAGCAATGCCTGTGGAAAGTTCTAACAACGTGGGAAACACTCGTTATGGGATGGGAGGTAGAGACGTGGATGTGTCGGCTGCCAAGGACTCTCAGCCAGCAAAGCAGACCAGGGCTGCGAATTCGAGACCTGCGCATGTGGGAGGGAGGAGGTGCCCCACGGCCACCCCGGTCGTCCTGCAGGGGAAGAGATGGTATGGGTTCTGCCAGGTTCCGCCCCGGTCCTGGCCACATGGTGATCTATGGGGGACCCTCTTACCAAAATGAATATGATTTATGGGACTCTATCTTCACCCCAACTCAGAGACTCTCCCCGTGAGGCCACAGGGGTCAGGATTCCAAGGTCTGTCTCTGGGTTTCTGAGTGGGCGGGGTGAGTAGGCAGCAGGGGAGGAGCCAGTTCCCACTGGGGCCAGCAGACCCCCTCCCTAACGGGCAGAGAGTCCCCTTGGGGCCTGCTCCAGCTGTCCTGGGAATGGTTTCCAGGCCCCAGGCCTTTGGGATGCAGCAATGACACCGGCCGTGGGGGTCGCAGCCCCAAAGGGGAGGGAAGAGTCAGTGGCTCCTGGGGAGTCCCGCAGATGCTCCCTCCACATCCCCCGAACCTCCGTCCCTCTCCGATCTATGTGGCTCACCCTTCCCACCCGCTCGGCTGCTGGGAGCCTGCAAGGCCCTTGAGGCCAGGCACAGGGCTGGACACAGCAGGTGCCCATGAACAAGGAGGGATGAAGACTGAGGCAGGATGGGGCGGGTTGTCAGGGGTCTGACCAGGGGAGGGTGGAACCTCTCCACCAACACCGTGTGCTGACACTGGAGTGAGGCCTAGGCCTCTGGATGGGGAAGGTGGGGGACAAGGACCTGAGCCCCCGAGGGCCAGCGGGTCCCAGGGAGCACAGAGCCCTGGGGTGGGGACAAGGGACCCCTGCCTTCGGCTGAGTCCCTGGACCCCGACCCTGGAAGCACCAGGCCTGGGGCGCAGCCACCTCTGGCCAGCAGCGGCCGGGTCTGCCAGGCCAGAAGGCAACTCAGGACTCAGTGCGGCCGGCACTCTGCCCTCCCCCTAACCAGGGAGGGCCGAGGAGAGGCCTTCGCACCCCAGGTGCACAGGTGGTCCCCGGTGGGCTCTCACGGCAGCAAGGGGTAACAGCAAACCACTGGGCAGCCGAGGGCTCTGCTTCTCCTTTGTCTGACTCGTCATCACAACAGCCCTGTGAGGTGGGTCCACATTAAAGACCGGGTAAGGGAGTCGGGTGAGGAAAAGGCAGAGGCCGGTGGGGCCCAGACCACTCCAGCAGCCACTCAGGCCCCAAGGAGGTCCCGGGACTCCAGGGAGATCTCCTGGGGAGAGGATCTGAGCCTCTGCCAGACCCCAAAGCTGCCGAGCCACGGAAAGGTGGACACGCGGGAAAAAGGCGGACACGTGGGAAAAAGGCAGACATGCAGGAAGGTGGACACGCGGGAAAAAGGCGGACACGTGGGAAAAAGGCAGATACGCGGGAAAAAGGCGGACACGTGGGAAAAAGGCAGACATGCAGGAAGGTGGACACGCGGGAAAAAGGCGGACACGTGGGAAAAAGGCAGATACGCGGGAAAAAGGCGGACACGTGGGAAAAAGGCAGACATGCAGGAAGGGGGACACGCGGGAAAAAGGCGGACGCATGGGAAAAAGGCGGACATGCAGGAAGGCGGACACGCGGGAAAAGGCGGACGCGTGGGGAAAAGGCAGACGCGTGGGGAAAAGGCGGACACGCAGGAAAAAGGCGGACGCGTGGGAAAAAGGCGGACACGTGGGAAAAGGCGGACACGTGGGAAAAAGGCAGACATGCAGGAAGGTGGACACGTGGGAAAAAGGCCGACATGCAGGAAGGTGGACACGTGGGAAAAAGGCGGATATGCAGGAAGGCGGACACGCAGGAAAAAGCCTGACATATGAGAAAAAGATGGACATGCAGGAAGGTGGACACGCGGGAAAAAGGCGGGCGTGTGGGAAAAAGGTGGACATGCAGGAAGGTGGACACGTGGGAAAAAGGTGGACATGCAGGAAGGTGGACACGTGGGAAAAAGGCCGACAGGCAGGAAGGTGGACACGCGGGAAAAAGGTGGACACGTGGGAAAAAGGTGGACACGCAGGAAGGTGGACACGTGGGAAAAAGGCCGACATGCAGGAAGGTGGACACATGGGAAAAAGGCGGATATGCAGGAAGGCGGACACGCAGGAAAAAGCCTGACATATGAGAAAAAGATGGACATGCAGGAAGGTGGACACGCGGGAAAAAGGCGGGCGCGTGGGAAAAAGGTGGACATGCAGGAAGGTGGACACGTGGGAAAAAGGCCAACAGGCAGGAAGGTGGACACGCGGGAAAAAGGTGGACACGTGGGAAAAAGGTGGACATGCAGGAAGGTGGACACGTGGGAAAAAGGTGGACATGCAGGAAGGTGGACACGTGGGAAAAAGGCCGACAGGCAGGAAGGTGGACACGCGGGAAAAAGGTGGACACGTGGGAAAAAGGCAGACATGCAGGAAGGTGGACACGTGGGAAAAAGGCCGACAGGCAGGAAGGTGGACACGCGGGAAAAAGGTGGACACGTGGGAAAAAGGCGGACATGCAGGAAGGTGGACACACGGGAAAAAGGCGGATATGCAGGAAGGCGGACACGCAGGAAAAAGCCTGACATATGAGAAAAAGATGGACATGCAGGAAGGTGGACACGCGGGAAAAAGGCGGACGCGTGGGAAAAAGGCGGACACGTGGGAAAAAGGCAGATATGCGGGAAGGCGGACGGCCAGGGCTTCTGTCCCTCAGGCTGCCCTGAGCCCCATGCCCCACACTGGCCACTGGCACCCATCCCAGATGGAGCAGCTGGGAACTGACCCGGGCCAGGGAGTGGCCGTGGCTGGGCTTTGTACATCTCCCGGCAAACAATCTGTCCTTTCTACTGAAGACTTGAGTGCAAGGATGATCTACAGCCCCAGGGAGCTGCCTGGGCTTGGGCGGAGGGTCTGCCAGGGCTGTGGGGGCAGGGTCTGCCAGGGCTGGGTGGGAAGGGTCTGCCAGGGCTTGGTGGGGGAGGGTCTGCCAGGGCTGGGAAGGGAGGATTTGCCAGGGCTGGGGGGGGAGGGTCTGCCACGGCTTGGTGGGGGAGGGTCTGCCAGGGCTGGGGGGGCAGGGTCTGCCAGGGCTGGGGGGGCAGGGTCTGCCAGGGCTGGGGAGGGAGGGTATGCCAGGGCTGGGGAGGGAGGATCTGCCAGGGCTGGCGGGGGAGGGTCTGCCAGGGCTTGGTGGGGGAGGGTCTGCCAGGGCTTGGGGGGGAGGATCTGCCAGGGCTGGGGAGGGACGGTCTGCCAGGGCTTGGTGGGGGAGGGTCTGCCAGGGCTGGGGAGGGAGGGTCTGCCAGGGCTTGGTGGGGGAGGGTCTGCCAGGGCTGGGGAGGGAGGATCTGCCAGGGCTGGGGGGGAAGGGTCTGCCAGGGCTGGGGGGGCAGGGTCTGCCAGGGCTGGGGAGGGAGGGTATGCCAGGGCTGGGGGGACAGGGTCTGCCAGGGCTGGGGAGGGAGGGTCTGCCCAGGCTGGGTGGGGAGGGTCTGCCCGGGCTGTGGGGGGAGGGTCTGCCCAGCCCCCCCGTGAATTTCGGGCCTATAAGGTGCCCCGGCTACAGCAGACATTTTTCTCACCATTAATCATTTCCATACCCACATAAGATGCAAACAAGGCGAGATGAGATGTCTTTCTCCACCCTGCGCAGCAGATGGGATGGGCCCAGGCTGGCCTCCCCCAGGCTGCTATGCGTGGGAGGGGCTCCCTCGGCCCTTCCCCAGGTGAGGCAGCCTCTGTCCCTTTCACTGTGCTCAGGGCCACACCAGGCCCCTGAGGCTGGAGGGTGCAGCCTCCGCCTCTCAGAAGGGGCTGGGCGGCAGGACCCTCGGGGAAGCCCTGCTCTGTGACTGCTGATGAGCCCATTCGCCCGCCGGGCCTCAGTCTTCTTTCCTGAAAACCAGGCAGCGCTTCCTTCCTTCAGGGGGGCTGGAAGAGCCCCTGGCTCCCGGGAGGTCCTGGGGACCGGCAGGGGCCCTCAGACCTGAGCACTTCCCTGAGCATGAATGGGAACGACCAGGAACGAAGTCTGACCCAGGCCACGTGCGGAGAAGCCCCGAAAACCCTGTACTCTGTGAGGCAGCAGACACCCAGGCCACACGCAGTCACATTCCATTGCCATGAGACGCCCAGAGCAGGCCAGCCCGGGGATCCGGGTGCAGAGAGCGGATGGGACCAGGGAGGGGGTGATGGCTCCTTAGTGGGTAGGGAGCTCCTTAAAAAACGTTTTGGAGTCAGAGGCAGCGCCACACGACCTCCGGCTGCACCGAATGCCACAGGGCTGTACGGTTTTAATGGACGTGAGTTTCAACTCAATTTGAAAAACAGAAGGGGTGCAGGTTGCCCTCTCTGGGCGGCAGGCCCTACCCCAGTTGGAGGGGAGGTGATCTGCCCTCAGGCTGTGGGTGGGGCTCAAACCCGGGTCTCTGACGGCCAAGCGAAAGTGCAGAGGAGCCACCCGGACTCAGTTTCCCCTTCCAAAATACAGGTCTTGTTCTGGGGACCAAGGGCCTGTGTTCCCAAGGGCACCCTTAGAGCAGGAACAGGCTGGAGGAGTCATGGGCGGGGTAGGGAGGGAGAGGGTGGTGGTGGGGGCTGAGTGGGGCCATTCACAGCTCCTTAGGAGGGACAGCCCTCCACCCACATCCGGGGCGGCTGATGGCCTGAGGCTGGGCCTGACCCTGTGCACAAATAGCTCCTGTCCCCTGCCATGTCCCTGCGGCCCCTCACCCCGGGTATAGGCCTCTGTTCCCCTCCTCTGAGCTGGGGCGGGCAAGAGACAAGGAAGCTGGCCAGGCACGGTCTGGAGCCAGGGCCAGGGCTGAGCTGAGGCCTCTGCTTCCTGTCAGGTCCCAACTAGCACTTGAACCCTGTCTAACACGGTAAGCACAGGCCCTGGACCCCTGTGGTGACCGCCTCAGCCGGGACTGGGAGGGTGTGACGCAGCCCCCATCCTGTGTCCTGGCCTGGTTGCCCCAGGCCCTCCTGCTGGAGGCCCAGGAAGATCTGGCGCCGGCCCCTGCACTGTTTGGTCACCATGTTCGAGCCCCTTCCCTCCTCCAGGCCGCTGCTCTCACTTCAGCCGCCTCTTCAGAGAACCTCCCCAGCCCTCACCCCTTCTCCCTGCAAGATAAATCCCCCGGCAGCCCCACCCTCACCTCCATGGACTCCTCCCTGCCCCACCTTGCAGGTGATGACCAACTCTCAGGGGGGTTGGGGGAGCCCAGAGCATGTGGGGGCTTTCACCCACTCGACACCAAGCCCAGGTTCCTGGTGACTGTCCAGGGCTGTATGTGTGCCTGTGTGTGTGCACTTGTGTGTCTGTGCACATGTGTTTGTGTGTGCATGTGTTTGTGTGTACGTGTGTGTGTGCAAGTGTCTGTGTGCATGTATCTGTGTGTGCATGTCTGTATGCGCATGTGTGTGCACGTGTTTGTGTGTGCCTGCGTGTGTTTGCATGTATGTGTGTGTATGCATGTGTCTGTGTGCGCATGTGTGTGTCTCTGAGTGCATCTGTGCATGTGTGTATCTGTGTGTGCATGGGTCTGTGTGTATACTGGTGTGTGCCTGTGTGTATCTGTGTGTGCATGTGTGTGTCTGTGTGTGTACTGGTATGTGCATGTGTGTATCTGTGCGTGCATGTGTCTGTGTGCATGTGTCTCTGTGTGTGTAGTGGTGCGTGCATGTGTGTGTCTCTGTGTGTACTGGTGTGTGCATCCGTTGGAGCATGTGTGCATGTGTGTGTGTGCATGTGTGTGCATTGTGTGTGCACGTGTGTCTGTGCGCATGTGTGCATGTCTGTGTCTCTGTGTGTGTACTGGTGTGTGCATGTGTGTCTCTGTACTGGCGTGTGTATGTGTGTGTCTCTGTGTGTGTACTGGTGTGTGCATCTGTTGGAGCATGCGTGCATGTGTGTGTGTCTGTGTGCACATGTGTGCATTGTGTGTGCAAGTGTGTCTGTGTGCACTGTGTTTGTGTATACATGTGTCTCTATGTGTGTGTGTATTGTTTGGGTGGAGGTCCCCTGCTTGCTCTCAGCCCTCTCTTGGCCCGACCCTGCATCCCTGGGCCTGAGAGCAGGTGGCATTGGCTTGGGCAAGCAGAGGGGACAGGTGACTTCCGCCCAGGTGCTGCTGGCGCCCTCCTGCCTTCCCAGGCCTGTGGGGTGGGAGGCTCAGAGCAGCCCAGAACAGAGAGGAGGGGAGGGCACCCCACACAAGGCACAGGCAGCGAGCTTAGAGCAGACCCTTGGCCCTGGCTGGGCGTGCAGTCACCATGGCACCTGACACAGTCACGCCAGGGTCACACCAGGTCAGCGAGAGGTTCTTGCCACAGACACAGCGTCTCTGGACCTCTGACTCGGGTCCCCAGTCCCTAGCCCTGCTGCTACCCCCAGGTTTTGCTAGGCTGTGCCCGAGATGTGCAGACCTCCTGAACTATCGGCCAGGCTGGGCGGTCAGGCCCCGGTCCCCGGCCCGGGATCATTGTCTGCGCCGCCCTTTTGTCCTCTGGCCTCCCTCACCAGGACTGACCCCCATTTTCCCCAGACTTTTTGGAGCCCCTTGCACATCTCTCCTTCCCTTGCTGGGTGGCCCTGCTGGAGCCCTTCGCCCTGTCCCCCAGGGGGCCAGTGGGCTGGCACTGCCCCACCCCGAGATGGAAGGGAAGAGCTGCCCACCCCGAGCTGGGGAATGAGCAGCTCCTGGGCCTCTGGGGGCCCCGGCCAATCCCCTGGCCCGGGCTGGTGTGCTGGTTCCCAGTGCCCGGCTGCCGGGGCCAGGGACAAAGGGAAGGGTAGGGCCCTCACCCCCTCCCCAGCCTCTCCACAGCCTCCACAGAAAACCTGCTTCCAGGACAGCACGACGCCCCACGGCTGGGACAGACAGGGGACAGACCCCTGTGCCCAGGGCCTCCTGGCTGCCCTGGCCTCCTTTCCCCTAGGTCCTGGCCTCTTCCCTCCTTTGTCCTCCTGGGGCCCCCACAACCCTTCCCTCTCTCGCCTGCCGTCACCCCCGGACAGGTCCCACCTCCTGGCCTTCGCACACAGTTCCTTCTGCCTGGTGTGCGTCTCCTGGGAGCCTGGGAGCCGTGGTGCTGACTCTGGGCCGGCCTCTCCTCCTGACGTTTATCGGCCGCTCACCTCCCACGCCCCGGGAGTCGTTACCACCTCCCCAGTTTCACAGACAGAGAGACAGACACAGAGACAGAGACACAGAGCCCCGACACTCAGAGCTGGGGTCAGTCCCAGGCGGCCTCAGCCACCACACCATGCCACGCCCTCAGGGTGAGGATCCGAACAGCCAACATTCCAGGGGGCTGAAGGGCAGTGTGGGGGCTTCAGGGATATTCCCCACTTGGTCCTGGCTGTCCCCACTGAGAACAGCCCTTCCTAGTCCCATTTCTGAGTGAGCTGGGGTTCCTGGGGTGAAGGCCATGGCTTCAAATGTGGGCCGGGGCAGCCTCCCCCGGGTTCCTCCTCCCCGTGTGGACAGCTCAAGTCCCTGCAGTCCCCTCCATCCTGGTCCTTCCCTGCTGTCCTGTGGGGTTTGCTGGGGAATCTGAAAGGCCTTGGAGGGAACAGGAACCAGGTCGTAGGAGCCCGCAGGGACTTCCGAGCTGCTGGCAGTCTCCCCACGCTGGCCGAGCTCACAGCCCCAGCGCTGGCCCAGAGTGAAGGTCTGCACGATGGACCCCATGCGGCCGTCCACATGGCCTTCGGCCTGTCGGTCAGGAGGCCTCGCCCTTCTCACGTCCTTAGTGGATTTCCTCCCTTCCTCTGTCCCCTTCTGCCCCATCTCAGCTTCCCATCTCCCCCACGCCCTCCCCACCTTGGGCTGAAAGCAGATACCTTCTCAGGACGGGGTCTCCTGTGCCATTTTACTGCTGAGACCACTGAGGCCAACAGAGTGGCTACAGGGTTGCTGGCAGTTGTAGCCACCCAGGTCAATGGCACTCCCGGGAATTGTGCAGTTTACAACCGGCACCACTGTGCTTGGCAGCTCTTGATGACTCCTACTTGGTGCTTAAACCTGGCCAGTCTCATCTCTCCCTACCCTCTGTGCTGACAGGCTCGAGTGACAGCAAGCGTCAGAGCCTGGGGGGTGCGGGGCCGGCCCCTTGGTGGGCTCTGCCAGCATTCTTGGGATGCCTGTGTCCATTCAGCAGTCAAGGCACTCGCTATGCAAACATGCAGGGCCTCACACAATGGTCCCCGCCAGACTTTCCCACCTCCTCTCTACCCCCATTGTCCTTCCCTCTGGGGAAGGGCAGCATAGCCAGGAGGCAGAGAGAGAGCCAGTGCCTTTCTGCAGGGCGGGTGTACCCAGAGATGAGCGGCCATGCACATAAGACACTGATGAATGAGGTCAGCGTCCCCAGAAACGCGGCCCTGGAAGCTGCCCCAGCCCAGGCCGGAGGGAGGGGCTGTCCCACCTCCCTGTCCCTCCCACATCTCTGGGCCTGAAGCTCAGACCCTGGGAACTCCCTTCGGGTGGAGGGGGCTGGCTTGTCGGACCTCCCGCCTCAGCGTGGTCCACTCCCTTCCCTCCAGCTCAGTGCAGCCTCCTCTGGGTCTGGCCCCTCACAGCATTGCCCTTGTCACAGAAGATTGTCATCACCCACAGCTTGTCACCCTGTCCCTCTGCCAAGGTCTGAGTTTGAGAGCACAGGGCCTACCTTGCAGGGTTGAGCTCTGTCTGCCCAGTGCAGCAGTGTGGGATGAGTGAATAAGCAACCGGTGGGCCCTTCCCCATGAGGCCCTGCAGGCGTGCTGAGCTCTCCACCTGCCCTGGGCACCTGTCTCTGCGTTCCGCCCCGCTCTGTGCTCTCTCACCAGCTCTGGACATCAATGGGCACGGCTCCCTTCTCACCTGCAACGTGGAACTTAGAGGCGGTCCCTTATCACAGCCCGAAAACCTCCTTCCTCGGTCTTTTCTTTGCTCATCGAATATTCTGCTGTGCTGTGTGGCGTGCACAGGCCAGCGATGAGTATTTAGGTTTTTCCTGAGAAGCTAAGGAGCTGCGCTGCAATGACCTCGTCCCCAAGATCGCCACAGGCAGCACGACTTCCTCGAAGCGGGGTCAAAGGATTCGTCCTTCTGAGATATTTTTCCGAGTTGCCCTCTGTAGGGAGTGCAACCACTTACAACACTTGCTGGTCCCTGCCTCCTCCCGGTGCAGACAACACCATGTAATCAAAGCCGTGGCCAACCTGATAGGAAACACGCTGTCAGTGCCATTTTAGTTTGCATTTCTCTCACCAAGAAGGAGGTGGAGGACCAGGTGTGGCGGCTCACGCCTGAAATCCCAGCACTTGGGAGGCCGAGGCAGGCAGATCACCTGAAGTCAGGAGTTCAAGACCAGCCTGGCCAACGTGGCGCAGCCCCATCTCTACTAAAAATACAAAAACTAGCCGGGCGTGGTGCCACACACCTGTCATCCCAGCTACTTGGGAGGCTGAGACAGGAGAATCACTTGAACCCAAGAGTTGGAGGTGGCAGTGAGCTGAGATCGCACCACTGCACTCCAGCCTGGGGGACAGAGCGAGACTCTGTCTCACACATACAAAAAAAAAAGAGTGGGGGGAGCATCTTTTTGCGTTTATGGAGCATTTGTTTTTACTTTCGTGTGAATGCTCTGTTCGTATTCTTTGCTTTCCATTTTTTCCCCGTGCTGGATTATAACCTCATTATTGATTTGTTAGAGCTCTTTCTAAATGAGAGAATTCAGCCCTTCGAGGGGGATAGAGTTCACAAGGATTTCCCCGCTTGCCTAAACAGCAGACTTTGACTTTGCTTAATGTGGTTGTTGCTATGCAGAAATTTTATTTTATGGAGTTGAATTCATTTATTTATGTATTTGAGGCCGAGTCTTGCTGCGTCCCCAGGCTGGAGGGCAGTGGTGTGATCACGGCTCACTGCAGCCTCCGCCTCCTGAGCTCAAGCGATCCTCCCACCTCAGCCTCCTGAGTAACTGAAACCGCAGGCATGTGCCATCACGCCCAGCTAATTTTTGCTTTTTTTTTTTTTTTTTTTTTAAAAACAGGGTTTCTCCATGTTGCCCAGGCTGGTCTCAAACTCCTGAACTCAAACGTCCACCCGCCTCGGTCTCTTAAAGTTCTGGGATTACAGGCATAAGCCATCGCGCCCAGCCTACGGAATTGAATTTATTTTTAAAAATTTATGTGTTGGATTTTTGTATTTTGCATCATGCTTAGGAAGGTCTCGCCTCAAGCTTCTAAAGATGCGTCTTCTGTTGCTTTCTAGACTTTGTGGTTTTATTTTTTACATTGAAATCTCAGATCCATCTGAAATTTATTTTGGTATGAGGTGTGAGACATTCAACTTTATTTTTTCTGGATGGCTCCCCGGCTTCCCAGGTGTGGAGGGGTTTTTGAATGATCTGTTTTTATCACTGATTTGACATTCTGTCTTTGTCACATGCCACATTCCTTATCTGTTTGAGTCTGTTTCTGGACTCGGCGCCGTTGGTCTTCGTGCCTATTCTTGTGCCAGTATCACTCTGTTTTAACCACTGTGGGTTTTTTTTGTTTTGTTTTGTTTTTTCTTAAGACGGAGTTTCGCTCTTGTTGCCCAGTCTGGAGTGCAGTGGCGCAATCTCAGCTCACTGTAACCTCCGACTCCCAGGTTCAAGTGATTCTCCTGCCTCAGCCTTCCAAGTAGCTGGGATTACAGCCATGCGCCACCACCATGCCTGGCTAATTTTTGTATTTTTTGAGTAGAGGCGGGGTTTCACCATGCTGGCCAGGCTGGTCTTAAACTCCTGACCTCAGGTAATCCGCCTGCCTCGGCCTCCCAAAGTGCTGGGATTACAGGCGTCAGCCACCGCGCCGGGCCACATCCTTCCTTTCCTAACACCCATCTGTGAACAGGCCTCGCTCTGCCACTGCTCAGCGGAGTCTGTCCTCATGAGGCTGCTTTTTGTTTTGTTTTGTTTTGTTTGTTTGTTTGTTTTGAGACAGAGTCTCGCTCTGTCACCCAGGCTGGAGTGCAGTGGTGTGATCTCGGCTCACTGCAACCTCTGCCTCCTCAGTTCAAGCGATTCTCCTGCCACAGCCTCCTGAGTAGCTGGGATTACAGACATGCACCACCACGCCTGGCTAATTTTTGTATTTTTAATGGAGATGGGCTTTCACCATCTTGGCCAGACTGGTCTTGAACTCCTGACCTCAGGTGATCCACCCGCCTCAGCCTCCCAAAGTGCTGGGATTACAGGCCTGAGCCACCACGCCCAGCCCTGATAAGGCTGTTACACCTCAGCATCCCGGACACAATTCGGTTACTTAGAACATCAGCAACGGAGCTGTGCTGCTCTACAAAGATCTCAGCGATGTCTGATCCAGCCCCCTGTGGTACAGATGGGGAAACTGAGGCACAAAGCAGCAGCGTGATCTGTGGAAGATCACAAAAGGAGACAGGGGGGTGTCAGGCACAACTGTCAGCACCAGAGTTTATTGGGCACCTCTGAGGGGCCGGGTGTAGGTGGAGTCCGAGGGGCCAGGTGCAGGTGGAGGACCTGCCGTTGTTGTCTGGTTTTACCCTCTCTCGTAAGGCTAGGCCTGAGTCCTGGCGAGAAGGGCGAGGCGCAGAGAGGCAGTGGACTGGCCTGAGGCCGCACCACCAGCGGGGCGGGGAGGACCAGGTCTGGAGCCAGGAGGTCTACACCTCTGGGGTCTGCTGATCTCCAGCTCTGCTGGCCTGCAGTGTTTTGGGTGCTGGCCTCTGCTGGGAGCTGGGGGAGGGTGGGGTGGCCTGGCAGAGGCCAAGGAGCCCAGCCCCACTTGAATCCAAGGCCGCGTGTCTGCAGGTTGGGGGTATCAGGGAGCAAGTCCAGCCACCTGGAAGAGGAGCCGAGGCAGAGGCTGAGGGTCCAGACAGAGGCCTCCTGCCTGCCCAGCTCTGCCAGTCGCTGTCACACACCGATGCTTGCAGAGACATAACAGGGTGTGGAGGCGACCTGGTGGCCTGGCAGGACCCCCAACAGGCACAGTCACCCGGGATCCGGCAGAGGACACCTCGTCAGGGCAGGCCTTGTGTGCAAAAACAGGTGCTGCGGGCCCAGCCTGCCCAGCCTGGGGCCCAGACTCCACAAGATCTGGGGCTGCACCCAGCCCCCTGCCAGCCCCCTGCCTTCCCTCCATTTTCACCACCACATGCTTCTCTCTCTCCTCGTTCAGTCTCCCTACCAAAGCTTAATTCCTGCCCTTTCATCAAGCCGTGTTTGCACATGAGGTGCTGTGCCAGGCTGAGGACCTCACTGCCAGCTGGGCCTGGCAAGGAGAGGGGACCTGACTCATCCTGGGAGCCCAGGGTGGTGGGGCTTTCCCCGCTTGGGCCAGGGTAGTGGTGAGGAGGCTGTCTCCGGAGAGGCTGAGGTGAGGGCAGGAGTAGGGAGAAGATTTAGGGTCGTGGCAAGGCTGGCCTAGGCCCTGTGGGGTGGCAGGAGAGGGCAGAGCCCGGGACTCAGGTCCCCACTTCCAGCGGAGGCTGGGCTGTCAGGAGGGCCACACCCTCATCCACTCCTCAGTGCCCCCTTGTCCACTCCAGAGGACACAGTGGTCCCTGCCCCTTGGCCTCCCACCCTTGGCTCACAGCGCTCTGCTGGGAACTCCCCTCACTCCCCTTGAGTAACTGGGGTCCTTTGTTCCCCAGAGCAGTGAGCCAAATGGTGAATGGTGGCCCCCAAGAGCCATGTCCACCTCCCAAGCCCCGGAACCTGCAGATGTGCAGATGGAAACTTATTTGTTTGTTTGTTGGTTTGTTTGTTTGTTTGTTTTTGGAGACAGACTCTCACTCTATCCCCCAAGCTGCAGTGCAGTGGCACGATCTCGGCTCACTGCAACCTCTGCCTCCCGGGTTCAAGCGATTCTCATGCCTCAGCCTCCTGAGTAGCTGGGATTACAGGCATCCACCGCCACACCCGGCTAATTTTTGTATTTTTAGTAGAGACGGGGTTTCACCACATTGGCCAGGCTGGTCTTGAACTCCTGACCTCAAGAGATCTGCCTGTCTGGGCCTCCCACAGTGCTGGGATTTCAGGTATGAGCCGCCGCAAAGCCCAGCTGGAAACTTACTTGGAATTAGGGTCTTCGCAATTGTGATCGAGGTAGGGATCTCCAGCAGATGATATTATCCTGGAGTACCTGGAAGGGCCCTAAATCCAGTGACAGGTGTCCTTCTAAGAGTCAGAAGAGGAGACACAGACACAGAGAACAGGAGGCCACTCGGCAGTGGCGTGTGGAAATCTGAGTAGACAGTGGCTGAGGCTTCCCCCGTGCCCGTCTGCCCCATCCAGGCTCCAGGAAGAAGGAGGCGTCTGTCCTTTTCTCTCTCACGCTGTGTCCTCAGCACCTAGAACGTAACAGGTATTTGTCTGCGGATGGACACAAAAAGAGGCGAGACTGGATCAGAGATCCCAGCGAGGGGCGCCCAGGCTCCAGGGCCGGAGTTGCTGCGGGGCTTGGACAAACCCCAGGTGCTGGCGGCATCACTGCGGGCTCCTTTGACTTCAAGACCCATAAGTGTAAGGCCGGGTGCGGTGGCTCACGCCTGTAATCCCAGAACTTTGGGAGGCTGAGGTGGGTGGATCACGAGGTCAGGAGATCGAGACCGTCCTGACTAACACGGTGAAACCCCGTCTCTACTAAAAATACAAAAAAATTAGCCGAGCGTGGTGGCGGGCGCCTGTAGTCCCAGCTACTCAGGAGGCTGAGGCAGGAGAATGGCATGAACCTGGGAGGCGGAGCTTGCAGTGAGCCGAGATCGTGCCACTGCCCTCCAGCCTAGGCGAGAGAGCGAGACTCCATCTCAAAAAAAAAAAAAAAGACCCATAAGTGTTCCCAGTCTTCCAGAAAACGCTGATTGCATCTAAAGAAGTAATCCCATAAACTGGAGGTAAATCTGTGCAAGAACGCGGGCTTTGGTTAAGATGTTTTTGGACAGGTGGAAACCAGCCAGCTCTGATGGTTCCAGCATGGGAGTGTGTGGCACGAGGCATCACTGTCGTGACCATGCAGTCATCGCGCTGCGCTGCTGGCCTGGCACCTCCCAGATACCAAACACCCAGACAGCACCTCCTGCTGAAATCCCCACAAACACGGCCGGGGGACACTGAGGCCCAGAGGGTGGGGTGTGGGGGTGGCCTAGGGGCATGAGCCAGGCTCTGGGCCCCTCCCCACACCGGGGCTAGCTATTTCTCTTCCTGAGTGATGAGAACTTCGAGGCAGGGACGTTCTCTGAAAAGTCAGATACAACCTGAGCCCGCTGTGGTGCAGCAGTCGAGCCGCCGGGCGCCCCCACAGCTGTGGCCCAGGAGCCCTGCCCTGGGGAACCCTGATTTCCTGGCGGGAGGCTGTGTCTGTGGGACTCTGATTCACAATAGCGGGAAGATTCCAAGTGACAGGGTGAGGCTGTCAGTCCCAAGCCACGTCCCCTGAGAACACCATCAACCTGGAGTGTAAAATGTGACAAGGAAGAGGCTGGAAGGGGCCGCCCTCCCATCCAACTCCCCGGGGTCCGTGAGGCAGACCCTCACCTGCAAGTTTGCAGCCCGGACCAGGCAGCTTCTCAGGAAGCTGAGCCGGGAAGCTCTGTTGGGGAGCACTCTCCCCACCCAGCAACGTTCAGGGGCCTGGCCTGGGGCGGGGCCTGCAGTCAGAGGTCCCTGAGGCTGGGGGCCCACATGAGCCCAGCAGGGACTGCCATTCCCAAAGAAGTTATTTTTATGCCATAAATGCTTGTGGGAAAGTGAGGGGGACCCATGGGAGGCAAGGGAAACATTGAGACCCCAGTCACGGGCAAGAAGGAAGGAACTGTTTGCTCCAATGAGGCTGCGCCCACCCCAGCCTGGGGAGGGACATGTGGGCGGGGCACCACAGGAGGAACAAGCTGGCCTTCTCCCACCTGGCTGAATGCCAGGGGTCAGGGGGAGGGTGGTGGCCCCACATCACAGGGCCCCTGGTCCTCCCAGGGGATGTGGCTGGGCGCTGGGGGAGGGGCTTGGAGCTCCACACTGGGGCCAGGCGCCTGGCCTCCGAAGGAGATGTGGGGTCTCTGGGACCCTCACCTCTGCCTTCAGCTCCGATTCAGGGCTCATTCTGGCCACTGAGCATGGCCGGGGATGGGGGCCCTTCCCCACACACTGGGTGCTGAAATGAGCCTGTTCAGACAGGACCCACGCACTTTGTCTCCCTCAAAATCCAGGTGCCTCCTTCAGTTCCCAGCTGTGTTGAGCCACCTGGGGCCCTCGGTGGCCAGGGCAGCCCCGGCAGGGCAGGGATGGTGTCTGCCCAGCTCTGCCTTGGGCCAGGCCCCCAGACCGTTTGAGGCTTCAGCCTCAAACCGGGACCTCCAGCAGGGTGAGCCTCCTGCAGGCAGTGCCCTTCCCCTGTGCTCACCTGCAGCCTCGGGGGCCCAACCCAAGACCCCCTTAGAAGGTAGCACATCCTGCTGGGAACACCCGCCCCCGCCTGGGCCTCCCCTCCCTCACCCCTACCTCTCCTTCACTCAGTCACTCGCTCGCTCACTCATTCACTCACTCCTTCACTCACTCACTCACTCATTCACTCACTCATTCACTCATTCCCTCACTCATTCACTCCTTCGCTCACTCAGTCACCCACTCATTCACTCACTCGCTCACTCATTCACTCACTCATTCATTCACTCACCCACTCATTCACTCACTCGCTCATTCACTCACTCATTCCCTCACTCATTCTCTCACTCACTCCCTGACTCATTCACTCACTCACTCATTCACTCACTCACTCACTCATTCACTCACTCATTCACTCATTCACTCGTTCACTCACTCATTCACTCACTCATTCACTCACTCACTCATTCACTCACTCATTCACTCACTCACTCATTCACTCATTCACTCACTCACTCATTCCCTCACTCATTCCCTCACTCATTCTCTCACTCACTCCCTGACTCATTCACTCACTCACTCATTCACTCACTCACTCATTCATTCACTCGTTCACTCACTCATTCACTCACTCATTCACTCACTCATTCACTCATTCATTCACTCATTCACTCACTCACTCACTCACTCACTCATTCACTCACTCATTGACTCTCAGTCACTCACTCATTCACTCATTCATTCATTTGCTCACTCATTCATTCACTAACTCACCCACTCAATCACAAACTCATTCACTCATACACTCACTCATTCACTCTCACTTACTCATTCAGTCGCTCACTCACCCACTCACTCATTCACTCACTCATTTGCTCATTTACTCACTGAATCACTCACCCATTCACTTACTCAGTCACTCACTCATTTTCTCACTCATTCATTCACTCATTCGTCCATCCATTTATTCAACAGATGTTGTCTGAGCCCAGCTGTACACCAGACACAGAGATAAGGGAGGTAGGGAGACAGGAAAAAGGGAGGAAGGAGGGAGCCTCATGGCATAGGAACCAACTGACCGCCTCTGTATCCAGTGCCCTGTGGGCTGTTGCAGGCAGGAGGCACTGGATGTTCCTGGGGAAGGTTGCCACCCGTGTCACAGGTGGGGCCAGGCCTGCCGTGTGGCCCACCGGCCCCTGTGGCTGTTCTTCTGCACTGGAGTCTCTCCTGGTAGGCACCATGCACCGTGGAAGCCTGAAACGGGTCCTGGGACAGCAGGACAGGACAGCGTGTGTTTCTGAGGCCTCTCAGCTCCCTGAGACATAGGTGGGCAAAGGGGACACTGCCAGCCACACCTTCCTGGCCTTGCCCTCAAGGTACCTGGAGTCAGGTGCTTTGTCTCCAGAGAGACCCAGGGATGGGCCAAGCATGAGCTGCCCCTGACCCACTGAGCACCTGTCACTGAGGGAGGGCCACCCCCCACTATCCTGGCCCAGCTCAGGGAAGCCCACCTGTGCCTCCTTGGGTTCCCAGCCACGCTGAGCCACCTGGGGCCTTCCATAGCCAAGACAGTGCCTGGCAGGGTGGGGCAGAGATGGAGTTTGTCTGCATCCACCTGTGCCTGCCTGTGCCCAACTGTGCCAACCTGTGTCTGCCTGTGCCCACCTGTACTCACCTGTGCCTACCCATGCCCATTGTGCCTGCCTAGGGCCTTATCTGATGGGCCTGCTGCATCCCTGGAGAGCCTCTCTCTGCCTCTCCTTGCTTGGGGGCACCCCTCCAGGCTGGCTAGCCGGCTCCAGCCCATCTCAGTGTGGCCTGAGATAAGGGCCCAGCTCAAAGCTGCTTTGTTCAGCCAACAAAAGGACATTTCTGCAGCACCCTGGGAGCCGGGCCATGGGCTGGCCCGGGCTGGCCCAGGCTGGGGAGGCCCGGGCCCAGTGCAGGCACCAGCTCGAGAAACCCTAGCCTGGCCCTGGTTGTACCTCAGGGGCTGGGGACGCTCCCGCCATAGGCTTCCCAGGCCCTCAGGTCCACAGGCGGTGTCTCCTTTCTATGCCCGGCCTGGGTTGGGCCCCACCTGTGGCTGGTGCCGCCCATTGCCCAGCCCCTGCCTTTGAGGCCTGGAGCCTTCACATCCATGGCAAAGAAGGCCACCCGTGCAGAGTGGAGCAGGTGCACAGCCAGGACCCTGAATACCCAGCCCTGCCCCCTGGCCTTTGCCCAGGGTGTCCCCTCTGCAGGTGCACTTTCCCCACAGCTTCCCCGGGAAACTGACTTGAGGCCACTGGGGGCTGGATGCAACCCCTGGGGAGGCAGGGGCAGTGCCGGGGCAGAGGGGCAGCCCCAGCTGAGGGCCCTGGCATTGGGAGTGGGTTGAAATGTGGCCCCCCAGGATGCATCCACCCAGAACCTCAGAGTGTGAACTTACTCTTTGCAGATGGAATTAAGGTGGGGATCTCGGGGTGAGACCTCCCTGGCCTCGGGTGAGTTCTAAACGCAATGTCAAGTGTCCTCGTGCCAGCGGGAAAGGCACAGAGGCCAGGGATGCTGGAGTGAGGGAGGCAGAGGCCGTACTGGCCACCGGAGCTGGGAGGGGCGGGAAGGGCCTCCTGAGGGAGCGCAGCCCTCCTGACACCTGCATCCCAGGCTGTTGGCCTCCAGAAATGGGAGGGGATGCATTTCTGCTGTAAGCCACCCAGTCTGTGGTACTTCGTTACGGGAACTGGAGGACAGGCTTTCAAGGGAATGTGACAAAAGCAGGGTGAAGGACCAAGGCCCGATGGCCTCAGGACTCCTACCCCCACAGCATGGCCAGGGGCTTCCTTGGGGCCCGCCAAGTTCTTGGGACCCTCCCAGGCTAGTCAGGGCTCCCAGCAGGAGCCCCCTGCACCGGGAGGGCCGTGTCCCCTGCTCCATGGGACCGCAGCACCCACTGTCACACACACACAGCCACTGTCCCGTCAGGCACCCACATCCCCATGGGGCCCGGCTCAGCCAAGGGTTGCCAGCCTCCCGGGGTGTCCTTGACAGCTGGGGGAGGCTGGCCTTGGCCCCATCTCTCCCTCCCCCACTGCTGGGGGTCTGAGGCCCTCCCACTTCCTCTCCTCTTCCCCTAAGGTCCTGTCACAATGAGGAGCTCCCAGGGGCCGGCGCTGCAGCCACCCTCCCCGGGCAGGCTGGAGCCGGCCTTCCTTCCACCTCGCCCTCCACTTCCCACGGGCAAGCTGCTCGCAAGGCAGCCGGCATGCTCGGGTCACGAGGTCAAGGGCAGCAGGAGTGACCAGGGAGTTGCAGTCACCCTGCCCCGTGCCACAGCCTCGTTCACAGGAGGGAAATCAGGCAGGCCCAGAGAGGGCAAGCAACCTGTATAAGATCACACAGCCAGCGCAGGGTGAGGCCTGGGCTCTGGGCACCTGACTCTCACGTGTCGGTTGCCTCTGCTCCTCCCTCCCTCAGTGTTGGCTGCCCCCTGAATCTGTCATCCAGGGACCAGCAAACAGAAGTGTCTGAATGAGGCAACAGCATGGCCCCCGCCCCAGCAGTTAAAGGTTTGAGGCAGATCCCCATAGGACTTTGGGCCAACACCCCCAACTCTCTGAGCGGGACAGGGAGATGGGGCCAGCGGGTGGAGATGGGCAGCCCAGGGTGAGCACGTGGGCAGGGAAGGCCTCTCTGGGAGGAGACGTGGGGAGGAGCAGGGAGCTCGCTGGGCAGTTTTCCACCTGGGCCCTGCATCCCTTTCCCGGCTACTGGCGCTCTCTCAGCTCAGCATGGATTGATTTCTTCATTCATTCTCTGCTCGAAGATCTGCTGAGCCTCTTGAGAGTCAGGCTCTGTCAGGGTGTAGCAGTGCCCTCCCTCCCCCAAGACCCTGCATGGGAGGGGCTCGCCCAGCGAGGATGAGGCACCTACCCCTGCCATGGCGAGGGCCCCCCAGGGTTCCAGCCAAGGCTAGGAGGATGGATGGGGGTCACGTAAGCCACCAGAGGGGACAGCGAGGTGCCCCAGACAAACAGACCAGAACCCTGGGGTGGCTGGAGGGCGAGGGCAGGGGGCAGGCTCTTCCAGGCGGGGCTGCAGGAACTGAGCCCTGCAGTCAAGGGGAGGGCAGAGGGTGGCTGGAGCTGGGCTTCCCAAAGATGCTTTGGCTGCAGGGAGTGGCTGGGGAGGCGGCCCACAGAGCCAGCAGCTCTGGAGGCCATAGAGAGGGGCCAGGCCCCACCAGCACCCTACCTACCTGCTGAAGCATAAAGAAGGAGACCGGCCCCACACCCATCCCCATCCCTCGCTGACACACAACACCTGCATGTGCCTGCAGGAGATACCCACAGCCGTTCATCCCGGGACGCAGCGGGCAGGGTCATCCTGGGAGGCATCAGGCAGGGTCATCCCGGGATGCAGCGGGCAGGGTCATGAGCCCCCAGGGCCCTGTTTGCAAGACTCCCCACCTAGGCCAGGGGGATGAGGTGGGGAGCAAAGGCTCTTCCAGATGGCGGGAGGCCCAACAAGTCCCCAAGGTCCCCAGCGTGGCGGATGCCCAGTCCCTCTGTGTGGGGAGCAGGCTCGGCAGGGCACAGGTCCACGGTCTGCTTGGAGAGCAAGGGTGTCCCTCCACATCCCAGGGGACAGCTGCTGCCTCCCTCCACACAAGGCCTGAGAATGGCTGTGGCAGCCGCAGGCTTCAGGGGCCAGGCCTGCACCACACTGCATCATGGTCTTCTCTCAGGCTCTGCCTCCTCAGCTACAGCCTGCGGCAAATTCTCCTCTGAACCCTCACCCAGGCAAAGTGGGCTAGGAAAAGGACAGGGGGTGGGGAGACGCACAGAAGGGGCGCCAGGGGCCACT
This sequence comes from Gorilla gorilla gorilla, assembly GCF_029281585.2. Taxonomy (NCBI): domain Eukaryota; kingdom Metazoa; phylum Chordata; class Mammalia; order Primates; family Hominidae; genus Gorilla; species Gorilla gorilla. The sequence goes on from NC_073237.2 coordinate 132,997,595, forward strand.
GTCACACGCACAAAGCCGGCGTGGGATTCCCGGGGAGAATGACATTCAGGTGTGCACGTGTGAGAAAGTGTGCGTGTGCACCAGTGCTTGCTCACCTGAGTCCACACGCAGGTGTGCAGGTGTGTGCCCGTGTGTGTAGAGGGGTGCATGTGTGTGCCTCTACATGTGAGGGGTGCATGTGTGTGCATGTGTGAGAGTGTGTACGTGTGTGTGCTTGCTCACGCGAGTGTCCACACACGGGTGCTCCAGTGTGCATGTGCGTGTGTGCTCGTGAGTGCTTGTTTGCATGTGTGTGCACTCACATACGTGTATGCCAGTGTGTGAACATATCTGTGCATGACCTCGATGGTGTAGATTGCACATGTATGCTTGTGTGAGTTTGTGTATGTGTGTGCCTGTGTATGCACACTGTGTGAGCATGTGCATATGTGGGAACAAGTGTACACATGTATGCACACGTGTATCCACACGTGTGTGTGCCTCTGTGTGTGCAGGGCAAGAGGGTGGGGACGCCATCGGGGTCTGTGGCCCAGGCGAGCCTCCCGGAGGGCGTGGCTCTGGTGAGTGGCGGTGCCTGGCAGAAGCTGGCCCTCCAGGAACCCTCCACAGTGACGATGGGTTGAGCAAGGCCTGCGGGGCTGAGCCTCCAGCCATCGCCAGGGTGCTGTGATGAGGCAGCCAGGGAGGCCGAGCGGGACCTGAGGGTGCAGCACTGGGCCGAGGCCAAGCTGGGACCCAAAAGGGGCCTGTGCTGCCCATCTGGGTGGGTCAGCCCCGGGCCCTCCTCAGTCTCCCCATCCGAGCTCATGTGTCCATAGCCCCGATCCCGTCTGCGCTGGGCTCTGCAGCTTCCTCTTCTTCCTCGCTTCCTCCCGCACCCCCCTCCCCACAGGCAACAGTCCCAACATCTGGTTGGCGTTTCCAGCAAAGCCGGGGGCGGGGCCGGCGGGAGCCAGAAGAGCAGCTGCGGACAGTGTGGGAGTCTCCGGCGGGGCTGTGAGAACCAGCACTAGCCGGATGGTTGCGTTCCCAGTGCAGCCCCCGCCAGTGCGGTGGGGGTGGTGGAGACCAGGGAGGAGAGGTGACTGGGTCACAGCCACTCCGGAGGCCTGGCGCCTCCCTCAGACACGGCTCTGCTGGAGGAGGGGGCCGTGGGCTGCCGAGCCTCCACCCCAGCCTCCAGGCAGCACAGGGCGAGGGCCTGCCCTTGCTCCTGGGCCCCCTGCGGTCATCGCACCCCAGCCTCGGTTCCCTCCTCTCTGAAATGGGCCCTGACGGTACCTGCCTCATGAGCTGTGGGGAGGACTCCAGGAGCTCAGGCTCGGAGGTCGCTGCCCAGTGTGGTAGGGGTGGCCTCACCCCTCGGGCCCACTCCCGGCTGTGTGGGTTCATCCATCCTACAGCAGCGAGGGCTGCGGAGGACACCGTGCAGGCCTGGAGTCAGACTGGGCTCCGAAGCCCGGCAGCAGGGTCTCAGGGTGTCAGCCCAAAAGCCAGGCTGGCCCACTGCCCAGCAGGTGGGCACCAAGGCGGGGGCCTGGTGCAGCATCTCCAGCCTCAGCAGGGTTAACTCCCAACCCCAACCCAGCCCTGGCTGCAAGGGGGGTGCTGGGCCAGTTGCGGGGGAGGCGGGGGCGGGGGCGGGGGGTACTCAGCTCCAGGAGCCTGGTCAGGATCAGGCCTCCCGCGTGGCTCAGCCCTTCCGGGTGAGGTCATGGGAAAAACTGCCTCAGACACCCCCAAGACAAGGACCCCCAAGGCTGCCTGCGGGTTAATAGTGGCTCCTCCCAGCTGCAGGGGCCGCTCAGCCAGACCCTGGCTCCTGAGCAGGTGTGCGCCCCCCAGGTCCCAGGTTGCACACCCCCATGGGGGCGGGGGAGACAGTTTCCTGCTTCTCAGACTTCTCACGCCGGGGCTTCTTTCCGGCTGCGGCTTTGCTTTTGTTGTGTTTTTTTGTTCACTCCCCCTCCCCCCTGGAGTCAGTCTCAGGAAAGCTTCTGGGGCGATGGGAGCAGCGGAGGAGCCCAGGCCGGAAAGGGGACAATTAAACCCAGGGAAGAAAGGGTTAACCCTGACTCCGCCCCCCCCCCCCCCCATTCACCAGGAAATAAACAAGGAGCTTTGTTTCCATTCACCCTGAAAAATACAAGGATTTCCTCTCCCACTGGTCTGCACTGTCCTCCAAGGACCCCTCAAACCCAGAGGGGCAGGGCAGGAAGGGGACCCTGAGGTGGGCAGGGGTCCCTGGGCTTCCGGAGACAGGGAGATGTTTGGAAGGTTCAGCTCAGCCTGGGTCATGGCAGGTGACCCAGAGCCACTGAGAGCAGGGTGAACCTGGGGCCTGTCCTCACCCACCCACTCACCCCTCTGTTCCTGGAGGCCCTGCCGTATGTGGCTTGCAGAGGCCGGGCCGATGAGGGCCTGCCCCCAGGAGCGCACTACAGGCTAGAGAGGAGGCTCCCACCCTCGCAGCCCCCATCAAAGCCATGGAGGGGAGAGAGCCACGCTGGGAGAAGTCGTGTGTGCCCCGGACGGTCTGGAAAGGCCTCTGGGGCCCTGAGGGACAGGAAGGGGGCCTGGGCATCCCCAGCAAAAGCGTATACAAGGCCTTGTGGCAGGTAGGCTCCCGGGCCTCCAAAACAGACAGGGAAAGTGGAGGCCACTGGATGGTGGGGCCCATCCCGAGGGAGCCCAGCTGCTGGGAGGCATTTTGCATCTTGATGTGATGACAGTGGGAAGTCCCAGGGCAGCTCTGAGCAGGGGATGCTGCCTGCACCTTAGAAACTGCAGCTGTGGGTTGGGCGTGGGGGTTGAGGGAGGAGAGAGGTGAGTGGGAACAGGGGTCCTGGCCTGGACATGCCACGTGGGTGGGGTGCCGTTTGCTGAGGCAGTGTGAGCAGAAGAGGCAGGGGTGGTGGGGAGGGGATCTGGTTTGGGATGTGTTCAGTCTGAGAGGCGTATGGGGAAGTGGCTGACCCTAGACCTGGGAGGGGGGTGCAGGTGGGACCTGACGAGGCCTCCCTGAGAGGGCAGTGGAGGAGGCACGGTCTGAGGACGGGACCTGGCGGGGGGCCTGAGTCTATCAGAGGCAAGGAAGGGGTGAGGCCGTGGTCAGCTCCCGGGGTGTGTGGGCTCCGCACGGCCTGGTGGGAGCAAGGTGCGGGATCCTTATCTGTTCAAGTGGGGACAGTGAGTGAGTGCACTGAGCCCGAGAGGTTGAGACACTATAGGAAACAGCAGCGGCTCAAAGAGCGGAGGAAATCTGTGGATGCCCCCAGCATGCGATGTCCCCCCCCCGCCATGTGACACACCCACCATGCGATGTCCCCCCCCACCATGTGACACACCCACCATGCGATGTCCCCCCGCCATGTGACACACCCACCATGCGATGCCCTCTCATCCAGTGTGATCCCCCCACACTGTTCAGTGCTCCCCCCACCACGCGATGCCCCCCTCCACAGTGCGATGCCCCCTACTGTGTCCCCTTGGACCTCTGCCACCTCCATCAAGGTGTCATCTGCTGGTGACACCTGTGCCCTCACCCACTTGGTTCTCGGGCCAGAATTGGCACCATCTGGGGCAGCCAGGGGCCCTGCGGGGCTGCTCCAAGTTCTGCACCATTTCCCAACCCGGGGGACAGAGCCCTGACCCACGCTGGGAGCCGGCAGCACACCTGCCAGTTACCTCCCGTCCTCCATCCACCCCCATCCTGTGCCGCCTGCCTTCCCAAATAGATGGCATCAATGTGCATCCTGGTCCTCGGGGGTGCTTCCAAGAGCCACACTAAGTCAGCTGGGGCCAGAAGGGACTCTGGGAGGGGGCTCGGGATGGCTGAAGGAGCCCCACTGCTGGGGCAGTGGAGGGTGACAGCCCTGGGGTGCAGTGCAGTGTTGGACCTCCGCCATGGCGACTGGGAAGGGCTGTGGGAGCCGGAGGCCCCTGCCACGCGGTTCTCCAGCATTCAGGAGTTATGGAGGCCACAGTGACCATGAGGACGTGGGAGCCGTGGCTACTGGCCAGTGTCACAGTTGGGGCCCGGCTGGTTTCAGCTGACCTCTCCTCTGGCCATGGGACACAGTAAGGGCATTCCAGTAAGGGAATTGCAGAGGAGGCTCCTGGAAGTCTCCCAGGCTGGGATCAGGGCTCTGACCCAGAAGGAGTGGGCCTGAGTGCTGGCCTGGGCCACCTGGGTGGGTCTGTTTGGGAGGATGACCTCCCAGAAGTGCCTGCTCCTCCTCCATCATCTCTGCCTCCCCATAGAGTCCCGAGGACACCCTTAGTGGAAGGCGTCAGGAAAGCTGCCGTCAGCTGCAGCAAGAGAAAAATCCTTCACAGTGTCCTAGACGTGGCCGGCTCCCAGATCCAGAGCCCGCAATTGGAGGGGCGGCCAGGTGCCCTTGAGGAAGGACCCTACAACACAAAAGCACACATGCACAGTTCCCCCACTGCATCCCCAGAGGGACCACTGGCCATTTACTAGAGGAACTGGACGCTAGAGAAAGGGCCCACCCGCTCCATCAGTGCTGTCTGATGTCCAGCCTGGCTGACGCCAGTATCAGGAGACCACAGTGACCTCATGGCATGGCCCCTGTTAAGGCAGGAAAGGATGGACACTGGGTGATAAATGGGGCCCTGGGCCAGCTCCATCCAGTGGGCCCCTAGGTCCCTGGGCCACTCTGTGGCCACTCCCCTTGGCCTGAGTGCGTGGTTGGAGGAAGGGCTGGATGTGGCAGCTGGCAAAGCCCTTCTGTCACTTCCTTCTGTGGCGTAAGAGCCTGGATGGCTGAAAAAACCAAGTTGAAACTCCCAAAACCATGACTCCCCATGCGTACACACCAAGATGGGAAACCCAAAGCAGATGCCTTCTGAGATGGCATGGATTCGTGCCACCCAGAAAGCCTTGACAAATACACACACAGTGGTCCCAGCCTATTCTCATCGAGTTCAGCAGTCCGGCCCCTGCGGAGGTCAGACAGACCACGGCAGGTGGGTGACGGTCAACCTAACAAGCCGGGAGTCCTAGCCACAGCCACTCTGCCAGAGGTGATGTCTGGACTGGAACAGGCCAACACAAGCTCGAGCACCCGGCCTGGGGCTCCCGGGAGGCAAGTCTGGAGACCGCACGGATCCCAGTCCCTGTTGGGGTGGAAGGAGCATCATAAGCAGTCTGCACACGCATGGGAAGGACAGTAGTGCACGTGCACGACCCCTCCCAGGGTGGTGACTACGTTCCTGCTCTCCACACAGCCCTGTGACTCGCGGGCCATCCAGACGTTTCTTGGAACGTCGTGAGAGCTCACTGCACAAAGGCTATGGAGTTAATCTTCTGGGGAAGCAGGAGTCGCATTCTGATGCTTTGTGCTTGTGTGCCAGAGGACAGACAGTAAACCCACCAAGATTCTGGGGCTACCATATCCGCTTTCAGGGGTTCAGTGGTCTGGGATGTGATGGCAGGGACTAATGCACCCTCGGAGACTGCAAGGAGACAGGTGGTCTCCTCCACATAAAGAACAAGTTATTCAGCCTGGGCAACACACTCAGACCCATCCCCTGCCTGTGGTCCCAGCTGCTTGGGAGGCTGAGGCAGGAGGATCCCTTGGTCCCAGGAGGTAGAGGCTACAGTGAGCTGTGGTCACACCACTGCATGCATTCTGGGCGGCAGAGTGAGACCACATCTGTAACAAAGAACAAGTGATTGCTCCTCACACCTACACCAAGGAAGCAGTGCAATGCTTGGCTGTCTCTTTGGGTTCAACAGGCAGCTTCGGCAACGCTCTGCCCATTTGTTAGATGACCCAGAAGATGATCACTTTCGAGTGGGGCCCAGAACAAGAGAGGGCCCTGCATCAAGCTCCGACAGTGGTGTCAAGACCCCGAGCCACTGGAGGCGTCCATGCAGATCCAGACACTTGGAGCCCCCCAGACAGCTGCAGCCTAGGGGGCCTCCAGGATTCCAGGGCAAGTTCATGGCATCTGCTAGCAGAGAGGCCCCCTCCAGAGCCTCAGAATGTGACCTTACCAGGAAATAGAGGTTTGGAAAATGGAATTAAAGATCTCAAGATGAGACTGTCCTGCATGTAGGGTGAGCCTTTAACCAAAGGACTGCTGTCTTTATAAGAAGAGGAGAGGATGCAGAGACACAGGGGAGAAGCCACATGAAAACGGAGGCAGAGACTGGAGCCAGGCGGCCACAAGCCAGGAATGCCTGCAGCATCAGAAGCTGGAGGAGGCAGAAAGGACCCTCCCCTGGAGCCTCTGGAGGGAGCACGGCCCTGGGACACCCGGGTCTCTGACTTCTGGCCTCCAGAGCGGGGAGAGCACATTTTGGGTGCTTTATGCCCCCCAATCTGTGGCCCTTAGTTACAGCAGCCCCCAGACACGGAGAGCATCTGACCTTGGGTCCTGGAATGACCCTGTCAGAGCCACCCGCATCTGTCGCTGGAATGACCGTGTCCGGGCTGCCCGCGTCTGTCACCGAGTCATGAGTCCAGGCAAGAGTGTACTGGGTGTGGGTGACCCTGGGCAGCCCTTAACCAGCGACAGGCCCGAGCCAGCCCCAGAGCTGCTGGGCCAGCTCACCTTGGCTGCCTGGCTACCCCATCTGTAGCGAGGCTTCTTGGGAGAAGGATGGGGGTGGGACCATGGGAGGGGACACATGGAGTGCTTGGCAGCGCAGACAGTCCCAGCTCCACCTCCACCACTGAGGCCCATGGGGTGAGGCTCCAGCCCCCGGTTTGGGTTGCAGGGGAGCGTATGGCACCCTTTAGCGGCCACCTTCTCCTTCTCTCTCATCGATCCCGTCCCCACTCCTCCTGCCCCTCCCCATGAGCCGCGGTCCCAGGGCTGCCTCTGGAAAACCCCAGTGAAGACCCCAGCCGCACCTGCCTCCGGAGAATCCCAGGCTCCAGCCAGCCTCGCTCCCTCATCCTCGAATCCTCGGCTTTGTCCTCACTGTCTCCGACAGCCTCTTCTCTTTGGTCCCCAGCCCCAGTACACCCTGGCTCTCAGTCTCTTAACCTTCTGTTCCCTTGTCTCTGGCTTCCACAGAACCATGAGCCCTGTGTAGGTAGGGGTTCATCTGTCCTGCCATCACAGCCTGGGGTCCGTCTGTCCTGACATGACATCCTGGGGTCCGTCTGTCCTGACGTCGCATCCAGGGGTCCGTCTGTCCTGATGTCGCATCCGGGGGTCCGTCTGTCCTGACGTCACATCCTGGGGTCCGTCGGTCCTGACGTCGCATCCTGGGGTCCGTCTGTCCTGATGTCTCATCGTGGAGCCCAGTGCAGAGCTGGCAACCAGTGGGTCCCCAGGGAGGGTTTGTTGAATGAATGGCCGACCTCGGATGTTGAATGAATGACAATGAACCCTGCCCCCAGAGGAAATGAGGCCCCAGCTGTGGATGGACAAAGAAGCTTAGAGGAACACAGGCAAGAAAATTAAAAAATAAATTTGCACTAAACTTCTCTGCATCATAGGACGCTGTCAAGAGTGAAAAGGCAACCCAAGAATGGGAGGACACACTTGGAAGTTATATGTCGGATAAGAGGTTCATATCCAGAATATATTTAAAAACTCCCACAACTCCGCAAGAAGAAAACCAAACAACCCAATTAAAAACAGGTGAAAGACTGCAATAGACATTTCTCCAGAGAAGATACACAAGTGGCCGCTAAGCCCATGAAAAGATGCTTGCCATCATTAGTTAGCAGGGAGATACAAATCAAGAGACACCACTTTACACCCATTATCATAGTATTATTTTAAAAAACAGAAAGTAAGTGTTGGCGCAGAGGTGGAGAAATCAGAACACCGTGCGGGAACGTGAAACCGTGTGGCTCCTGGAAAACCATATGGCGGTTCCCCAAAAACTTAAACGTAGAATCACCACGTGATCCCGCAATTCTGACTTTCAGTTTATGCCCAAGAAGATTGAAAACAGGAACTTCAACAGGTATTTGTTGGGATTTAACCAGCCCCACTGAGGGACACTGAGCTTGCCCCCAGTGTCAAGGGGCAGATGACGATGCTGTGGACGCCCTGATGGCACCTTGGCCCCACCATGATCCCTCCAAGGCCAGCCCTCAGCAGCAGCGTCCCTGGGCATCTTTAAGTGTCAACAGCTCCTACCGAATGGCCCTGCACAAACTCAGTCCAAGTGAAAGCGGGGACTCAGACTCAAACTTGCACACCCATGTTCATGGCAGCATCAGTCCCAGCAGACAAAGGTGGATGCAGCAGAGCATCTGGGGACGAGCGATGGAGAAATAAAATGCCACCCGTTACACAGTGGAATACTACGCAGCCATGAAAAGGAAGGAAATTCTGACCCACGCTAAAACCGGATGAGCCTTGAGGACATTACGAGAAATGAAATGAGTCAGCCACGAAAGAACGTGTCCTGTGGTTCCACTCATGGACGGTCCCCAGTATTGTCAGGTCCATAAAGACAGGAAGTAGAAAGGTGGGTGCCAGGCTGGGGAGGGGACGGGAAGTGAGTGTTTCATGGGGACAGAGTTCACTTTGGGAAGATGGAGAGTTCTGGAGATGGAGGGTGGTGAAGGTCACACAATTGGAATGTGCCTAGTGCCACTGAACTGTTCACTTAAATAGTGAAGGTGGTCAATTTTATGTTACGTCTGTTTTACCACGATTTAAAGAAGAACAAGGAGGAGGAGGAGGAGAAGGAGAAGGAGAGGAGGAAGAAGGAGAAGGAGAAGGAGAAGGAGAAGAAGAAGAAGCAGCAGAAGCAGCAGAAGCAGCAGCTGCTGCTCATGGGGCATTGCAGAGGCATTCGGGGAGTTTGGATGCCAGCAGAGATGGGCCGGGTGACTCTCTGAGCTGGCATTCTGCTGCCTGCCTCCTGCAAAAGTGACTTCAGCCTCCACTGGGAGGCCCTTGCTGTGGGAATGAGGCAGAGGCCATTCAGCACCGAGTACCACGCTTTATGGGAGCAAGTTGAGAATGGGGGGCCAGGGTGCACCAGGGCGAGGGGGAGTCAGGAGCCCCTCGCCCAGCAGCCCCTGGAGGAATGCACCCTAGCCTGGCACAGCCGTCTGCAGGCGCGGGGGGCTCGTGGATGATGACGTGATAGTCCACTGATGTAACCCCTAATCAGGCCCCAAAGAGGTTGGCAGGAGAGGCCTCTCAGATAAGGCTGATTTGGTGGAGGGACAGAGGTCCCCCGAGGGGAAGCTGGGGGGAGTATCAGCTGCAAAGTCAAACAGACCATGAGTTCTCACCAGTGGGCATGGCAGGACCCTCAGCCTCCCCATCTGCACAATGGGACAATGGTAGCGCCCGCCCACAGGAGTCACGCTGCGAAATCATGCTCACGGCACTCGGTAAACCATGGGAGAGGGCCTTGGAGAAGATCCAGCGTGGCGATGAAACGTTAAGTTAAAGAAATGTGTTTAGTGGTCCGTTCGCGATGTGTTGTTGGCCGCTCGCGATGTGTTGTTGGCAGCTCGTGATGTATTGTTCGATGAAAACAGCAGTTTGCAAAGTGATTAAATGACATTCCCGTGAGCTTCCCTGATTACTACCCGGCCTTCCAAAGGGTGAGGCAGCACCTCGGCCAGCTCACCTTCAACAGCACCCGTGGAATGGGCCCAGAGCCAGGCCCTAAGCCCCCGATACTTGCTTGGGGGGCTGAATGAAGCGGATGAATGAATGAATCAATGAAGACTGGCCCCAGTTTTGTGAACAAGATGAAAAAACACACTGGGGAGATGCGCCCCCCGATACCAACAGGCTGGAATTACTGGCGATTTTTTATCGTCCTTTTTGTGTGACATTCTATTTTGCTTTTGTGTTTTTTGTTTGTTTGGGTTTTTTTTTTTTTTTCATTTCCAAAGTGCTGCAGGGAATGTGTGGGACTTTTGCATTCACATAAAAGCTCACCATTGGTGAATGTTTAATAGCCCTTGTCGAGGTGGGTGTAGGTGCAGGATTCACACGCCCTGCTCCCTGGCCCTTCTGCAAGGCTGGATGGGAACAGGGAAATTCTTAACCCAAAGGACGCTGGGCACCGGAGGCCCCAGTGGGCACAGGTGGCAAGGCCCAGCGCAGGCCATGTCCCTCCCCTCCTTCCACACCCTACCCTCGGCACCCGGCATTTTGCAAGGGATGAGAAGGAAAAAGAAAGGTCCTCCCGGCTGCCATGTGCGGGCCCTCGGTAACAAAAGTGATTGTGTACTTGAGGAAAGGAGAAGGTTATGAGAAACACTCCCCGTTACAGCATTTTACGTTCGCAGAGAAAATGCCAGGCCTTGCTGGGTGGGACCAGCCGGGCTTGCACAAAAGCCCCTTTGTTCACCCCCAGCGCCCGACAATGGCACAGAGAGAAATTATCTTTTCAGCAAAAGATTAAGCGGGCTTCCAAGCCCAGGCTGGCTCATTTCCATGCGGCTGAGGGGAGACCCCTCTCTGGGGCCGCCCATCCTGGTGCCCTCTCCTGCCCCAGGTCCCAGTGGGCCCCCAGGAGGAGGCGGCAGCAGCTGGGGTGGAGGAGGGGACTGGAGTGGACAGGGCACCGCTCGGCACAGGGGCACACTGGGCACAGCCCTGGCGATAGGATGCCATTGCCCCAAGTTACAGATGAGGAAGTGGAGGCAGGCAGGCAACTGCCCGGGCCTCTGCAGAAGGCTCGATCTGGCATCCCTGGGCAAGACAGGCCCTCCCTGCCTTGGGAGAGGGATGTTATCAGCGGGAGGGGCTCTGGCCACCCAGCCTGGCATCAGGGGATGTCAATGTGTTTGAGTATTAACCCCCAGCGGGGCTGAAAATCCAGCCTGCTGCTCTCACCTGCCCACCTGGCCCCAGCCCAGCCTGGCACCCGAAACTCCTGGTTTCAGTCTTCACTGTGTCCAAGGCTGGGGGCTCCTCCCTCTGCCAGCAAACCCCAGCCCCTGCCCCCATCATCGCTCCTGAGAAAGCCCCTCCCACTCCTGAGGAAGGGGTGCCTGGCTGGGCCCCACTGGGTGGGGCAGGCCTTGCGGGGCTGGGGCACTGGAGTCACTAGGAGCAGGGCGAGTCTGGACAGGTCAGGGCCACCCTCGAGTCTCCAGGCTGGTGCCAGTGGGGCCTCCGCAGCCCACGTGGGATCAAGAGCAAGGTCTGCCTGTGGAGGAACCTCTGGCCACTCTGTGGAGGGTCCTGCACTGGGAAACTGAGGTCATCTGCGTCTTTACAAGACGGAGGAGACAGGGAGGGTGGGGCCTAGAGCCAAGGAGGGTGGGGCTCAGAGGTCAAGGCTGTCCCAGGGGGAGGGAAGGGTGGAGGGCCCAGGTGGCAGGAGATTGGGGTCCAAAATGCCCCAGATGTGGGGGGCAGGGCTGGGCTGCACCCACCGGGGCTTCCTTGGGTCACCTGGCACCTCCTCTGTCCTACGTTACCCACCCACTAGCCTCACCTCCAGGCCCAGAAACTCCACAGCAGAACTGCAGCCGTGGGAGCTGGGGAAGCCCCTGAGTGCAGGGTCCAGCTGCTGCCCCATTGACAGGGGAAAGTCAAGGCTGGGTGGGGTGGGGGGGATGGGCAGGAGCAAAGGCGGCTCCCATTGGCCACCTCCAGTCTGAACCCAGCAGCTAGCACAGTGGAGGAGAAGGCCCCAGAAACCTCCCTCCCTCTCCACCCAGCTTCCTGCTGCTAAAAAAATGGACACAGGCCTGTCTCTGACACTTCAGTGACCACCAGGCAGTGCATGGCCTGGCCCTCGAGCCAGTCCAGGCTGCTGCCTGCAGAGCCCGGAGTAGGGCTCACACCCCCACATGGGCCAGCAATGGGCCCGCCATTGCGCTGGGGGCCCAGGGCAGAGACGGCCCAGCAGGTGATGTGAAGGCCATGAGCGTGTGGGACACATGGGTGCCCAGGGGAATACCAGGAGTGCCTGGGGGAGTGTGGGCAGGAGGGCAGCAGGAGGGCAGCAGGGCAGTGTGGGCAGGAGGGCAGCAGGGCAGTGTGGGCAGGAGGGCAGCAGGGCAGTGTGGGCAGGAGGGCAGCAGGGCAGTGTGGGCAGGAGTGCCTGGGGCAGTGTGGGCAGGAGGGCAGCAGGGCAGTGTGGGCAGGAGGGCAGCAGGGCAGTGTGGGCAGGAGTGCCTGGGGCAGTGTGGGCAGGAGGGCAGCAGGGCAGTGTGGGCAGGAGCGCCTGGGGCAGTGTGGGCAGCGGGGCAGCTGGGGCCATCCCTGGGCCTGTTGGGCTGCTCAGCCCCCTCCCAGTCCCCAGGCCCTCACTGCCTTTGGCCACTGTAGATTTGCGTGGCCGCTGGCAATCTGGGCCCAGCCTCCTGGCAGGAGTGCCTGATAAAGAGCGGGGGCCACCACCCCTTCCCATCCCAGCCAGAGGCCCCCAGCCCTCCTCACAAGACCCCCAGGAGTGTCCCGGGCCTGCCGTCATGTTGGGGTGGGGCTCACAAGGCTTAGCGGCCAGCCAGGCCGCAGGGCAGCATTCCTGGAAGCCCGCTGGAGTCGCCCGGCTGAGAGGAAGAGCCCAGTCTCTGTCCCCGCCTGCACCAGGTAGGACGTGTGCCTGAGCCCAGGGTGTGGTAGGATCCTCTCTCCCTGTGGTTGCAGTACCCGCGGAGCTCCTCAGCACCACCCCGTCTTCATCGCCTCCTTTCAAGCCCCCTCCCTGCCTCCCCTTCACGCTGATGCCAGCAGGAGCCCTGGGAGACCCACAGGGGAGGTCCCAGGAGAAGGGGCTCTCCTAGGACCTCAGGCTTCCCAGAGCCCCAGGTCCAGCCCAGGGGACCCCAGAGACTCACCGGGTGGCCTCGGGACATGCTGACGGGGGTGCAGGGCCTCCCAGGCATGAGGGGCCGTTCCCGTGCCCTCCCTTGTGGCCTCTCCCTTCCCCTCGTCCCCTTGTCTCCCGTGGGGTCTGCTGGGCTGAAGGGGTAGGCTCCCAGTGTCACCATCAATGTTGGTGGGAGTGGAATTGTGCTTGAAGGAGCCCCCACCCCAACTCTGCTCCTGTACCAGGATCCTGTGGGAAGCCCCAAGAGGGGGGCAGGAGGCAGAGGTGGCCTGGGGTCATGGCCATGCCCCCACGTGACCCCTCCTCTGGCACTTAGCCTCCTGAGACCCACGGCTGGGCAGGGAGGGATTCAGCAGACAGTGGGGTCTGGCCCCCAGAGCAGGAGGTGGGGAGGGAGAGCCAGGTGGCCCTGGAAGGCAGGCGGGTGCCCAAGGCCTGGGAAGCCGGAGGGGAGTGGGTAGTGGGGAGGGGCTCTGGGGCTCAGCATCCGCCGCCCCCCTCTTGCCAACCACCAACTGGCGGGCCCGGGAACAGGGGCTGTGCTATCGGCTGTTGTCTCAGGCCCTGCTCCTTGGTGTGCAGAGGGTGGGGGCTGCCTCCCAGGGCCCCATTCAGCCGCCTTTTCTCTGGCAGGGGGGCCAGCCGCAGTAACACAAAGAAAACTTTGTCCCGGCAGCCGGTCCCCAGGGCCTCCCATCCATGTGCAGAGCAGGACTCCGGGCCAGCCGCACAGGGCTGTGCCATTGAGGCAGCTCGGGGTCTCCCAGCCTCCCGGCCTCTGTCTGCTCTGAGAGCCCACAAAGCCCCCCGAGGGCGAACAGGAAGCCTCAGAGCCGCAGAGCACAGGGGCCTCTGGCTGGGGGCAGGCAGGGCCGGGGGCTCTCATCCTGCCACTAATTCCAGCTCCCTGTTCTCTGCTCACACAGGGGCGTGTGTCGTGTGTGGCCTGTGCTTCTGCCAGGGAAGGAAAAAGCTTTCTCAGGGCCTCGGGCTGGCTGCGGGCTCAGGTGGTGGTGGAGGGAACAGCCATGGGGCCCTGCCGGGTCCGGACCTGGAGCACCCAGCCAGGTGGGGCTGTGTGTGTAAAATGGAGCAGCAACCCGTGTCGGTGGGTAGGCATCACACCTTGGTGTGTCTGCATGTGCGAGAGAGGGCATCAGCACACGCATGCGTGCACTGAGGAGTGTGTGCACTAAGGAGTGTGTGCACTGAGGAGGAGTGTGTGCACTGAGTGCGTGCACTGAGGAGTTGTGCACTGAGGAGGAGTGTGTGCACTGAGGACTGTACGCACTGAGGAGTGTGTCCACTGAGGAGTGTATGCACTGAGGAGTGTGTGCACCAAGGAATGTGCACTGAGGAGGAGTGTGTGCACTGAGGAGTGTGTGCACTGAGGAGAAGTGTGTGCACTGAGTGCGTGCACTGAGGAGTTGTGCACTGAGGAGGAGTGTGTGCACTGAGGAGTGTATGCACTGAGGAGTGTGTCCACTGAGGAGTGTATGCACTGAGGAGTGTGTGCACCAAGGAATGTGCACTGAGGAGTGTGTGCACTGAGAAGTGTGTGCACTGAGGAGGAGTGTGTGCACCAAGGAATGTGCACTGAGGAGTGTGTGCACTAAGGAGTGTGTGCACCAAGGAATGTGTGCACTGAGGAGTGTGTGCACTGAGGAGGCGTGTGTGCACCGAGGAGTGTGTGCACTGAGGAGTGTGTGCACTAAGGAGGAGTGTCTGCACCGAGGAGTGTGTGCACTGAGGAGTGTGTGCACTAAGGAGGAGTGTCTGCAGCGAGGAGTGTCTGCACTAAGGAGGAGTGTCTGCACTGAGGAGTGTGTGCACTGAGGAATGTGTGCACTGAGTGAGTGCACTGAGGAGTTGTGCACTGAGGAGGAGTGTGTGCACCAAGGAGTGTATGCACCGAGGAGCGTGCGCACCAAGGAATGTGCACTCAGGAGTGTGTGCACTAAGGAGTGTGTGCACCAAGGAATGTGTGCACTGAGGAGTGTGTGCACTGAGGAGGAGTGTCTGCACCAAGGAGTGTGTGCACTAAGGAGGAGTGTGTGCACCGAGGAGTGTGTGCACTGAGGAGTGTGTGCACTAAGGAGGAGTGTCTGCACCGAGGAGTGTGTGCACTAAGGAGAAGTGGGTGCACTGAAGAGTGCGTGCACTGAGGAGGCGTGTGTGCACTGAGGAGTGTGTGCACTAAGGAGGAGTGTCTGCACCGAGGAGTGTCTGCACCGAGGAGTGTCTGCACTAAGGAGGAGTGTGTGCACTGAGGAGGAGTGTGTGCACTAAGGAGAACTGTGTGCACCGAGGAGTGTGTGCACTAAGGAGGAGTGTGTGCACTGAGGAGTGTGTGCACTAAGGAGGAGTGTCTGCACTGAGGAGTGTGTGCATCGAGGAGGAGTGTGTGCACCAAGGAGTGTGTGCACTGAGGAGTGTGTGCACTAAGGAGGAGTGTCTGCACTGAGGAGTGTGTGCACTGAGGAATGTGTGCACTGAGGAGGAGTGTGTGCACCAAGGAGTGTGTGCACTGAGGAGTGTATGCACCGAGGAATGTGCACTCAGGAGTGTGTGCACTAAGGAGTGTGTGCACCGAGGAGTGTGTGCACCGAGGAGTGTGTGCACTAAGGAGAAGTGGGTGCACTGAAGAGTGCGTGCACTGAGTGTGTGCACCGAGGAGTGTGTGCACCGAGGAGTGTGTGCACTAAGGAGGAGTGTGTGCACTAAGGAGAAGTGTGTGCACTGAGGAGTGTGTGCACCGAGGAGGCATGTGTGCACCGAGGAGTGTGTGCGCTGAGGAGTGTGTGCACTAAGGAGGAGTGTCTGCACTGAGGAGTGTGTGCATCGAGGAGGAGTGTGTGCACCAAGGAGTGTGTGCACTGAGGAGTGTATGCACCGAGGAATGTGCACTCAGGAGTGTGTGCACTAAGGAGTGTGTGCACCGAGGAGTGTGTGCACCGAGGAGTGTGTGCACTAAGGAGAAGTGGGTGCACTGAAGAGTGCGTGCACTAAGGAGTGTGTGCACCGAGGAGTGTGTGCACCGAGGAGTGTGTGCACTAAGGAGAAGTGTGTGCACTGAGGAGTGTGTGCACCGAGGAGGCATGTGTGCACCGAGGAGTGTGTGCGCTGAGGAGTGTGTGCACTAAGGAGAAGTGTGTGCACTGAGGAGGAGTGTGTGCACTAAGGAGGAGTGTGTGCACTGAGGAGTGTGTGCACTGAGGAGTGTGTACACTGAGGAGGCGTGTGTGCACCGAGGAGGAGTGTGTGCACTGAGGAGTGTGTGCACTAAGGAGGAGTGTCTGCACCGAGGAGTGTGTGCACTAAGGAGGAGTGTGTGCACTGAGGAGTGTGTGCACTGAGGAGGCGTGTGTGCACTGAGGAGGCGTGTCTGCACCGAGGAGTGTGTGCACTGAGGAGTGTGTGCACTGAGAAGTGTGTGCACTAAGGAGAAATGTGTGCACTGAGGAATGTGTGCACTGAGAAGTGTGTGCAGAGTGCGTGCACTGAGTTGTGCACTGAGGAGGAGTGTGTGCACCAAGGAGTGTGTGCACTGAGGTGTATGCACTGAGGAGCGTGTGCACCAAGGAATGTGCACTCAGGAGTGTGTGCACTAAGGAGTGTGTGCACCGAGGAGTGTGTGCACCGAGGAGTGTGTGCACTAAGGAGAAGTGGGTGCACTGAAGAGTGCGTGCACTGAGGAGTGTGTGCACTGAGGAGGCGTGTGTGCACCGAAGAATGTGTGCACTGAGGAGTGTGTGCACTGAGGAGTGTGTGCACTAAGGAGGAGTGTGTGCACTGAGGCGTGCATGCACTGCGAAGTGTGTGCACACGCATGCCGCAGGACCCTGTGTGCCTTAGCGCAGACGCCCGCCTGCACGTCCGCATGTGTGCCTGCATCCTGCCAGCAGTTGACAGCATCTTGGCATCCCCGGCGTGCGTGGTGTGCTGCCCGGGCAGGTTCCTTCCCCTCTCCGCCGGGGCCGTGGCCCCTTGGGGATGCAGGTCATGTCTGGACGCTGAGCTCTACTGGTACTGGGTGGGGGGAGGGCCAGCACCCCCCTCCCTGGACTCCTAGAAGCTGTGGGCAGCCCCCCAGCCGAGGGCCAGGGTAGGCGAAAGGTAGAGAGGACTCCTGCCCAAGTTTGCCAGGCTGGGGGCCTCAGGGCACTTCGGTGATGCCCTAGGGACAACCCTGAGTTGGGTACTGAGGGAATCTGGATGGAGCCCACCCCTCAGAGCGGGAGTGGGTAAGAGACTAGAAAGAGAAGCCCCCAAAGCCGGGGTCGAATGGAGTCAGCGGCCGAGGGGGCAGGTGGGTGGGCGGGGTTGGGCGGGGTTGGTCGGGCTCCCAGAGGAGGGAGCTCGAAGGGCCACGGGACTCCTGCGGCCAGGGGCACAGCCTCCCTAGCTGCAGAGTACCTTGTCCTCATCCCGGGTCCACCCGCCCCAGTGCTGGCAGGTGGCTGCGGGGCCAGCGAGGATGGGACCTGGCCTGCCTCATCTCGTGGTTCCAGTGTCTGTCGGCAGTGAGTTTTGCAGCTGGGGCGGGGACAGGGGGAAGGCGGACAGGAGGCGGGTGCAGGTGGAAGGGACATCTGCCTGGGAACGTGGAGCAGCCAGCGCTCGGCCTGGGGCACCACAAACATCTGGGATCCAGGAAGGGGAAGCGAGACTGTACTTTGAGGGATCGTTTCTACAGTTCACTACTGGAGAAGCGTTTCTGAACGTGCAGAGCATAGAGGAGGAAGCGACCCCCACCCCGTGGTTGGTCGGGGGAGGGAGGAACGTGTGGGGTCGGGTCTCCCAGGCTCCCAGGTGGGCTTCAGCTGACCCCCTGCAGGCCCCCCAACCCCGGTTCGGGCACTGGCTTAGGCATTCTCAGCTGACCACCCGCCACCCAATTTCTGCCCTGGGAAAAGGGCAGGAGCCATGGACCCAGCCTCTTCAGAGACCCTGGTGGCCCCAGGGCCCGACCCGGCCTTTTCCCCAGCGTCCCACCATTCCTACACCAAGGTTCTGTTGCTTTGGTTCAGCCAGTGCCTCCGAGCTTATGAAGTGTACGTAGCAGTCACTCACACTCCAGCAAGAACGGTTTGCTTCCATCCTCTGCCAGGGGCCTCCTCAGACCCCTTCTAAATGCCTGGCGCTGGCAAAGTGCCCAGAACCACTTATCATCTGTGACTCCTCCCTACTGTGACCTCCACCCCCACCAAGCCTTGGCTTTTCTGTCTCAGAGCCACAGGCCCTGGAGAGCGTGGGGATGGCACCCCTCCCTGGAGGGCCTGGACCCTGTGCCAGGGACTTACTGGCCACTTTGTGCATACTGTAGACTCTACAGCGAATCCTACGATATTCATGCAACATTTTGGGGCCTGCATTTTCTCCCCGTCTTACACCAGAGGAAACTGAGGCCTGGCGAGGCTAAGCTAGCTGCCAGGCCTCCACCTGGGAGGCAGAGGGAGGGTGGAGGTGGGGCTTGCGCCTGGGTGTGCCTGCCTCTAACGTCTGCACTTCTAGTCATGGCTTTTATTGTCCCCAATAAAAGGGCCCTGGACTTCGGGCTCTGTCAGGTACTTGGGGCTGCGAGTTGTGAGTTGGGGAAACAGGCCACCGGGAACCAAATATGCTCCCAGGCTCCACAACCAATGAGGGTGTGGCTGGGATTTGAGCCCACATGCCAGGGGTCCTGGTGGGGTCCAGGGCCTGGCTGGGGCTGGGAGGCGCTGGTGCTTGTGGGAAGACCAGCCAGTGTGGGGCTCTCCTCTGGCCCAGGTACCTCCAGGCTACTCTGGGTGACCCTGTGACACCCTGCATTCTCCATTCCCCTAGGCCTCAGTTTCCCCACCAGTCAGAAGGCAGAGACACCTCCTTTCCAGTGAGAGCTTAGCCTGAGGCCCAGGGACTCCTCTCAAGGTGGCCCACAGGTGAGCCTCCTGGGTCTGGAACTCCTTGAGACTCTGAAAATTGGGTGTGAAATGTTGTGCGTTTTTCCAGGGAGAGGGCCCATGCTGTGTGTCACAGCTAAGGTGTCTGCTGTCCCCAAAAGAAACCCAAATGGCCATTGAAGAGATGAGGAAGTAGCTGGAGAAGTCGGGGTTGGAGGTGTGGAGGATGGGGCAGGTGCTGGCCGGGGATGAGGAGAGGAGGAGGGAGGTCTGGGTGCTGGGAGATGCAGGGCCATGGGGGCCGGCAGGTGGAGGGGGTGACTCGTGGCTGGGGCCGAGGGCCATGGTGGGTGGAGGTGCTGGATGGGACGGCTCCAGCAGGAGCTGCCACCTCGCTGAGCTCAGAGACGCCCCAGGCAGGGCTGGGACTTCCTGACGGACTGTGTGTCCAAGCGGCTGGCTGGAGGCCGGGGTGGGCAACGTCCTGGCCCTCGGCGGGGTGGCTCCTGGACAGGATATCCCCGGTCCCACCGCTTGCACTCTCCCATCCCCCAAATCAGCGCTTAGGCGGGGCCTGGGAAGGGAGGAAGGAAGGGAGAGCACTGCCCGCAGGGCGGGGAAGGTTTATCGCCTGGGACTCCAGGCCCTCCCATCAGGAGCCCTCTATGGCGCCCCCGTGCCAAGATCCAATCTCCCCTGCCTGAAAGTCAGCCCCCAAATCTGGGCTCCCCGAAGTCCAGCTTCATCCCAAACCCCTCTGCCTATGAGCACGAGGTGTCCCTCCACTGCACCCTGAACACAAGCAGAACCTCCCAGCTCCACATCTAGAACTGCCTTCCCCATCGCCTCAGCTGGCACACCATCCATAAAGGGCCGGGGGAAGCCCCCTCCTCCAGGAAGCCTGCCGTGATAGCCCACCTGCTGGGCTCCACTTGCTTCTCTGAGGGATGGCCATGGCCAGGCACATCACCCCCATTTTCAAGAGGAGGGGGTTTCCTGGGGTCTCCCAGCAAGTCAGTGGGGAAGCTGGAAGCCGCCATAGGCTGAGCCCCACGCCTTGGGGCTGCCCCACACAGGCTCAGAGAAGCATCGGACCGGGGGCCTGGGCCTCCACCACTGTCTGCGAATTTCAGCCCAGAATCCCCTGCCCTCCCCCAGCCCCACCCAGGCCACCCTTTCTGCGAGGGTGCCCGAGGTTCCATCTCCGGGCTTCCGCCTGCCCAAGCTGTTAGGGCCATGCTGACTGGCTTATCAGCTCCTTCCCCTCCCACCGCCCGCCTGGGGGCCTGCCCAGGCCCAGGGCCCTGCCTCTTCAGGCGCTGCCAGCACACTGCACATCCAGGCTGCAGGGGACAGCAGGCAGCGCTGGGGCAGGGCCAGGGCGGCAGGAGGCTGGAGGCTCTCCATGTACTCACTGCTCCGCTGGCCAAGGGTGCCTGAAGGTGGGAACCAGAGGCCATGGCACCCCAGGACTGGGTGCTGGGTTCCCACGGGGAAGCTAGGTGAGCTCAGGGCCCTCCTGCCTCCCGGGTTGTTCTAAGAGCCTGTGGCCCTCCTGAGATCACGGCGAAAGTGAACTCGGCCTCCTGGGGTCACGGGGAACATGAGCCCGACTTCCTGTTCTTGGGGCTCACAGGGGCACCGGGGCCCGGGTCAGGAGAGGCCACTCAGTGCTGGGCAGCCGAGGGTCAGCAGGGCTACGGCCAGCAGATTCTTGGGCCTGGAGGCACCCTGTGCCTCATAGCTGTGGCCACAATTCTCAGCACCCCTGAGGGCTTGCCCAGGCCGCCCGTCTGCTCCATGTGAGAGGAAAGGAGTCCAGGCCGCCTGAGCTGCAACTGCTCAAATCCACGTTCTCATCATCTCCACGTTTAGTTCTACAGTAACTCATTCATTTCATAAGTGGCACAATATTGGCTCACTGCAGTCTCGACCTCCCAGGCTCAAGAGATCCTCCTGCCTCAGCCTCCCGAGTAGCTGGGACTACAGGTGCGTGCCACCTGTAGCTAATTTTTAATTTTTTTTTTGTAGAGATGAGGTCTCCCTATATTGTTCAGGCTGGTCTCGAACTCCTGGACTCAAGTGATCTTCCCCCCCCAGACCTCCCAAAGTGCTGGGATTCCAGGCATGAGCCACCGCACCTGGCCCATTTAACAAGTCTTTACCAGGCCCCTAGTGTGTGCAGGCTCTGATCCTCCAACCAAACGAGCCAACCGGGATCGGTGGAGACAGCAGTGGGTTCAGTGCTGGGGCGGCAGGCAAGGCCTGTGCCCAGGCCGGGAGGAGGGCAGAGAGCCAGCGCTGGGCAGAAGGAAACCCAGGAGGCGTGTTCTGGGGGTTTGAGGTCTGTCTGGACACCAGTGTGGCTGGCACCATAAGATCCGGGCCACATGGGATGTAGAGGGGGCATTCCGTTCCAAGCCCCTCCCCTGGACGGCAGCTCTTGGCTGCGCCCCAGGCAGGACCTGAGGCTATTTCCAACCCACCAGAGGCAAGGCCCCGGGGCCGGCTGTTTGCCTGAGAGACCTGGGTGACGCCAGCTGCCTGGGTGGCTACAGAGGCACTTTCAAGAGCCAGGCACAGGGACAGAGCTTTGCTCCAGCCTCAGGGGTGCAGCCGTGCTCTGTGGGCCAGGGGAGCCTGCAGCAGGCCTCTAGCTCCCTCCGCCCTGCAGACGCCCAGCTCTGCAGCCTCGTCCCAGATCCAGGCCCTCACACTGAGCTGCCTGAAGGCCCCCAAACTCATGAGGCTGCTGGGCCTCTGTCCAGGCTTTCCCTCTGCCTGGAGTGCCCCCCACCCCTGCCCTGGATCACCCAGCGAGTGTCTGTCTCTCTTTAGGTCCAGCTGAGATGTAACCCCCAAACCTTCCCAACAAGGCCGGCACTGCTGGGGTCCCACGCCCCACTTTGCTCTCTAAACGGGAGCTGGACACCTGTGTCAGGCTGCTGGGAGACGGGGGCACCCACAAGCCCTGATGTTACCCTGAAGGCCCCCAGGAGGCCCAGGCAGTGGGAAGGGACGGCCTCTGGGAATCCCCCTTCTGCCTGGCCTCCCTCTGCGTGGAGTCATGAGGAGTGGATGGCCCTCGGGGGGAGCCCGTCCAGCCAGCCGCCCTCTTGAGGGAGAAGCCACGTGGCCGTGAAGCTGAGAGGCCCTGCACAGGGACCTGTCCTGCAGGCAAGGCCGGCCCCGCCCTGGGAGTCAGCAGCCACCTTTACTGTACGTGTGAGAGTGAAGCCGCCTCCTCTAATTACACCCCTGGACCTTCTCATCCGCCCCCAGCCCTTGCAACTTCAAAGGCCTCTGGCCCCTGGCAGGGAGGGAAAGTTTCTGGGTGCCTCTGAGTACCCTGCCTCCTTGAGGCAGAAGCGTGGGCTCCATCCAGGCTGAGGTGGCAGCCGGGCCCTTTCTCCCGGGCCTGGGGTGCGGTGGGGCTGCCAGCTGGCAGTGTGGGCAGTGCACTGGCCTGTGATGCCCCCACCTGCTCGTGGCCCTTTTAAGTTGGGTCCATCCTGAGTTTGCCAACTGGCTGCCCTGAGCTGCAACCTCGGCCCTGGTCCTGTCCTCAGGGGGTCCCAGCCAGAGACACACAGAACCACATCCGAAGACCACAGTCTACCCTGCACAGGGGTGGGCTCCCAAAGACCAGAGCTGGGGCAGGAGGGGAGCTGACGGGCAGGGTGGCCGGCGGATGCCCGGGGCAGCTGGTCTGGACAGGTGTTTGGGGAGGCGGAGCAGAGGGTTCCCAGGCCGGGGACCCAAGGGGGTGGGCCCCGTGGCTAATTCCAGATGGAGCCAACATGCACCAGGGAGGCTGTGCGGGGAGGGCCCGGACAGTGACGCCCCCACGGCTGTAGCATGGAGTCGCCCCGCCCTGCCTTGGCCCCCAGCAGCTGGACAGCTCCGCACAGATCCAGCGGCTGGATGGTTCCCACAAGGCCAGGAAGGAATGAAGGCCGGGTCACAGCACGTGGGCTGAGACACCAAACAGAGCCACCTGCGTGAGGAGACCAGGGTGTGGAGCCTGCTGGTGACGTTAGCAGAGGCCCAATGTCCAGGAGGAGGGAGGTGATTTTCTCTCTCCTCAACAGTCCAAGGCCAACTCACTGGCCCAGGAGGCCTCCCTCACCCCTAACTGCCGAGTTGCTGCTCCCAACACCTTTCTGCCCACATGGTCCTCTTAGAGCTGCCGCCCCCCAGCTAGCCTGGTGCCACCCAGGGACTGGCAGTTCCCTTCTGCGTCCTCAGCCCAGCCTGAGGACACCTAGAGGAGGTACACAGTCAGCATCAGCTTGGTGGAAACATATTCCCTCCCTCATGGCCTTGTCCTCAAAGAAGGGAGGGAAGAATAAAGGAGGGGAGGAGGGAGGGAGGAAGAGGAGGGAGAGAGGGACTGGAAAGGGAGAAAGGGAGGAGGAAGGGAAGGAGAGAGGGAAGGAGGGAGGGAGGAGGGAGGGAAGGAGAGAAGGAGGAGGGAGGGAAAGAGGGAGAGAGGGAAGAAGGGAAGAGGGAGGGAGAGAGGGAAGGGAGAGGGACAGAGGGAGGGAGGAGGGAAGGAGGGGAGAAAGGGGAGAGAGGGGAGAGGGAGGGAAGAGTAAAGGAGGGGAGGAGGGAGGGAGGGGAGGGAGAGGGAGAGGGGAGAGAGAGAGGAAGGAGGGGAGAAGGGGGAGGGAGGGGAGAGGGAGGGAAGAGTAAAGGAGGAGAGGAGGGAGGGAGGGGAGGGAGCGAGCGGGGGAGGGAGAGAGGGAAGGGGAAAGGAAGGAGAGGAGAAGGGGGAAGGAGGGGAGAGGAAGGGAGGGAGGAAGGGGGAGGGAGGGAGGGAGGGAAGGAGGGGAGAGGGAAGGAGGGGAGAGGGAAGGAGGGAGAGAGGAGGAAGGGAGGGAAGGAGGGAGAGGGAAAGAGGGAGGGAGGGAAGGAGGGGAGAGGGAAGGAGGGAGAGAGGAGGAAGGGAGGGAAGGAGGGAGAGGGAAAGAGGGAGGGAGGGAAGGAGGGGAGAGGGAAGGAGGGAGAGAGGAGGAAGGGAGGGAAGGAGGGAGAGGGAAAGAGGGAGAGAGGTAAGGAGGTGAGAGGGAGGGAAGGAGGGAGAGGGAAAGAGGGAGAGAGGTAAGGAGGTGAGAGGGAGGGAGGAGGGAGGGAAGGAAGGAGGGAAGGAGGAGGGAGGGAGGGAAGGAGGGGAGAGGGAAGGAGGGAAGGAGGGAGAAAAGAGCTCAGGAATCCTTCAGCCTTTGAAGTGGCTCCCAGGGGGACAGCCTCACTGTCCCTGCCCCAATTACACAGTTACACAGTGAGTGCACCAATAAAACCTGAGCATTTGATCCCAATTTCAAAGATCTTTGATCCAGCCTGTGCCTCCCCTGTCCCTGTGCCCAGGGCGCCGGGTGGGGCCCGGCCTGGCCTCCCTGGTCCTCCTGCAGAAGCCCCTCCGCATCGCTCTCGGCCGGGTCTGTATCTCTCCTCCCCATCTTCTCTGGATGCTTCTGTGACTCTCTCCTGACTGGGTCTCTTTCCTTCAGTCAGTCTCCCACTGTCTCTCTGTCTCACTGTCTGTCTCTTTCTGTCTCTTTGTCCTCTGGGCACTGGCCCCACTTCCTGGGAAAACAGGAGCTGCGGGGTCTCCTTGTTGAGGGACAAATGCCAAACGGGCCGGGGCCGTCTGCTCAGGGGCCCTGGAAAACTGGCCCAAAGCTCCAGCAAATGGCCCTGACGATGGGGCCTTCCCCGCCCCTGCCCTCTGCGGGGCTCTTCCTGGAGAGGCTGTAAAGAGTTACTGAGTGTGTTTCCCCCGGGTCTGTTGCGGGCAGGCGGGGTGCACGGCGGCTGGGGGAAGGGAAGGCATGGCACGCCCCTGCTCTGAGGAGGGCATCCCAGGGAGAGTGGGGGTCTTCTCCCCTCGAATATGGCCCAGACCCCTATCTCGGGAACCTGAGGCCCCCACAGCAGGGCCAGGCGGGTGGGCGGCCATGGCCAAATAGAGACTCCAGCCCGGCTGGGCTCCGGGCTCCGGGCTCCGGGCTCCAGGCAACTCCCGGTCAGTGTTGCGCGGCCCCTCCCTGCAGCTGCCCCTCCAGGGTGTCCACAGGACATTCCCAGTGCCTGCTGCACCCCCAGCCAGCTGCCCTAAGGTCACATTTCTTGGGAGATAACCCTCCCAGCACCCACTGACTGGCCCCGGGCCCCAGCCTTTTCCTGAGCCCCCTCTCCAACCCCCTGCACTTTTTGGGGACCCACTTTCCACCATCACCGCTGGGGACAGGTCGGGCTGGGGGCAGGTCAGGCTCGGAGGGGAGGCCCCTGGAGGAACAGTGGCTCTGAGGGTGAGCAGCTCCTTGGGAAGCACCGCTGTAGCCGGGCCAGAGGACCGCGGCTTCTCTGCCTTTCCCTCGGCAAATCTTTTCCGAGCACCTGCTCTGCCAGGCCTGGAGCAAGTCAGTTGAGGTGCGGAGGAGACTGGGCACTCTCTGTCCCCCAGAGCCCATCTGTGGGGTGGTGGCAGCAGCCACAGGCCTGCAAGCGCTCGGGCCTGGGGCTTGGAGGGTGACCCAGAGGTCTGCACTGCCTGGAAGGCTGCCACCCCTGCGCCCTGGGGTCCTAGATGGCCCTGGCATGTGCCTTGGAATGAGCGGGTGGCATTGGGGTATCCAATCTCCCCCCCCCCTCCCTGCGATGCTGCCTCCCCGCCAGAAGTGCTTGCCAGTGGAATTGCCCCTCACACCGGGCCGGGCAGTGGAGGGCAGAGCTATCAGAAGGCTCCCCAGCCCTCATGGGCTTCAGGGGACAGAGGGACCAGGGAGTTGGGCAGGTTTGGCCAGCTGCCACCTCCCTAAGGCACCTGCAGGGAAGGGCAGCAGTTTCTAGGAAGCCAGCTGGCAGGGTGGTCCTGCCCAAAGGGTTACCGAGGGCTGCTGTGTGGAGTGGGGCTGCAGCTCAGCCAGGCCTGGGGAGGCGATGTGACTGCAGCACTGGAGAGCCCCTGCACAGCCCGCCGTCCTGCGCTTCAGAACCTACCGTCCTCTGGGGCTCCCGGGGCCAGGTGTCGGCTTCACAGCAACAAGGCCCAGGACTTGCATGGGGCGGGGGAGGGGGATGGGGGGGCGGGGGAGGGGGGTGGGGGGGTGGGGGGGAGGGCGACTTCGGTGTTTTCCAGCATTATTCTAGTGGCCACAGCCCCCAGGCCTGTTTCCTCTGTAAATGGAGATGGCAGCCCACCCCAGGGGCGCTGGAGGGGAGCTGACCCTCAGGCCAGTCAGGAGCCCTGTGACGGGACTCGCTGGAGGGCACCCACCCTCGGGACCAGGCTCCCTGGTCTCCAAGCCTGCACCCCCATGTCCACCCTGCTGGTAGGAGGCCTCGGGGTGTGGCCCCTGCCAATGAGCTGCTCCATGAGGCACTGAGCCATTGACCTCTGCCCCAGGCTGTGTGGCCCGAGGCTCAGCGCTCAGCAGTAGATATGGGCATGAGGGGGAGGTCAGGTCAGAGCTGCAGAGCTGGGAACTCAGCGCTCAGCAGTGGACGGTGGGTTCCGGGAGCAGAAAAGGTTCTGGCCTCTCCCTGTAGCCTGAGCTGGGAAGTCGGCCATGGGGGGCAGGTGCGACCAGGCAGGGGAGGCGGCCACGGGGGGCAGGTGCAGCCAGGCAGGGAGGGCGGCCATGGGGGGCAGGTGCGGCCAGGCAGGGGGGGCGGCCATGGGGGGCAGGTGCGGCCAGGCAGGGGGGGCGGCCATGAGGGGGCAGGTGCGGCCAGGCAGGGGGGCGGCCATGAGGGGCAGGTGCGGCCAGGCGGGGGGGCGGCCATGGGGGGGCAGGTGCGGCCAGGCATGGGGGGCGGCCATGGGGGGCAAGTGCGGCCAGGCAGGGAGGGATCCCTACAGGGGGCGGCTCACGCTGCAGGACCAGCGGCCCCAGGAACACAAGGGCTGCCCTGTATGTGTCTGGGGAACCAAGGGGGTGAACCTAGGCAGCCGTGGACCACAGGCTGGGTGGCCACTCATGTGGAGTCCAGGGGACCCAGGGAGCTCCAGGAGGCCTCTGGAAGCCTCCAGAACCTTCCAGAACTTCACACTTGAATTTTGTTCTGTCCCAGGCAGGTTCTCCAGCCTCAGGTCCAATGACCAACTCATGCCCAGGGCAGGCCCAGTGTGGGGCTTGGGCGCCGAGGGAGGGACCGCACACCTTGAGCTCCTGCCGAGTCCAGAGAATGGAGGAAGTGGCCAGTGAGGGCCCAACTTACTGGTGGGCCTCTCTGAGCCCAGCATCCTCTTCTGAAATGGGGGCGTGATGTTCCTGCCTCCCAGGCAGTTCTGCAGACCAGCCCTGCGAGGAGTGCAGTCAGCTCCTGCGCGTGCCCGGTCCCCACTCATATTCCCACCTGCCTCCAGTGTGGCTGCGAAGTCAGAGGGAGGAGAGAGCCAGCCAGGGGTGTGGGCGCCGAGATCAGAGACTCGCACGCTGCTGGAGGGAATGTGAACCGGCCCAGCTGCTGGGTCACCTGCCGGCAGCTCCCGAAACAACCAGTCACCACGAGACCCAGCAACTCCACCCCTAGGTGTGCGCCCAAGAGAAACGGAAGCTCCTGTCCGCACAAACACCCATGCGGCTTCCTTCACTAAGGATGGAAACGGCCCGGGTGCCTATGGGTGGGTGACGGATGAACCGGGTAGACCGTCTGTACAATGGAATATTTATCCTTCCGCCACATAAACAGAAGAAATTCGGACGCAGGCTTCAGTACGGACAGGGTTTCAAGTTGTGATGTGTACGCCACAGTCCGTGTGTGATTCCATTCCCGAGAAGCCCAGCGCTGGCCAGCCCCTGGGAACAGAAGGTGGCTGAGTGGGTCTTTATGGCTGGGGGGCTGGGGCTGGGGTGATGACGTTTATTTTTGATGAAAATGTTCTGGGCCAGGCTTTGTGGTGGCTCACAACAAAGTGATCCCAGCACTTTGGGAGGCCAAGGCGGGCGGATCACCTGAGGTCAGAAGTTCAAGATCAGCCTGGCCAACATGGTGAAACCCCATCTCTACTAGAAATACAAAAATTAGCTGGGCGTGGTGGTAGCACGTGCCTGTAATCCCAGCTACTCGGGAGGCCGAGGCAGGAGAATTGCTTGAACCCGGGAGGCAGAGATTGCACTGAACCGAGATCGCGCCACTGCACTCCAGCCTGGGCGACAGAACGAGACTCCGTCTCAAAAAGAAAAAAGAAAACGTCCTGAATGGACGGTGGTGACGGCCGCACGTAGCTGAACGTACTGGAGACGGTGGAATCGCCACTGTCGGTGGAGAAATTCATGGAGCGTGAATTACGGCCGACCCCGGAAAAACGCGGGTTTGAACTTCAGGGTCACCTGCACGTGGATTTTCTCCTGCCTCTGCCACTCCTGGGTCAGCAAGACCAGCCCCGCCTCTTCCTTCTCCTCCTCAGCCTCCTCAGCGTGAAAAAGACCAGGATGAAGACCTTTAGGGTGATCCGCTTCCACGTGGAGACGAGGAAATGCATCCTCTCTTCCTTAGGATTTTCCGAATGGCATTTTCTTTTCTCTGGCTTACTGTATTGTAAGAACACACTATATCACACATTCACGATACAAAAACGTGCGTCCACTGTTTATGTTATTGGTAAAGCTTCTGGTCAATAGTAGCCTATGAGTAGTTAAGTTTCGGGGCAATCAAGAGTTATACTTGGGTCTGGCGCGGTGGCTCACGCCTGTAATCCCAGCACTTTGGGAGGCCGAGGCGGGCGGATCACGAGGTCAGGAGATCGAGACCATCCTGGCTAACACGGTGAAACCCCGTCTCTACTAAAAATACAAAAAATTAGCCGGGCATGGTGGCGGGCGCCTGTAGTCCCAGCTACTCAGGAGACTGAGGCAGGAGAATGATGTGAACCCAGGAGGCGGAGCTTGCAGTGAGCTGAGATCCCACCACTGCACTCCAGCCTGGGCAACAGAGTGAGACTCCATCTCAAAAAAAAAATAAATAAATAAATATAGAAACCCCAGCACTTTGGGAGGCCAAGGCAGGTGGATCACCTGAAGTCCCAGGAGTTCGAGACCAGCCTGGCCACATGGTGAAACCCCATCTCTACTAAAAATACAAAAATTAGCCG
The DNA here is from genome assembly GCF_029281585.2 of Gorilla gorilla gorilla. NCBI lineage: Eukaryota > Metazoa > Chordata > Mammalia > Primates > Hominidae > Gorilla > Gorilla gorilla. The sequence goes on from NC_073237.2 coordinate 133,026,336, forward strand.
GGCGTGGTGGCGTGCACCTGTAATCCCAGCTACTTGGGAGGCTGAGGCAGGAGAATCACTTGAAACCAGGAGGCGGAGCTTGCAGTGAGCAGAGATTGCACCACTGCACTCCAGCCCGGGCAACAGAGCAAGACTCTGTCTAAAAATATATGTATATATTTTTTTGAGGTCAAGAGTTTGAGACCTTATAATATATATAAATAGAAGGATTTTCAACTTTGTGTGGGGTTGGCGCCCGAGTCCCCCATTGATCAAGGGCCAGTTGTGTATCTCAATAAAGCTGTTAAGACAAAAAAGACTTGCCCAGACTCCCTGAGCAGGGTCAGGGCTGCAGAAGCCAAATGGGCTTGGGAGGGGCTGGCCGGCTGTGGCTCTGTTTTCACTCTGCAGGGTCCCTGGGTGTTTATTCAGCAGGCCTGGGCCCTGCTCCCCACCCGGCCAGAGGCCTCCTCCCCTCCCCAGAGTCTTCCCAGAGGATGTTTTTCCAGGGCCCAGCTGGGCAAATGGCATTTGGATTCTGGCCGGGGAAGCCTGGGGGGACAGTCCCCACGTCCCAGCCCCGTTTGGAAGCAGCCTGTTTCCTCCAGCGTCCAGCCAGAGCCCTGCGGATTCATTCTCGGCCACCCGCTGCCCCTCGGAGCTGTGGGACCCCAGGGGGTGCACCTCCTGGGCTGTGCTGGCCTTGGCAAGGCTGGGCAAGGCGAGGCTGGGCCAGGCACCCCTGAGTGTGAGGGACCTGAGGAGGGGCTCAGGCAGGAGCCTCGTGTGGTCTCCCTGTGATGATATTCGGGGCCCCCGACCCTTGCCCGGTGAGGGAGCGTGTGGAGCGTCAGGGCATACGGGATGCACAGCTCAGCAGCCCAGGCAGGCCTCTGGTGGAGACGTCCCACACCCCACCCCACCCTCCGCCCCGGCTCCCGCCTTCCCCACCCCCAGACCCGGCCCCTAATCACAATGCACTTCCCACAGCTGGTCCCCACAGCGAGCTCTGCGCCATCCGGATTGAGTGGGGGTGGGTGGGAGTTTTCCCAGAAATGGGCCTGTGAGTCACCAGCCAGCCCAGGAAGTGGCTGCCTCCTGTCCAGCCCCCCAGCTGACCACTGGGCCTCAGTGTGGATCACACAGCAAGGCCATCCATGGTGACCCGAGGACTGACTGAGCGCCTGCTGCCCCCCAACCTCCAGGCACTCCCAGGCTGCGACTGAGACTGCAGTCAGCGGCCCCGTGCGGGCCCTCATGGAGGAGCACGAAGAACAGGTGCTTCAGGGAGGAGAGGATTTTGGGGAGCCCCTGGGGGGCCTTCCTAGAGGGGAACACGCGTGGGGAGCCCTGAGGTCAGAGTTGACACGCGTGCGAAGGAGGCCTTGGAGGCTGCAGCTCAGCAGGAGGGGCCGGGCTGGGCCCCGAGATGGAGAGGGGAGGCCTTCCAAGGGGCTGTCAGGCCAGGGGTGCCACCAGGAAGCCCAGAGGAGGGGGGGCCGCTCCTGGGCCCCAGTCACCCAGCCTGGGATATGAGAGTAGAGGGGACCAGAGAGGGAAAGATGGTGGGCAGCCCCAGGCCACACAGAAACCCAGGCAGGACTGTAAAACCCAGGCCTCGACCCGTCAGCCTCCAGCTGCTCTCCGAGGCACCTTGCAGGGGGTGGGATGGCAGTGGGGAGCCTCTCACAACAGGAACTGGGGTCCCAGATGCTGCCCGGAGCCTGGAACTGCAAGTGGCCGTGGCGGTGGCTGTGCTGCTCTTATACGGGACACCCCGGCACCCGAAGGTCGAGCAGGGACCCAGCCCCTGCCACAGCACCTGCCAAGCATCTGGGTGACACTGTGGTCGGGTGGGGCAGGGGGCTCAAGTCAGGTGAATTTGTCAGCTCGGGCAGCTGTGACAAAGTTGCACAGACCCCGGTAGCTTCAACTGCAGGAACTGATTCTCCTGGAAGCCCGAGATCTGAGTGCTGGCTCTTCCGAGGCCCCACTTCCCGCTCTTGCACACCGTCTTCCTGAGGTGCTCTCACATGGCCATCCCTCCGGGCGTGTCTGTCCCAACCTCCTCTTCTTACAAGGACGCCAGTCATATTGGATCAGGGCCACCCTGTCTTACCTTGACAACCTTTACCTGTCTCCAAACACAGTGGCACACTGGGGCCCTGGGTGCTAGGGCTTCAGCTTGTGAATCTGAGGGCCTTTGTCTGCCCAGGCACTGCCTCCAATAGAACCTTTGGTCCTGCAGGCCGCAGGCGCCTCTGCCTCCGTGCAGCCTGGCCTTAGCCCTGCCTTCATTCCACCTCCCCTCTGGGACTGGGGATGGTGCTGGGAGGCCAGACAGGCTTTGGGGAAGTTACCTGACCTCTCTGAGCCACGAGGTCTTCATTTACAGGATGCGGCTGTGTGTCTCGCTGTGACTCTGGGGAGGGACAGGGCTTAGTCAGTGCCTGCCCGGACGCCCACACCCAGGACACAGTAGGTGCTCAGAAAACGCAGCCCAGATTGTTGGAGGCAGAGGGACCCAGGGACCCCTGGAACAAAGCCCTCATTGAGCTGGTAGAGACCAAGGCCAGAGAGCCCTAGGCACCTCCCCCGCCTCCCAAGGCCTCTGGGGACCCTCTTTCCACCGAGACCCCTCTGCCCCTGCCCCTCCGGTGACTCGGTGGTTCCCACGTCAGTGACAGCAGGGCCCCTCCTGCCCAGGACAAGCAGCACCGCAGGCTGGGGCTGCCTTTCCCTCCTCCGTCTCCCCTCTGCCCACTCGGATCCCACCAGCCTCCTCCAAGGGCCTGTCTGGCCTGCCCAGTCTGCGGGACTCCAGCCGTGGTGACGATTCCCCACCGTCTCTTGGGAAGGACTGGAGTCATGGTTCAGCTCCAACTGGGGGAGTGCTCCGGTTCCCAGCGGTCAGAGGACCCCGGGGTTGGGGCTGATCCTCGTCAGTCACCCCATCACCAGCTGAAGACCCCCAGCGCCTCCCATGCCTCCTGAGGCGAGGGGGCTGCCTGGAGCATGTGCCCCTGGGGTGACTCGTCCAGGCCACCAGAGAGGCTGCCCAGGAGCACCCGTGTGAGGGGCTGGCCTGGCTCCCATCGTCAGGCACATGAGGCTGCATGGGGGCTGCATGGGACTTCGCGCCCTTGTCCCCAGGTAGAAGAAGGGGGCGCAGATACCCCCCAGGATGGTCACAGACCCTCCCCATCCCCCTCCAGGGCCAGGGCCAGGTGGTTCGCAGGCTGAGCCTGGGCTCCTGGATCTTGCAGACAGAGGAGACAAAGCAAGAGGTCTCCAGCCATCTGGGCCATTGGTGCACTTGGGGCCTGAGGTTTCTCCAGCCCATCGGGATTCACCCCTGCTGTCCGAGTAACCTGGGGTGTGGGCCCCCACCCTGTCCATCTCATATGTATCCCCCCGGCTCCCCACCAGAGGGGATGAGTGTGTGGAAGGATGTCAGGGGGCTGCTTTGCTTTCTCAGGTCAAAGAAACATTGCCCTTGCCTTTCTGGAGCCCAGAGAAGTGGGTTCTCCAGGATCCAGCCCACGGAACATTCCAGAGCCTGGTGGGGGGGCCTCACCCCTCCCCTACCTCCCCATGGGGGTGATTTCCTCTGCTCGGTCACTCCCAGGCTCACCTCCAGAAGGTCCAATTGCTGGACCAGGCAGGTCACAGGCCGAGCTCTGCTTCCAGCTGTCCAAACACACAGCGCCTGCAGGGCGACCTGGGGGTGATGGGGGTGTGGGATTGGGGGCTGGGGGCACAGGCCTGAGGGAGGGCCTTGCCCACTTCCCTGCAGGAGCCTCGGCCAGCCCTGCCTGTCTCTGATCTGTTGCCTCTTTGGGTTTAGGAAGTGCCAAAGAGGGCCATTATGGGGAGACCCTCAGGACTGCAGGGGGAGGGGCTGAGAGCCTTGCAGGAGATGTGGGCCGCCCACAGGGTGTGGCAGAGTGGGGAGGACAGGGCCCTTGGAGTTGGATGGCACTGGTTTGGGGACTGGCAGGCCCCGGGTCTGGGACCAGCACCCACACAGGAGACGCGAGCCCCAAACGGTATGGCGGGAAGTGGTGGGGCCCGTGTGCTGGGAACAGGTTCGTGCCTCCTGCAAGCTGTGCCGCCACACTGGGCCAGGCTACCAAGTCGAGCAGCATCGGGTGGGCCTGGCCCTCAGGGGCTTTGCAGGGCCTGGGGCTGGTTGGAGCTGAAGGAGGCGGCCCCTCCAGACCAGGTGCCCTCCGGTGAGTGTCTCTGTCCTGTCCTCTCCCCTGTGAGTTGGAGAGAATGGCGGCACCCTGAGCTGTGGCAAAGTGAAAGAGACTGTGGGTGAGAAGAGGCTCCTTGCTGGGGGCAGCTCTGTAGGCTCCTCTACTTGGGGCAATCGGGAGGCTCTGGAAAGAGCAGGCATCTGAGCCTGGCCAGAAGGCCTGGCCCCGGCGGCTGCTGCCCCTGGGACTCCCACATGAAGAGGCTGGGCACGGGCGTGCCTGGAGGCCTCCCAGGCAGGTGCAGAGAGCGGCTGGCAGAGAGCTAGTGTAGAAACTGCCTTTCAGGGCAGTAAAGTCCCCAGCAGCCAAAACCAGAAGGACATGAGAGGGCCCTAGGTGGGGCTGTCAGCCAGGCACCCACACCAGCCACAGCCAGCCTGGGAGAAGCTAGGGAAGAGGTGGGCTTGCCGAGGTGTATGGAAGAGGGTTTGGGCTAAAGGAGAGGTCATTCTTTTAAAGGAAAAGGCGACACAAACTCAGAGTCACTGTCAGCACGTGGTGTCTGGCCTGCTGTCACCTGGGGGAAAGGCACAGGTGCTGGGAAGTCCTGCCCGGCCGCTCTGCCTGTGTGAGAACCACCTGGGGGAGGCCTGGGGAGCCGCCAGCCCGAGCGGGGATCTCCAGCCAGCCCAGCCCTGTTTTTTCCTCTCCTCCCATCTCCGCACTGGCCAATTTTCCTCTGTAGTGCAGGCATTACTTGCTGTTTTGTGAAGCACGTGCCGAGCCCAGCGCAGGCCTGTGGCAGGTGCTGCCAGCCAAGACCTGCCTCGATGAAGGCCCCACACCAGGCACTTCTGCCGGGTGCGGCCCCTCGAGGCGCAGGAGCTGGTGGTGCAGGCAGCATGGAGGCCGGTTCCCGGGCCACAGCTCTCCTTGGAACTAAGTGAGACCTAAGTCCCACGTGGACGGGACCCTGGCCATCCCCCTGCACCCCTGCGTGGCCATGGCCAGTCTCCGTGGGCGCCCACTGCTCCGTAAGCATCTGCCATCTTTCACTTCCTTATCCTGTGAGGGAAGTGGTGAAGAAGCCGAGGCTGCTGGCTGGGTCACACCACCAGCAAGTGGCAGAACCCCACCCAAGTCACACCGGCCCCGAGGCCAGGCTCTGAGCCACAGCCCAACAGCCGCAGCCAGGCCAGGACATGCCGGCTCTGGACGCAGGAGCACGGGGCAGTCTGGGCCGTGGAGACTCAGCCCGGGCGCCAGGACACTGCAGCCCCCACCTCAGATGTCCCCTGGGGCCAAGGAGGGAGTGTGAGGGAGGCGGGTCCCAGGAGAGGATGCGGAGGCCTGGCGTGCCTGAGGTCCTTGGCCTGCCCCTGCTCTCCCAGCTGCCACTTTCCTGCGGGAACAGCTTCCTGGCTTTCTGGCTGACGGCACGTTGGGAGCAAAGGTGGGGAGGCCAGGAGACCAGAGCCCGTGCTGGCACACATACGCTGTCTGGGTGGAGATGAGCACACCTTCCACCTAGAGAGGCATGTGAGTTGGGCCAAGCAATGGGCAAACATTTATGGAGCGCCTAATGTATGCCAAATCCAGTGGGGGGAGACAGGGAAGAACTGGATGCACCAACTGTCCTCAAATAGCCAGAAGAGGGCATCAGTAGGGGGTGCCCCATTGCCCAGGGAGGCCGAGACCCCTTCTGGGTGAGGCAGTCCAGGAGGACTTCCTGAAGGAGGAGGAGGAAGAGGGGGAGGAGCTTTAGGGACCCTTGGAGGCTAGGCATGTCTCTGGATCTCAGTTTCTCTGAGCTAGGGAGAAGACGGCAGTCCTGCCACGTGGGTTTGGTTGGGTTCTTTTCACCAGAAACAGATGAGCTTATGGCCAGGAAGCACTGGAGCCCCCGTGTGCATTTCCTCACTTTCCAGTTGGGTGTAAGCGTCATGTCCCTGTGTTCACTGGTGAGGCCGGTGGTCTGGGGACCGAGCCCTGGCAGGCACAGGGAGCCGCCTTGCACTGCTGGCACCCCCAGAGGAGGCTGCGGTGCTTGGCCCCGACCCACAGAGCCCGGCTGCTTCAGTGACTTGTGACCACAGAGCAGTCAGAGGCCGGCACCTGACCGGGGCCTGGGCCAGCGGCGCTCACCGTCCAGAGGTCGCGCACAGAGTGGAGAGGAAGCCGGGCCGGGAACTCTGTGGTGCACCGCGGTTGTTTGTGTTGACCCAGGAACTTGTGCAATGAACTGGGGCCCGGAAGGCTGGCTGCCCATGGCCACACGCAAGGGGCAGGCCGAGGGGCCACCCAGGAGGCTGCCCAAGAGCCAGGGTGGCCTGGGCCAGTCCCACCAGGTCGAACCCACCCAGCTGGGGTCGCAGTACAAGAACAGTGAAAACTAAACATCTCTCCTGGCCCCGCAGGAGCCTCCCCAGTCTCTGCCCCTGCATGGTGAGGGAAGAAGAGAGGCAGGAGGCCCGTGTCTCCTGGAGTGACGGCCTTGCAGAGGACAGCCTGGAGAGTGCAGGGGAGAGGAAGTGGGGAGGGGGCTGCAGACCCTCCTTCAGGACTCCCGGGCCTCCGCCAGGCTGACCTGGGGTTGGGGGTGCCGCTTGGACCGTGTCTGTCTCAGCTCCCCTGACAGAGCTCGGGCCACAGACTCCAAAGGCCCAGCCAGGCCAGTTATTGGGCCCCTGCCAGGCCCAGGCCGGGGACTGGAGAGGGGTGTGGGGCATTTCCAGCCCCCCACAACCAGCGCCTGCTATCTGGAGTGGCCTGGTCCCACCCGAGATAGTCGCCCACAGCAGAGATGGACGCTGAGACCTGAGTGCAGGGCCGGCTTGGGCTGGAGAGCCGCTCCATGTCTGCCCAGGGCACCTGGAGGGGACGCCCGGGGGCTCCACACAGCTCGGCAGAGCCTGGCAGCCTGGGCAGCCCCTGGAGGAAGCACGCCAAGGCCCAGAGAAGGGGGCGAGCTGCTGGGGTCACAGGCGCATTTGGGCCCCCACTGAGCTCAGCTTCCCAGAGGGCTCCTCTTCCCGGACCCTAGCAGTGGCCTCTGCATGCGGCTGCACCCCTGCAGGCCTCCAGGGGCTCTCCTCCTGGGAGGGGACCTCAGGACGGAGGCCGCAGCCCCCTGTGCTCATGGGGCCGCCCCTGCGGCATCCCCAGCCTGCAGGCCTCTGCCGGGAGGAGCCAGTGCCTCCCTCCGCGCCGGGCCCAGCGTGTGATTTCTGGGGACGGGGAGGAGATGCCCACCCCACCGCCACCTGGGGCCCCCCGGGCAGAGGTGCGGCTGCCTCGCCCATGTGGGGGGTCCTGGGATTCCAGAAAGCCCCCTCTTCCCACACAAAAGTCCTTTCAGGCCCCCCTAAGGCCCACCCAGCGCCTGCAGCCAACCTTTCTCTGCTCTTGCGACACCCGCCTGAGTGCTGAGGCAGAAATCTGACTCCCGGCTCAGGCCCCAACCTGCCGGCCGCCCTCTCCGCAGCCTCCTCTCCCACGGGGAGGGCGCACCGGGCACAAGGACCCCGTGGAGACCTGCTGGTTCTGGGAAGCGGCGGGGGTCCTGCCCTGCCACGGCTCCTTGGGAAAAGGTGCTCTGTACACAGACCCTCAGCAGTCAGGTCCACCAAGGCCCCCGTACTGCGGCTTTCCCGCCTCTGAACAGGATGCTCGGCCGGGACCCTCACCAGATGCGTGGGCTGTGGCAGCCCCAGCCTGGCCCACGGCTGCTAGAGTCTGAGCCATCCCACCTCTCACAGGCAGGGCAGGCTGTGAACAACCACGTCTCCCAGGGCCCACGTTGCCCCCCAGGCTGACCTCCCCAGCACAGCCCCTCTTGGCTCATGGGGGAAGGGGAGGGACCCTTGGGTGTGGAGTCTTGCCCTCACCCCAGGGACCCTGGGTGTCGGGGGAGATGGTGGGTTCTGCCCAGGCATGTATGGGGCTCACGACGCCTCTCCAGGACACGATCAGAGCCAGGGTGAAGAGGCAGGGCTGGGTGGGCTTGTGGGGCTGGGTGGGGGTAACCTGGCTGGAGGCCCACAGGCTCATGTCTAGCTGAGCCCAGCCTCACCTTCCCCCTGCTCCTCCTAGGCTGGGAACAGGTGGCCTGGTCCCCTCGGCTTCCCGTTCCCAGCGCCGGCCGCCGCAGGTGGGGTAGGTAACGGGGGCCTTCCTTCCTCTGCAGCAGATGGTGAAGGAGCCGTGGTGACTTGGCCATAAACAAGGGTGGCCCCTCCCTGTGGGGGAAGCTGCCGGGGCAGGATGCTCGAGGTGGGCTCAGTGGTGGAGGGGCTGGCCATGGGATCAGGAGGCTCCTGAAGGTGGGCAACCTCCTCTCTACCCCAGGACCAGGCCCCTGCCATCCTCCATGCTGAAACTGGTAGTGTGTGGTTGTGCAGGTTGAGCACTGCTCACAGGACCTGGGGCATCTTTCTAAGGTGTGAATTGGACGTCTTTGTGCACCAGCGAAACCCACCCCCTGCCCGAAGGATGAAGCTCGAGTCCTTGGCCCCTGCCTGTCCCCCAACCCCCCACCTCATCCCGAGTGACTCCTCCGAGAGCCAGGCCAGCGAGCCACCCTGCTGTCCCCATCAGTGCCCGGTCACACGTGCCATCGCTGTGTGGTCCCTGGGACATCTCCTCCCCTGGTCGTTGGGTGCTGCCACGCCTGGAGTGGCCTAAATAAAGCCACTTTGGAATCTCCAGGGTCCGACAGAAGCCCCTCACACTGAGGTTTGTGGAAGCCAGGTTTTGCTGGTGAGGGGTCCAGGACTAGAGTACTGAGTGAGCCGAGGGCTGGGGGGCAGACAAGCCCAGGGGATCCTCTGGTCAGGGCCCAGCACAGGCCAAGGCAGGTGAGGACAGACCTGTGGCCCACCAGGGAGGGCACGGGCGGGACGCCAGGCCCAGCCCCATGCCCCAGGCTCCTGAGTCCTGTAGCCCCCAGGGCCTGCGCCCTACCTCTTCTGCCTCATCACACAGACACGTGGGGAGCAGCCTGGATCTTCTCTTCTGCACAGGGGCTTTGCCCGGGCACCACTCTCCCTAGCCACGGTGCCGCCCCTGCTGTCTCTCAGGCACATCGGTCGGTCTGCAGCCACCTGGGGCATGAAACGCCTCTTCCCGGGAGCCTCCCCGGAGCTCCTGGGCAAAGCTGGTGTCTCCCCAGTCTTGCTGGGGCCAAGGCTGAGCCCCCTACAGGGAGTCCTGAGGGGCCTTCATGGACCTGGTGGGCTCTGGGGCCATTTGAAGCCCCTTTGTGGTGCAGAGACTGGGTGGCCTAGGTCAGCTGCATCCTTGCTGGGTGCCTCAGTTTCCCCATGTGTGAAGCAGACAATATGTCTAAAGCCAGTGGGCCTAGGAGGCTCCAGCCAGAGCCCCGTGATGGGGGACCCGCCTCTGATGCTGCTGGGCTCTCAGGGCAGCCCGGCCGGTTCCCACCAGGCAGCTCCTGATGTGGAGAGCGGGCACATGCCCGGGCAGCATCCTCCACAGCTGGCTGCTCAGAGGACGGGGCGCCTGCCCCACACCCACTGTGGGCTCATGCCCCTCAGGGTCAGGGTTCAGGGAGGCCCCGTGCACTCCTGGCTCTGGGCCCCTCCTCCTTTCTCCTTCCTTCTCTCCAGTGGCCCACGAAGGACCTGGGGCCACTCCTGGGACCCAGAGACCAGGCCTCGGTGCTCTCGGGGCCCTGGGTGAATGCTGGGAATGTGGGGCTCCCTATCCTGGGAACCCCAGGGCTGCCAAGGAGGCCCAAAGACTCTGGGCTCTGTGTCTGGCTCTTGGGACAGCAGGACAGCAGGGATCTCTGGGGTGGCCCAGGCCCCACACCTGACCCAGGGCCCACCACAGCCCGGATCAGTGACTCCAACAAGGAAGGAACTGCTCTGGCGAGCCTCCTCCACCCCTACAGACCCCTGCTGGCCACATGGTCAGACACCCAGCTCTGCCTCCTGTCCTGATGGAGACAACTATTGCAGGCCAGCTGTGTGCAGCCACGCACTGCTTCAGGGGCAGAGCTGAGGGGCAGGCGTGGGAGCTGAAGCCAGGGGCCAGCCCCCAAGGGGCTGGAGGTGGGTACTCTCTGCCCCAGCTCCAGGACAGGGCCAGGGGCAGCGGCCAGGAAGGGCAGAAGCTGGGGACTGGGCTCAAGAAGGTGGGCACTCACCTGGCGCCACACCACACCCTCCTCCCCGGCTCAGCACTTTCTCACGCTCAGAGCTGGCACGGGGGCCAGGCCTCGCTGGGGCTTGTCCTGGCCCTGGGAAGGCGGGTGAGGCTTTCCTCTGGGCCCAGGGGCAGGGGCCGCTGCAGGTTGGGACATGTCTGGAGTGGGGGAGCCCGGTTGCAACACCGGCTGAACAGCTGCAGGATCTCGTGGGGCTGCAGGAGGCCCAGCCCCCACTGCACATGTCCCAGCCCGCTCGGTCCCCAGAGAGGTCAGGGGGCATCAGAAAGAGGCAGCTCCCAAAATTTGGACCTAGAGACCTGGGCCAAGGCCCTGTCCCTCCCTGGTCCTCCGTGTTCTCCCTTTGAATTTGGGGATCCTGGTCAGAGCACCCGTGTGGGATCTTGTGTGCACAGCACACACCACGCCTTGTCAGGGCCTGGGATGGTCAGCAGCATCTCAGCCTCAGCGCTACTCTCTGGAGAGTGGGATGATGGGGCCACGTCAGCTGCTGGGAGGCTCCCAGGAGGAAGCCGC